>NC_056739.1:1730083123-1730407290 GCF_019279795.1 Protopterus annectens | reverse complement strand
AGCTAGGTTACATGATGTCCTATATAGGCTTCATTGGTAATTACTAGGCTAGCTGACCTTGCAGGCCATTTTAAACCTAGCCAATTTCTCTTTTTCTACTTGAAATAGCATATCCCATTTGGCTATAGATTGGCCTTACCCACCCCATGGTTGATAATTATATATTACGCCTAATAAGAATAGCTGGGATCATACCACAGATAATGTGATACCACCATGCATGGGATAAAACATTTAGGAGCAGTCCTACAGGAAAATTTCTGTTTCCCATCCTGAGACCTAAGTTGCGCTTAAAAATGGACAGGGATGAACTTTGTTTTATGTGGATGGGGAGTCTCTTCCACAGCAGTAATATCATCTGCAAAATATACCTATCCCTCCAAACTGCTCTGCTGATATTGCAGAAGAGGTTTAGAACCCTAGACAGAGTACTTCTGATGGCATATGACTTGATGATGTGCAGAAAATACATCAGTAATGGATTGGAGGATGCCTAGACTGTAGGATACTGAGTACAGTGACAGGGCTTTGAGTCAGCCCATGTAGGATGTTGTTTGGGTCTTGTATACTTTTAGAAAGATATTTCTGTGGGCATTTCAGTTGGTGCAAGTGTCTGGAGCAAAATATATATATATATATATATATATATATATATAGATACACACACACACACACACACACACACACACACACACACACACACACACACACACACACACACACACACACACACACACACAAACACACACACACACACATATAGTTCCGTTATCTGACCCCATCCTCAATTTTTGTGCTCTAAATCTGTAGTAAACCACTTGTTTAAAAATGTAACAAGCAGCTTGCTACAGTTAAGATACTACACACCACTTGCTTCACACTTCAGCTGTGACAGCAAATACAGTATAATCATTTTTGAATGCTGGTAATGCACTACTGCACCACCAGCATCTGAAGATTGTACCCCTAACACCTCACGCCCTGAGCAACTGTTCTCTTTGGCCTGCATCTCTTCAAAATAATGCTCAAATAGCTGATTAATATAAGAAGGGTAGTAGAAATGAAAAGTGTATTTATTTATTTATTTTACATTTGTTGACTGGGAATGTCCGACTGAGCTGCAGCCCTTTTACTGTGGAGGCCCGGGGAGAAAAGCTCCACAATTATAAATTAAGGTTTACAATAGAAGCACAGAGTGAAAACATTACACAGAGAGATATTGTGATTTCTGACCTGAGTACAAATTATGTAAATATACAAGATTTCAGTCTATGGTATAAATTCTATGTAAATATACAAGATCTAGAAACTAAGTAAGAGAATTATCCAAAGTTAAACTATTTGCTAGCTAGTATTTGCTAAATAAACTAATATGAGTATATTCGAATGCACAAGAATAAAAGAATACAGCTACAATGGAAATGTATGCATAATATATGTAGACAATGATAGAAAGTGTTACTGTGATATTTTTGTTATTAATGCATGAAAGTTCATGCTACAATTAAACTACATGATTCACTTTTTATAAAAAAGAAGTTATGTCTTACCATAACGTTCCATCTATGTTGTTGGTCTTTCATTCATCACTGATGGGTTAGGTTCCAAGCCCTCAGAATCAAGTCAGCCTAATACCAAGCTCGCGCCAGCCAAAAAACTCTCGAGCTAAGCTTCTACCCATAATGCCCTTCTCCCTGTTACCTCATATCAAGTTTGCCCATCTTGTACTAGTAAAGCAGAGGCCATTTCTGCGCAAATACCCTAACTCACCACTTGGATCCAAAGTATCCCCCAGGATCCTTTGGAGGGGGATGGAGGGTGGGAAGTGATGAATTAAAGAACAACAACAACACAGATGGAACGTTATGGTAAGACATAACTTCTTTATCTGATGTTGTTAATCTTCTTTCCATTCATCACTGATGGGACAGAATCCCCAGCTACCTTGTGTTCCTTGGGCGGCCCTTATGGAAGAACGTTCCTGAACACCATTGAGCCAAAGGCAGCTCTCCCTTTGGAGACCACATCCAATTTGTAATGATTAATAAAAGTGTGAGGGTTAGCCCATGTGGCTGCTGTGCAGATATCATCCATAGAGGCTCTGAAATGGAAGGCTACAGATGTTGCCATAGATGTGGTATAGTGGGCTTTAACATTCTGTGGTATAGGTTTTCTTGCAAGTGAAAAGATGTAGCATATGCAGTCCCTTAGCCATTTTGATAACATGACCTTGGAGACAGAGTTTCCCATTCTAGATCCAGAGAAGGAAATGAAAATTTTGTATTGCTTTGGTTCTGTCTAAATAAAACCTCAGTTGTCTGTGTACGTCCAAAGAATGTAGACAGTATTCCCCTTTATTAGTAAAATTTGGGAAAAATACTGGCAAATCAATGGTCTGATTGATGGAAAAATTTGAAACAACTTTGGGGAGAAAACATGGATTTGTCCGGAGTGATACTCTGCCCTTGTGACAGATTAAATAGGGCCTTTTAATGCATAATGCCTGAAGCTCTGAAATTCGTCTGGCTGATGTGATGGCTACCAGGAAAAGGGATTTCCAAGATAAGAATTTGAGGTCACACTTCGCTGCAGGTTCAAAAGGGGGTTGAGTTAAGGACTGAAGAACTAAAGTGAGGTTCCATGGCTGTATAAGTTGTCTGACTGAAGGCCTAATGTGAGAGATCCATTTAAGAAAGGTTTTGCATAACCGAAGTGAGATGAGGGAAGAATCATCCAAACCATCATGATAGTTAGAGATAGCCACTAGATGTACTTGTATGGTAGAGGTTGCAGCTCCATCTTCCAAGAATTTTGACAGGTATTGTAAAACTGCTGTAACCAGAGTAGAGTACGGATCTAGCCTCTTTTTCTTAGACCAAATAGAGAACCTCTTCCATTTGTCTAGATATAGTCTTCTGGTGGATGGTTTGAGAGAGGACAGGATAATATCACGTACAGGTGAGGTTAAGGTTATCCTGCATGGTGGTTAACGGAAGTGTAGAAACCAATCTGTCAGCTTGAGACTGGATAGGTTTGGGTGACTCAACTCTTGGTGGTGACAAATCAGATCTGGAAGAGGGCCCAGAATCCACGGTCAACATAACCAATGAGGCCGAAGGAAAGGGAACCAAACCTGTCGAGGCCAAAAAGTGGCTATGAGGATCACTTTGCATTTCAACTGAATAGCTTTCTTTATGAACTGGGAAATCAGAAGGGATGGGAGGATAGGCATATAGCAGTCCCATGGGCCAATCTGAATCAGAGCGTTCCTCGGGGACTACCCCTGTGGGGAGAATAAGGCAAAATAGCTGCTGCATTTGTTGTTTGATGGGGAGGCAAATAGGTCACAGCAAGGCTGGCCCCAATGGCTAAAAATTTCTTCCACTATATCGGGATTGAAGGACCACTCGTGAGAGGCAGGAGAATACATCTGCTCAACTTCTCTGCAATCATGTTGGAATTCCCAGGGATATGCATTGCTATCAGAAAGCGGTTGGAAGCCATCACCCACTGCCAGATTCTCATGGCCTCTCGACACATGGGATAGGACTTGGTTCCTCCTTGCTTGTTGATATACCAGACTACTGACATGTTGTCTGACTGAATTGCGATCATTCCAGAAGGAAGAGCAGATTGGAATGCTTGCAATGCTAACAGCACCACTCTCAGTTCTAGAATGTTGATATGCAGGTTGGCCTCCAAAGTGTACCATGTACCTTGGACTGTCTTTCCCCTGGAAATGCCCCCCCCCATCACGGAAGCATCCTTTGTCACAACGGCCTTGGGTTGGGGGGGTGGAATGGACAGCTCCAAAGATCTGTGTCTGGCCTTTTCCACCAAAGAAGGTCCTGCTTGCAACAATTGGTTATCTGAATTTGAAAACATAGAGGGTGGTAATTCAGGGACCACTGGGATAGTAGAAGCCATTGAAGTTTTCACATATGCAGTTTCGCAAGAGGCACTATTGGTATAGAAGCTGCCACGGATTCTAAAACCTGAAAAACCTCCCTTGCTGAGGCTTTGTTCTGACAGAATCACCCGGAGTTGGCGCCTCAATCTCTGAAGTCTGTGAGCACCAGGCAAGAACTGGTGTCGAAGACTTCTCCAATGAATTCTATGTTCTGAGTTGGGGCAAGGTTGGATTTCTCCCAGTTTATCATTATCCCCAAAAGTCTCACCTGGGAAAGAGTGTATTGCAGGGCTGTTACCAGAACATGCTTGGTGGGGGTGGTAAGGAGCCAATTGTCCAAATACGGAAACACTCTGAATCCTTGCAGTCTCTAGTGAGCACTAACCACTGCCATGCACTTTGTGAACACTCTGGGGGCTGAAGTGAGTCCAAACGGCAGGGCACGAAATTGGCAGTGATTGACTCCTAGCCAGAAGCGAAGTAGACTCCTGGAGCGTTTGTCCATTTTGATGTGGTAATACATGTCCTGGAGATCTATCGAGCACATCCAATCGCCTTCCCTTAGAAAGGGGAGAATTAACTGAACCGTGACCAACTGGAATTTCATTTGGGCAACAGACTTCTTCAATTTGCTGAGATCCAGAATTGGTCTCCAGTCCCCTGTTTTTTTGGCACCAAAAAGAATCATGAGTAGAATCCGGATCCACATTAGTTTGGTGGGCCTAATTGGATGACTCTTTTTTGATACAGCTTGTTTATTTCTGCAGCTGCTTCTTCCCTTTGACTGGGTGGAACATCGGGAAGTTTCGCCGGAAGGTTCAGATAAGTGATGAGGGGAATGTTGTAGTCTCTGGTTATGATCTTCTGCACCCAGCGGTCAGAAATTATTGAATGCCAGGCAGCGTGGTGCAGAGAGAAACATCCCCTGACTACTTCCATAGGAAAGCAATCAGGCCGCTCTTCAGGAGTGCTGGTACGGCTGCCCAGGGAAAGAATCCCTGGGTCCCTGATGACACACACCTCCTCTGCCTCGGTAGGGGCGTCTTCCAGAACTGTTACCCCCTCTGCCCCTGGAGTATCCTCGCCACATGTGGCACGGAAAGGACCCTGAGATTTTTTTTGTGCCACATTTTTCCTCTCCTCTGGTTCCTGGAGAAGGAACATTGAGGACTGGAAAAATGTAGACCTACAGCAGACAGGGTCTTACCATCCTGCTCACACCTGGCCAGGGCATCTTTCTCCTTAGGGCCAAAAAAGGAAGATGCTTTGATTGGAGCATTCAGGAAGAAAAACTTGAAAGGGTCCATGAAGTCACAGAGGCGCATCCAGGCATGGCATCTCATAATTATGCCTGAACCCACCACTCTAGCCACCCCTTTGGTTGCATGTGAGAGCAACCTCATGGATGAATTGGAGATCAATTCCAGGGTTGCGAGCTGCAAGGCAACTTTGTCCCTTACCTCGTCAGACACTTGTCCTGCGAGTGTTCCACAGGGTTCGGAAACCAAGTCTCTTTGCAGCCTCGTACAATGTGCCAAGTAATTCAGAGACCATAGGGCAAAAGTTGCTGAAGCAAAAACTCACTTCCCTGTCTGTCCACAGCCTGGGACTCTCTGTTGGGTGGATGAGCAGTATAACTCTTTTTGGCAAGATGCTTTTTCGTGGCCGCCGCCACCACCATAGTATCGAGTGATTAACCTCTTAACCAGTGTGGGTTTTCCTCAGGGAGGGGGGAGTATCTTGTCAGGTCTACAAGGGATCGACTCAACTGAATCAGGGTTCTTCCAGGTACACTGCACTACAAGTTGTACCAGCTCATCTGCAGGTGAGGTCACCCAAGAGGTAGATGGCAAGGCATGGAAAGCCTGCAGAAACACGGACTCCTCGGAAGAAGGGTTAGTGGGTTTCCAATCACCCCTCTGTTTCAACATTTGAAGGATGTCCCCAAAGGAGACATCATCAGGGGGTGACCGTGGGGACCCTTCACAGTCATTAAAATCCATATTCTCTGTCAGAGACTCTTCAGGAGAGACCATGTGCTTCCTCTTGCACAATCTCTTCCGTGGGGGTTCCTCAGCAGGAGATTCTGAGGAGGACTCGGAAGAGGGGCCACCCTGTAATGGGGTCTCCTGCAACTTTCCTGCCTGGTGTCCGGGGTGGTGGTTTGTGTCAGCTGTAGCTCAGGGGGGAAAAGAGGTTTGGGGTTCCATCGGTGGAATGCTTCCAGAAGCAAGTGCCCTCTCCATAGCTCGGAAAGCAGGTCCACCCAAAGAGGAATGGGAGTCTGGAACCAAGAAGGACAACCTCGGAACCAGGGTTACACCCCGCTCCATCAAACCCGCTCCCAAGGATGGAGCCTCAAGCAGGGTCGGTGCAGACAGAACTCCTGGCGCCATGAATGGAACCGTAGAGACACTCAGAACCACGCCATGAGGCGAAGAGCCTGCAGCCCAATCACGGGGTTGAGGAAGGTCCAGTTCAGCGGGGGCCGAAGGCCAAAGGGACAGTCCTGGAGCCCCAGTGAGGTCCACTACAGGCACCGAGATGGGGGGGGTTCTAAAAAGGACACTGTAGCTGAAGACTTTGGAACTGGTATGGTCAAAGTAGGAGAGTAGGATGGAGTCCGTGGAGAAACCAACCCAAGTCCTGCAGGTGGATGGGTCCTAGAAGTAGTGGGTATCCCCCTGGCTGTCAACAGCTGGTCCACAAGACGCACCACATCAAGCTCGGAAAGGCTCCTGGTGGATCTAGTGGATACTCCCGATGGGGAGTCAGGTCGTTCTAGGAACGGACTGTATACTTGTCCTAGAAATGTATATGTTGATGGAAAGTATCAGGTCCGTGGTGTGGAATCTACTGACACCGATGTCTCAAGTTTGGAGACCAGAAGACTTGTCAAAATTGTCGTTATCGGGACCATGAAAGAATTCAGTGCTGAAGGGGCACTCAGAGCCGACACAGAAGGTTCAGTAGCAAGTGTAATCACAGAGATAGGCATTGAAGGCGTGCACTGTGCCGAGGTGGCACTCAGTGCCAAAGTAGTAGTAATCTGTGAAAAGTCAGTAGTCGGTGCCACAGACAGTATCAGAGCTGAAGCTGGTGCCAATATCTGAACAGTCATAGTCGGAGCAGAAGAGGTGGACTTATGCTCCGAAGATAATTTAGGTACCTTAGGCTTTAGAGGTTTGCCCTGGTCACCCGATGGTGAAGAGGGAGCAGAGTGGGACCTTTTCTTATCCTTGGTTGGAGGAGATGAGACCTCCGTTGCAGAAAAGGCCTCTGAAAAGTGCGACTTAAGAAGGCCCTTCAGAATCAGCTTGTTTTTGCGCTCGTTCAAGGTGCGCTGGCTAAAACCCTGACAAATTACACAAGGGGGTTGCACTGAAAGATGGGGCACCCCCAAACAATAAACACAGTCATCATGGGAATCACTGTTAGGCAGTTTACCCTTACATGAAGTACAATGCTTAAACCCCGATGTGCCCTTTTTATCAGATCATGAACAAAAAACACACAAGTTAGGTAGGAAAGTAAGGCAAAGAGTTCTGATTCTACTATATCTATGCCTAGTATGTCTATAGAAACCACTATATCTAAATATATATCAAAAACATACAACCAGTTAGCTGAAAGAGAAGAAGAAGAAAGACCGATGATGGTATTTAAGAAATGCCACAACGGTAGGAGGAAAGGCCGTACCACCAATAGTACTTGTAAAATTACCAAACGGGTAGAAATAGATGGGTAAAAGGTTTAACTACAGCTTCAAATTAAAAGAAATATCAATATCAACAACAAGAAATAAGAGATATACAAAATATCCAGAAAAAATATCAAAAGTTTTCCACTTAGCTGAGAGCTTGGCTGAAACGCGGCTTTATGGCTACACGGCAAATGAGATCTGAGGTAACAGGGAAAAGGGCACTATGGATAGAAGCTTAGCTCGAGAGTTTTTTGGCTGGTGCAAGCTTGGTATTAGGCTGACTCGGTTCCAAGGGCTCAGAACCGAACTCATCAGTGATGAATGTAAAGAAGATTAACAACATCAGATCAAATGTCATGTATTCATTTCAATCTTGCTATTTTTTCATTGTGAGTATCAGACATTTTTCCTACTATTCATCTATGTCAGGGCACTCAAAAATATGTTCAGAAGTGAACAACCTTACCTCCTACCATGACTAGTACATTCCTTCTGTCCTTATCAAATACCTGAACATGAAGTTCTGGATGTGAATTCATGTAGTCAAAGAGCTTCTGATAGTTGACGAATTGGTTGTCCCACTCTTGAGGCTTGTCATACCTGAAATCATCTCCCAGAGGGATTAGAACCACTTTGCTACGATAAAGCTTTGACTTCTTGCGATACTGATCCAACAATAACTTAACCCTTACAAGGAGGAAGGAAGAAAGAAAAATTAACAATAATGACATACAGTTACACATTTACTTATTTTAGTTTGCTAAATGAGTTAGTCCTATTAAATAAAACACTTCTTTACAGGGGAGATTCAGGGAAAAAGGCTACACAATTCGAGACTATTACTTATCTTGTAATAACTTATTACTTACCCAAGTACAGTTATGTCTCTGTAGGTGCATGTAAGTTACAATTATAGATACAGCTCTGTTCACCTAGTATTACAGTTCTGAGGGTTTCAGCTCCACCCATTGCAAGTGGCACCTGGAGTGGCCAGGGAGTATGCAGTTCACTATGTCAAATATGTCGCAACCCCAAACTTTGCTTTTGTATCAAAGTAAGGGGCAAATAATGAGGACAGAATTCCAGACTAGGGGGTTTCAACCAGTGCTGATAACTGGTCATCAGTAATAAAACTGTTAAATAATTTAACCCCACCATTGAAGTATCACAAATTTACAAGATATACAAATACTGGCCAGCTAGCTAAAGCCTTAGCAAACTTAGTATGGATGACCAAAACAAAAAAGTGATAATTACTTTTACTAAAAGTATGGTTTTCAGGGTGCAGTGTAAGTGAGCTTATACTCACACACACACACACACACACACACACACACACACACACACACACACACACACACACACACACAAAATGCAATGTCTAGAACAGGTATATCATAACAGACTGACAGCTCTAGACAAAAAGGACAAGGAATACATGCAATTAAAAACAGGTTAGTTTACTTGCCTAGTAGAACAAGTCAATAATCAGGATAGCACATGGGATGAGAAAAGGGTAAATCATCTTCAAGGGCATGCATTCCAGCTTTGGTGCTCCATCCAGGGTTTGACTGCACATCTTGGAAACAACAGTGTCCAACCTCAGATGAGGAACTCCTAAATTATGAGCTAAATGAATAGGCTATGAAAGTGTATCCTGTAGCAGAGAGGGAAGGGGTAGAAGATGGAAGAGTACAACAAAAATGAAAGAAGATGTACACATTCATCCTAGCAGAACTGATAAAGATAATTAAGACATATAAACAGTGGCCAGGAGATAAAAGTACTAACAGGATCCCTTCATATGTGGGACATAGGAGGACATTCTGTGATGTTAAAGGTCGAAGACATGAATATATGCACTTGTTTGATATATAATTCTTGACTTAAACAGGTCTTGAATGACGTCAATCAGTTAATCACTGAGGTACAGTCACTGATTAGCTGGCTAGCACTTTTTTTTTTACAAGAGTGGTTAGATTCCAGTGCTGTTACTGTATAAATCATGGAAATTATCAATGAAGCGACTTAGCAGCTGCAAGAGATGACTATGCCAGTGGCCGCATATTCATTAGTAATGGAAAATATGGCTTTCTTCAAACATAGATAGGACCAGTCTCTTAAATTATAACAAGTCTATTGAGAAAGCATTTGGTTAACAATTCACCAAACTAATGGAAGGGATAACTAATCTCTATCCTTGGAATATCAGTACAGGCAGGTGTGAGATGCAGTGCAAACCATGACCCAAATACGTGAACACATGGATGAGAGAAAACAGAAACAGACAAGAGAAGCAGATGCCTCAGGGGGACAAGTAAATAAAAACAAGTGTTTTTGACTTAATAGAATGGAGAATACCTAGAGAAGAAAAAAGAAGTTAAGTACTCACTATAACGTTCCATCTGAGTAGTTGTACTTTGTCTTCAACCTGTGGGTATTCGGATCTGGATCAGATCCAAGATGGCAGCTTCACTAGCATCTGATCCAAGCTCCAAGCTCCCATAATACCCCTCCATCTCCTTCCTTCCCTCAGATCAAGTTTGCTGCACCATAAACATAAGCCCAACCCAATGAGACCTTACCGCAAAAGGTTATTCACAAAACCTAACAAGCATGAACAGGAGAGCCGCAGAGGTGCCCTCTCCTACATACCAGAGTACTAAAATAATGATAAGGTCAGGGGGAAGGAGGAAGGGACAGCTGAAGACAAATGAAGTACAACTACTCAGATGGAACGTTAATGTGAGTACATAACTTCTTTATCTGAAGTAGTTTACTTCATTTGCTCTTCAACCTGTGGAACAGAGCCCCCAGCTACTAAACACCTGGGTGGCCCTCATGGAAGGATATTCCAGAGCACTGTGGAGCCAAATGATGCTCTCCCTCTAGATATCACATCCAGTTTATAGTGAGAAATAAAGGCATGAGATGAGGACCAGGTAGCCGCAGAAAAAATATCATCCAGAGATACTCTGGACCAAAAGACTGCTGAGGTAGCCATGGATCTGGTAGAATGTGCTTTTACTTGATCCGGAGGTGACCTGCCTTTGTCTTTGTATACCTGAAGGATACAATGAGAGATCCAACGAGCCAAAGTTACCTTGGAGATTGGTTTGCCCAGAAAAGGTTTAGAGTAGGACACAAATAACTGATCGGACTTGCAAAAGGCCTTAGTTCTTTGTAAGTAAAACCTTAGATGTCTATATATGTCTAACAAGTATAATTTATATTCACCCCTGTTCTAAAAATTTGAGAAGAAAATAGGTAAGTTAATCGTCTGGTTAATATTGGTTTCAGAAGCCACTTTGGGAAGAAAGGAAGGATTGGTACAAAGCGACACCCTGTCCTTATGGAAAATCATATATGGAGCTTTGATAGACAATACTTGAAGTTCTGAAACCCTCCTAGCTGAGGTGATAAGTACTAGGATGGCCGTTTTTCAAGATAAAAATTTTAGGTCTACTGATGCAGCTGGCTCAAAGAGTGGAGCAAACAGAGCCTGTAAAATCAAAGTAAGGTCACAAGGAGGGGTAGGATCCTTCACCGGGGGTCTTAAAAGAAAGGTACATTTAATAAAGGTTTTGCAAAGTCTAGAGGATGCTAAAGAAACCATGTTCTCCCCAATATGGAAGTTGTAAATGGTAGCCAGTTGAACTTTTACAGTAGAAGAGCTAGCACTCTGATGGAATATATTCACCAAGAACTCCAACACTGACGGGACCGGAGCTGTGAAAGGGTCCAGGTCCCTTTGAGAAGCCCAAATGGAGAAACGCTTCCATTTACTGGTAGATGATTTCTGAGCTGCCACCAGAAAAGTCTTGACCGGAGAGGATAAGTCAGGAGTCCTAGCTATCAATGTAACTGGAGCAGCCAAGCAGTGAGCTTTAAACTGTTCAGGTTTGGATGAGAAACCCCTTTGAGGTGAGAGATGAGACCCGGAATCGGATCCAAGATCCATGGAGGAGCTAGAAGATGAGACCAAAGGAAGGGAAACCATACCTGGCAAGGCCAAACGAGGCAATAAGGATCACTTTGCTCCCCAGCCTGCAAGCCTTCTGGAGGAATTTTGAAATAAGAGGCAATGGAGGGTAAGCATAGAGCAGACCGAGAGGCCAAGTATGGACTAGAGCGTCCCTTGGGATTCCCCCTGCGGGGGGGTTCAGAACGAAGAACTCACTGCACTTCACGTTGGAATGAGATGCAAAGAGATTGCAGCAATGCCAACCCCACTCGAGGAAGATCTGCTCCGCTACATAAGGATTCAGAGACCACTGGTAAGGCATCAGAATAGTCCTGCTCAGTTTGTCCACCCATATGCTGAACCATCCCAGAATGTGCATTGCTACCAGAAACTGGCTGGTGGAAATCGCCCATTCCCACACTCTCATGGCCTCACGACAAAGGTCGTAAGATCTGGTCTCTCCCTGCTTGCTGATGTACCAGACCACTGACATGTTGTCTGACTGAACTGCAATAGTTCCCAGAGGGAGAAAGGCATGAAGGGCCTGCAAAGCCAAAAGGACCGCCCTCATCTCTAGAACATTGATATGCAACTTGGTCTCGTTCAGGGACCACGTGCCTTGGACTGTCCTTCTCGAGCAATGCCCCCCTCCCAACCCTATCTGGGAGGCATCCTTGGTCACCGTGGCTTGGGGAGGGTTTGCAATAAATGAGCATCCCTTGGCCAGTTCCGAAGAGTGCATCCACCAGAGGAGGGACTCCCTGCCAGTCCTGCTGATATGTATTGGATGCATCAACAGCAGATCTAACCATGACCATTGGACTGCTAATGTCCCCTGTAGTACCCGCATATGTAGAAGAGTAAAGGAAAGAAGAGTAATGGTGGCTGCCATGGAACCAAGAGCTCATAATACCATCTCTGCTGAGGGGAGGTGAAACTGAGTGATCAAGGACAAAGGAGTTGTAAGCTCTGAATTCTCTCTGGGGTTAGAAAAACTTTCATTTGCAAAGTGTCTATCCTTGCTCCAATGTACTCTAGAACCTGGACTAGGTTCAGAGAATACTTGACTGTGTTGATAGTGATTCCCAGATGACCTGACAGTTTCAGAAAGTATTCTCTGGTTTGACAAAGTAGGCACATGGTGGGGGCAACAAGGAGCCAATCATCCAGGTGTGGGAAGACCTGTATTCCCTGAAGTCTAAGGTGAGCCACTACAACTGCCATGACCTTGGTAAACACCCTGGGGGCTGTGGTGAGACCGAAGGGTAGGGCTCGAAACTGATAATGATTGGCCCCTAGCCGGAAGCGGAGGAACCTCCTGGAGCATCTGTGCATCTTTATATAGTAGTACACATCCTGGAGATCCATCGAGCACATCTAGTCTTTCTCCTGCAGGTAAGGCAGGATGGATTGCAACATGACCATCTGGAACTTCTCTTTGGCAACTGACAGGTTGAGGTTGAAAAGATCCAGAATAGGTCTTAGGTCCCCCGTCTTTTTTGGCACCAAAAAGAACCTGCAATAGATGCCCGAACTGGACTGATCTTGGAGGACGGGTTGGATGACTCGTTTCTTTAGTAGCTTGTTTATTTCGAATGCTGCTACCTCCCTTTGTGCGGCTGGTACATCTGGGAGGTGTTTTGGGGGAAGAGGAGATACCACAAAGGCGATGGAGCAGCCTTCTGGATATGATCTAAAGCACCCAACAGTCTGTTGAAACGGACTCCCATGCCGTTAGGTGCAACGAAAGATGACCCCAACTGTCTCCAGAGCAGAGCAGTCAGGCAACCCCTCAGGGCTGCTGCACAGGCCTACCCAAGAAAGGTTCCCGAGACCCCAAATTCCTTGGACCCCCTCTGCCTCTGGGCCGGCAACTATCAAAACCCCCTCAGCCTCTGGGGGAAGATGAGTCCTGAGTGTTCCTGGAGAAGGATCTTTGAGGGGTAGAGAACCAGATCCCGACGGCAGACAGCACCTTCCTGTCCTTTTCACTCTAGAGCAACGTCTCACAAACGGTCTTCCCAAACAAGGAAGAACCATCATAAGGGGGCATTCGCAAATGACATCTTAAAGGGTCCCGTGAACTGACACAGCATGAGCCAAGCATGTCGCCTCATGGCAACTCTGGACTCAGCCACCTTTGCTGCTCCTTTGGTGGCATGTGAAAGGAGGTGCATGGACATGTTAGATACCGCTTTTAAAGTGGTTATCCACATGGAGAATATGGTCTTATCCTCCAGCGACATGGACTCCAGGGATGAATCAGCTAGCTCCCTGACAAGGTCACACTGCAGTTGGGTGACGTGTGCTAAATAATTCAGTGCCCTTATAGAAAAGGTGGCTGAAGAATACACCCGCTTCCCTAGATGATCCATCGACCTGGACTCTTGGTCGGGGGGATGGACAGTAGAACTTTCTTGTGCCAGTTCTTTCTTGGTGATGGCTGCTACCACAATAGCATCTACTGGGGACCCCTTGTTCCAACTAGGCCTATCCGAAGGGGGACTTAGGATCTTATCTGGACGTTTCGGAATTGGCTCCACAGTGTCCGGTTCCTTCCATGCCTGGGTGGTGATAAGGTCCACCAAGGGATCCTTGGGGGGGGGACACCCAGGAAGTAAATGGGCCCATGCCAAAGCCCTCCATAAACACCAACTTGTTCGAGGTAGGCTTAGGGGCAGACCACCCCCCCTTGGCGCAGGAGTTTCATGATGTCTCCAAAGGAGACATCATCAGGGGGTGATCTGGGGGAGCTTTCCCCTTCCTCCAAATCAGTGCCCTTGGTGAGGGACTCTGGGGAGGAGTCCAGGTGCCTCCTTTTGCATGTCCATTTGTGAGGAGCCTCTTCAGTGGGACTCTCCAGAGCGGACTCGCAAACTGCCTGTTGTTCTGCAAGGGGAAGTGCCTGGGGCACATCAAGCACGAGCTGTCCCTGAGTGGACAAAATGGCTGAAGCCGCACCCAGAGCCAAATAAGTCGGGGTGGAATCCGAGTAAATAGTCAGGAGCCTCGACCCACTTGAGAGAACCCTTTCCACCACATCGAATGCCAAAGGAGAGTGAGCCTCCTAGGACACCAGTAAGGAAGCAGCTCTCCTCGGATCCAATGGGGGAATAAGGGCTGAGCCCGCAGATGCCGAGGGGAAGACCGTGACGCAACACAGTCAGAGCCAACAGAAACCCCACCTCGTTTCCGACACCCAGAATATGGCTCCGAGAGCTGCTCAGGTCCAAACTAGTCAGATCCGACGTGCTCAAGGTAATGGCCAACGTCAAGGTACAATCGGCACCGACCGCCCCCGACTACAAAAACTCTTGGATCAAAAAACTCTGATACAGGGGGCCAGATTGGAAAAGGAGTTTAGGGGTGAAAAAGGGAAGTGAGCTCCCCGCTCCAGAGGGAGAGGGGACTGGCAAGACTCCCATCTGGATCTGGGTGCAAATGAATCTTCGCATCATTTTGTCCATCTCCGCTTCACTTTTACTGGAGTGCGACGATGATGCTACTGATGCCAACCTGGAATGTCGGTGCACAGAGGCACTTGAAGAAGGTCTAGGCTCCTCTGGCTCTGGCAAGGACCTAGGTGAGCTGAGCTGAGGAATGCTAGGCCAAGAAATAGCCTGTAGTTTTTGAGGAGGACCTGATGGACCAGATCGGTCCAGGGATCTCTTCCTCGCCTTGTCCCTGTCCTTTTTAGGCTGTTCCCCTTCCACAGACCTCTTGTCAGGAGGATGAGTCACGGCCTGGGAGGAGGATGAAGAAGAAGAGGCAGTCACAGCCATAACTAGAATAGTCATGGGGACAGCTGCCCATGAAGTAGAAAGCAGTCCCCTTCATAACTAATTTGGCCTTGTGGTCTTTCAAGGCCCTTGGATTACAGCCCATGCAAATCAAGCAGGCAGTAGAAAGGTGAGGGACTCCTAAGCACACAACGCACAGAGTGTGGACATCAGCTGGGGACAGCTTGTGGTCACACTCTGTGAACTTCCTAAAAACAGGCTTAGTCTGCTCAGCCATGCCAAGGAAGAAGGCACAAACAGTCTTTACTGACCCAACCACACACACACAGACTAATAAGGTGGAGGGAAGGATGGGGGAGACTACCACTCTAACTAAGCTCTTTTTTTTTTTTTTTTAAACGCGACGCAACAACAAGGTAGGAGAGGTAAATGAAAGGAAAACCTGACCTAACATTACAAAAAATAACACAAACTTGTCCAAAAAAATCGCTACTGAAAATCACCACACCTGGATCTCCAAGACCATGATGCTAGGCTAAGCCGCAGCAAACGGGATCTGATGGAAGGAAGGAGATGGAGGGGTATTATGGGTAAGGGGAGGAGCTTGGAGCTCGGATCAGATGCTGGTGAAGCTGCTGTCTCGGATCCAATCTGAATCCGAATACCCACAGGTTGAAGAGCAAATGAAGCAAACTACTTCAGATTTGATGTAATAAATGCAGATGAACTGTATGACAAAAGACAACAAAAGAATGGGAAGGAATGAAAAGATCCATGCAGGGGGAAATGTAGGTGGGATGATAGAGGTGGCAGTACTACTCCAGTAAGTAGTGCACAGGAAAGACAATAGGGTAATGCAGTAGATGTTTGAGTTTCTCACAGCTGCAGTAACCTTTAGGCTACACAAGCTGTGTCTTGCCCAAGACACAACTGGACAGCTTCCAAAAGCTCTGGCTCCCATCCAGACCTCCATACTGACTGGGCAGCCCTCTGGAGGGAACATCAGTAGTCTGAGTTGAAATCTTCAGGGCTTTCTTGCCTAAAAGTTAAGCAGCAGCATACTCATCATGAATTATCAAAACAAGAAACAACCAATACATTTACTTCCCAACAATAAATTATATGAAAGAATAGAAAGGGTGGTGGGGGTAGGTAAAGTCACTGCAGCAGTGAGGAATATGAACATCTACTGTTATGAGTAAGTGCAACTTACAGAAATGCACTGTGTTCATTATTCCCCCTGCTGCAATGGCCTTTAGGCAATATGGGTTGATTACCAAAGCCTATCTAACTTGGGAGTAGAAATTATATGGATCTAGCTGCCCCTGGAGAATGATCCTAGCAAAGCCAGTCCTGGATCTAGAAAAAGAATCCAGTTTTTAATACCTTGTAAGGTATGTACAGAGGACCATGTAGCTGCCTCTAGAATACTTCGAATCTACCTCTTTCTAATATGCCACTGAAAAGTACAGTGGGCCTTGATACGGTCTGAACTGGTTTACCATGGTAAGCATAACAAAAGGCAACAGGTGAAGACAACCATCTGGAAATAGTTTGCTTTGACACAGGTTGTGCTTTCTTTGTCCCAACATAAGAAATAAATAGCTGATCAGCTTTTCTAAAGGACTTGGTTCTGCCAAGATAATTTCTGAGCTGCTTATGACCATCCAGAGTATGTAGAATCCTTTCTCCCTGGTTTTGAGGATCCAAATATAACACTGTGAGATTGACTGCTTCATTCAAAGTGAACTCTGAAACAACTTTGGGCATGAAGGAGGGATTTGTTCTTAATGATATCCTGTCACTATGGAAGGCAAGATAGGATTCACTCACCATGACAGCATGCAACTCAGATACGCTTCTTGCAGATGTCAGAGTAATGAGCAGAACAGTTTTCCATGTAATGAACATTAAATCCATTTGATATACAGGTTCAAATGGAGATATGGCTAGGTTTTCCAGCACAAAGTTAAGACCCAGGAAGGAGCAACT
Organism: Protopterus annectens; assembly: GCF_019279795.1. Lineage (NCBI taxonomy): Eukaryota > Metazoa > Chordata > Ceratodontiformes > Protopteridae > Protopterus > Protopterus annectens. Next base: position 1,730,389,981 of record NC_056739.1, on the reverse strand, counting down.
TGTTTACGGGAAGGTCACAGGTGTAAAACACCTTTAAGAAACTTTTATTAAAAACAAAGAAGAAAGTGAAAGATTCACCGACAGACATGTTGAAATGACTGCAAGGTGTGTCTTGTAGACCACAGACTAGTAACTCATAAAACATCTGAGCACCACTGGTACATAATCCCTGACAGGGCCCTGGTTATTGTTTATAAACCAACTAGAAAAGCTTTGCCACTTGCCAATATAATACCTTCTAGTGGCATGTTTTATTGCCTCTTTTAGTACCTGCTGTATTGTCCTCTGAAAACAAGTGTCTAAAATTCAATCATCCAGGCAGTTAGTTGAAGATCTTTGAGACAGGAGTGTATCAAACTCACCTTGTCTTGTGTAAGTTGATACAGTTTATGAGAATGCTTATGGTAAATACCCTTGGCTAATTCCATAAGATGGGAGAACCAAAGGTGCCTGGGCCTAAAGGAAGTCACCACAATTACTTTGGAGAATTCTTCTGAATCTTCAGAATTAGCCAGATATCAGTGGAACAGGTGGAATTGCATAAAGGAACATTCCCTTCCATGGTGATGGAAACGCATTTGTTTTACAGGCCTGTTTGCAAGGAGACCTGGAGCAGAACTTGTTGGATCTATGTTTGGCTATCAAAAATACATGAACAGCTAAATACCAAACGTGAAACACAACTAACCAAGGAGGGGGGCTTTGTCCCCCAGACCACCCCCTCCCAGCTATATATACCAACTCCGAGATCGCACTACAGTGAGGAATAAGGCAAATTTAAGAGTTTTCCCTCACTTACTTTATATGTTGCGTTACTTCCTGATTGTTGGCAAACTATGGTTATTTGATTAATTTATTTTCGTAGAAGTAGTTGTTCGCTAATTTCATCTTTCGATGTTTAACATTTGGTATTTAGTCATCCTTGTTTTTTTGTTTTCGATAGCCGAACATGGACCTGAATTTTTTCAGCTGTCTGTTTTGAAAGGAGGCAAAAAGATCTACTGAAGGTGTTCTCCACAACTGGGTCAATTTCCTCATTTAACCCTCATTCTGATGGGTTTGGCATGGTCCTGTTCAGCTTGTCTGTCACCATGAGAGATGCTTGGAGGGTTAAAGACTGCTGAAGATCTATCTCCTAAGCCATCACTCCCCACCTGTAGAGAGGGTACAACTTTGTGCCCAACTGTTTGTTGATGGACCACATCACTGTGGTATTGTCTGTAATCACCTAGAGAGGTCTTAGGGACCATAGATAATGAAGAGATTTTAAGCCACGGATCACGGCAAACATCTTTTTGACATTTGTGTCTTTTGGTCTGTCTGAAGAATTTCATAGGCCTTGTACCTTGCACCTTCAATGAAACTGCCTCCCCCAAGCAAAAATCAAAGGCATTCAAAGTTACAGACTGACTCAGAGACAAAGGAGAAAAGGGATGACCTGAATTTGCTTGTATTTGGAGTCTCCATCAGTAGTTTCTTTTTTACAAAGCTCAAAATTGGAATTTGAAATTATATAAGATGAAAATTTTGGGTTCATGTGTTTTTTAGAAATCACTGAATCATTCTCATGTGTAACGAGGCAAAAGGAATCAACAGAATCATAGATGCCATGAACCCCAGAATCCTAAGACACTCTCTGACTGATGTCTCTAACTGGGTTGAGATAAACAGGAAAGTTTCCTTATAACAATCCATCTTCTCCTATGTCAAAAAAGCTTTTTTTTTGCTGCAGGATGTCTATAAGACCATCCTAGAAAGACGATCCTGTGTGATGGGTCAAGGTGGATTTCTGAATATTTATATGGAACCCCAAATTGGTCAGAAGAGATGAAACCCATACTAATGAGTATTTGAAATCTGGAAATGCCATTCAGTCTACAGCAAGCTGTGACCTGAGCTAGACACTTTGTAAACACTCTTAGAGCATTAGATCAGAAGGGTAATGTAAAGAACTGATAATGTGATCTACACACAGAAAATCTGAGAAATTTATTGAGCCTAATAGCTGTGGGAATGTGATGAAATGCATCTTTTAGATATAATTTTATGATAAAGCTTCCCTGGGGAATGAGAGGTAACAGACTCTAAAAGGTCAATATCTTGAATTTTGAAACTTTTACACACAAATATAAGATGGAAAGATCACGAACGGATCCCCAAGAAGACTCTTTCTTTGGTACTAGAAACATTCATTTTAGAATGGAAGCCTTTGCCCCTTTGATGCAAGAACACTGATTTTATGAATTCTAGGGTAAGTTAAGTGCTGCAGAACTAGAGGAAAATATTATGTCTGGATCGAAGGGTGGGGAACTCCCCTGAAAGGAGGTATTTGCATCTGGGATACACACATCCTGAACAACCTTTAACACTCAGGAATCTGCACAATCTGTTACCAAAGAGGGATGTACAGAGCCAGTTGTTTGGACAGATTTTGAGAGACAGGAGCAGAAGGGGAAGTGGTGGGGGAAAAATGCTAGTATAGTCATTCTGAGGTTGTAGACTGCCCCTTTTTAGGAAAGGATCCTTGTTGTCCCCCCCCCCCTCCTGTAATCCATTTTTATTTCCCTATTTGGTTTGAGAAGGGTGATCTGAAAGATTTGTAATGGGGGGGGGGGGGGGGGCTGACAAATCTTGTAAATTTCCTGTAATAATTCCCCTCTCTTATCAAATTGTTTTAGGACCTGAGTAACACATGAACCAAATAAAACCTCCTTATCTAAAGCTGAATTCAAAATTTCAGATTTTACCTCATCAGAAAAATTTTGATTTCATTCCCAGGCATACCTCCTCAGAACTGTAACAGAAGCAGTGTCCCTAGAAACAGTATCTGCAAAATCATACATTCTCTTTAAACCATGTTTACATGTTTGAGAAATGTTACAAACAATAAAAATATCTTACTAAATCTGTCAAATAACTTCCCTTCCTTGTCCACAGAGGAAGTACTAGAGCATATCAAGAGACTATTTCCTTCTGCAGAGTCACAACTAAGGTGAGGAAATAAATACTTGTTAGTTTGAGAAGCTTTATAAGGCACATCTGTTACAGGAAGCATTAAATACATCCTCCAAGGCTGGTACTATTGGAGGAAGAGACACAGAACAAGGTATATCCACTTGTAACATATAATAGCTCCTCATTTCAAGGGTAACATTCATTTGTTCCAATAAAAACTCTTCATTCACATTGGTTATAGTCTGAGAAAAGGAAGATTCTTCAGAGAAGGTTGTGAGGTTTTCTCCTAATCTGAGATTTTGGGATTAAAAATTTGCAGAAGAAACCCTGTACCCGTCTATAGCAGAGTCATATGGCATATCTTCATTAGCAATGTTTCTACTGACTTGAATTAAGGGTACTGTAATCCGAGTACCAAGATTAATTTACTGGCTAAGGTAAGAAAATCATCTTTTCTAATAGACACCCTGTCTTCTGATGAACAATGTTTAACTTTTAGTTATGTACTCACCATAACTTCAGATGTTTGGGATCCATCTCGCCTACATTCTGAATGATGGGTTCGGAGCCGATCCCTCGGCTCCGACTCGGCACGCTTATGCCAAAGAGCGAAGTCTCTTATTGGCTGAGCTTACTATATCCCAGGATGCACCACCAGTCCCCCAGATCTAGTTTGTCCGCATACATGCACACATGCATACCCTGCTTATATAACATCGTCAGATGAAACAAGATAAAAACAGTGGAGCTCAAAACCGTTCTATCTCTTCTGGTCTGCAAGGCAGGGGGAAGGAGGGTGGGTATCAGGAATGTAGGCGAGATGGATCCCAAACATCTGAAGTTATGGTGAGTACATAACTAAAAGATGTTATGTGATCCTATCTCGCCTACATTCTGAATGATGGGACAGCGTCCCTAGCACCTGAATCCTGGGTGGCTCACTGGAAAACACTCCTGAGTACCGTGGAACCAAATGAAGCTCGTCCTTTAGATGCCACATCCAATTTGTAGTGGGAAATGAAAGTGTGCGGGTTGGACCAAGTAGCCGCAGCACAAATTTCCGAAATAGCGAGCTTGGAATGAAAAGCTATAGAAGTAGCCATAGCTCTGGTAGAATGAGCTTTGATAGATGATGCAAGTTGCTTATTTGAAGAAGAATAGGCCTGAGTTATGCAATCTCTGATCCATTTTGAGATTGTAGCTTTTGTGATGGTTTGGCCCAATTTATTATCTGAGAAGGACACAAACAACTGGTCTGACTTACGAAGTTGCTGAGTCCTGTCTAAATAGAAGCGTAATTGCCTGTGAACATCCAATTTATGGAGAGTGTATTCTGCTTCATTAGAGAATTTTGGAAAGAAAACTGGTAGTTCTAGAGATTGTTGAAGACAGAAACTAGAGCAGACCTTCGACAAAGGATGGATTAGGCCTAAGAGATACTCTATCTTTGTGGAAAATCAGATATGGTGGTTTAATAGACAGGGCTTGAAGCTCTGAGACTCTTCTTGCAAGTAATAGCCACTAAGAATGCCGCTTTCCATGACAGATATTTTAATTCGCATGTAGCAGCCGGTTCAAAAGGGGATGTTAATGCGAAGCACTAAATCAAGATCCCACGGAGGTGCAGGATGAAAAACTGGTGGTCTTAACAGACTCGCACCCTTAATGAATGTTTTGCATAGCCTGCTGCTCATCAAAGGAGGATCCGTGGATTCATGGAATTTAGAGATAGCAGCTAGTTGAACTTTAATAGTTGAGACAGAAGATCCCTGATTAAATAGGGATGTTAAGAATTTCAAAACCTCTGGGACGGAGCAGTGATAGGGTCTAAGCCCTTGAGTTGAGCCCAGATAGCAAACCTCTTCCACTTACTGAGGTACAATTTGTTAGTGGTGGGTTTGTGGGCCGAAGACAAAATGTGAACAACTTCCAGATCTAGTGTGTGTCTTCTAACTAAGGTCGGAAGTGGAGGAGCCAAGCTGTCAATTTCAGAGATTGAAGGGACTGATGCCAATGTCCCGACTGATGGATTAGCAAATCCGGGATCAGGTCTAAGGTCCACGGATCGTCCACTGCATGCCTTTTCAGGTAAGGAAACCATATCTGACGAGGCCAGTATGGGGCAATCAGAATCATTGAAGACCTTAGCTGAGAAGCTTTTTGAATGACTTTGGGAAGGAGTGGAATTGGAGGAAAAGCATAAAGCAACCCTGTTGGCCAGGGTTGTGCTAGAGCATCCATGGCGGTACTTCCTGATGTGGAATCAAGGAGAAGAACCTTTGGCACTTGGTGTTTTGTGGAGTCGCAAATAGGTCGCAGCACGGCGTCCCCATCTCTTGAAAACCTGGGCTGCTACTGTGCGGTTTAGAGACCATTCGTGAGGAGAGAGAATTGTCCTGCTTAATTTGTCCGCCAATACATTTGACTTTCCGGGATGTGGGTAGCTACCAAGAAGCGGTTGGTAGCTACAGCCCATTCCCACACTCTCATGGCCTCTCTGCAAAGGGGATACGATCTGGTCCCTCCTTGTTTGTTCAGATACCAAACCACCGACATGTTGTCTGTGTGGATGGCGATGATGCCCTGAGGAAGGAACTTGTGTAAGGCCTGTAGGGATAGAAGTACAGCCCTCATCTCCAACACGTTGATGTGGAGAAGAGCTTCGTCCGGAAGCCAGGAGCCCTGAACTAGCCTGCCCAGACAATGCCCCCACCCTATCTGGGAGGCATCTGTCGTCAGGGTAACCACTGGAGGGGGGAGAACAAAGGGTTTTCCCTGATCCAAGTTGGATGTCTGAAGCCACCAGCGCAGGTCCCTTTTGCATGTTTCCGTAATCATGATGTGATGATTGAGGGGAAGATCTTGAAAGGACCATTGAGTTGATAAGAGCCACTGAAGAATCCTCATGTGTAACCTTGCTAGAGGAACTAAAAGTACCGTGGCAGACATTGAGCCTAGAACCTGTAGGACCATCCTGGCTGGGGCTTTGGATCTCGAGATCAGAGCTTGAACTTGGCCCTGTAAGGTTCGGATCCTTTCGGCAGGAAGAAAGACACGCATCAATCTTGAGTCTATCTCTGCTCCTATAAACTTTATGCGCTGAGAGGGCAGCAAGACAGACTTTGACCAATTGAATGTAATCCCCAGGGAAACACCCAGGGAGATGGTGGCTTTGAGGTTGTCCATAAGTAGATGCCTGGTGGTAGCAGTCAGGAGCCAGTCGTCGAGATAGGGAAACACTTGGAATCCAAGGCTCCTCAGGTGAGCCGTCACTACTGCCAAACACTTGGTGAACACCCTGGGGGCTGTGGTGAGACCAAAGGGCAGAGCACAAAATTGGTAATGACTGGCTCCCAGGCTGAAGCGCAGATACCTTCTGGACGCCTGATGTATCGGTATGTGATAATAGGCGTCCTTGAGGTCTATGGAGCACATCCAAACATCCTTCTCCAACAACGGGAGAATGGATTGCAACGTGACCATTCGAATTTGGATTTCGTAGCGGATAGGTTCAGTCTGCTGAGATCCAATATTGGTCTCAGGTCCCCTGTCTTTTGGCACTAAAAGAACCTGGAGTAATTTCCTGATCCGATTTGGTCTGTGGGGACCAGTTGGATGACTCCTTTTGTAGCAGCTTTGAAGCTTCTGCGGCTGCTATTTCCCTTTGACTGGGTGGTGGGTCCGGGATTCTCTTGGACGGAGGGTGGGCATTTGAATGGGATGATGTAACCTCCGGCAATTATCCGAAGCACCCATCTGTCCTGAGTGATTGACTCCCAGGCTTTTAGGTGCTTGGCGAAGCGACACCCGACTGGCTCGAGCAGCACAGCCGGGCAATCCCTCATGTCGTGTGGGAGGCTGAAGAGCCACGAAAGGACTCGCGGTCTCCAGAATTGCGGGGCCCTCTGCCGCCTCTGGGACGGCGTCTTCCTGAAAAATTTCCCGCCCTCTGCCTCTGGGCGGGAATCTTCCTGCTGTTGGGAGAAAACTTGCGAGATTTTCGAACCACATTTTCCCCCTCCTTTGGCCTTGGGGTAAGGCCGAAGGGAGTGGAATAACGGGCCCCTACGGCAGATAACGTTTTCCCTCTTGCTCACAGCGGGTAAGGGTGTCTTTCACCTTGGGTCCAAACAATGAGGACCCATCAAAGGGAGCGTCGGCGAAGGAAGACTTGAAGGCCTCCGAAACTGACACAAGCGGAGCCAGGCCTGTCTCGTAGAGCCACGCCTGTGCCTGCCGCTCTACCCGCCCTTCGGCCGCATAGGATATGAGCCTCATGGACGAGTTAGCAAGTGACGTAAGGATAGCCAACTGAGAGCTAACGGACTGGGCTAGCTGCTCAGGTAGGTTACCCGAGAGGAGTCTGACAACTCCTTGACCAGATCCCTCTGAAGCCTGGTAAAATGTGCCAAATAATTCAGAGACCTTAAGGTAAAGGCCGCTGAAGTCAGGGTGCGCTTCCCGTACCTATCCATACTCCTAGACTCCTTATTAGGAGGATGGATGGACGTTGAAGCCTCTGCCACGTCCTGCTGTGTAGCAGATGCCACCACCATGGCATCTACAGCCACGCCTTTAGTAAGGAACTCCTTCTCGGGGAGCAGATAAGAATTTGTTTGGACGAGAAGGGACTGGTTCCACAGTATCCGGGTGTTCCCACGCCCTTCGACAAACTAAATCCAGAAGCTCGTCGAAGGGCGGAGATACCCAGGAGGCAGAGGGCTGAGCCCCAAAGGCCTTGAGGAGCACTGATTCATCCGCAGAGGGGGGTTTGGACATCCAGCCGCCTCGTTGTTTGAGGATCTCTAAGATGTCTGCAAAGGAGACATCATCCGAGGACGACTTAGGGGACCCCTCTGCATCATCCATATCCGTGTCCGATGTGATAGACTCGGGGGAGTCCACGTGCTTCCTCTTGCACGATCTCTTCCTTGGGGGTTCCTCTGGAGATGACTCAAGAACCCTCAGGAAGAGGGAAACCCCACTGGGGGTAACCTCAGGCCTCGGGCTCCGCTGGCTACGGACAGGGAACTGCCAAAGACCCAGTCTCCACGCCCAGGGAAGGTGCTGGTAAAACCGGAGAGATGGCGAAGAGGATTTGGCCAAGGCACTCCTCATGGCTCTGAAAGCCGGACCTCCAGAATCCTGGGAGCGTCCAGTCTCCGGGCCATGATAGTAGACGGAAGTCCCGCAGCGAAGCACCGAGAGGAGGCTCGGAACCAGCATCGGTCCCAAACATCACCCTCGGGTCCAGCCGAAGAAGTCCAGCGTACCAAACTCGGACCCGAGGCCCGGGTTGGAGTAAGGGTCGGAGCCGACCCTGAGATCTCCACCGGCTCCAAAGCACCTGCTCCACGGAGCCGAAGCAGTCGGAGGAGGAATAGCAATGGGGTGGGTCATGGCCATCGGCTCCGAAGCCAACTGGGTCGGAGCGAAACAAATTTTGGAAGACTGGGGACTGGAAAAGTCTTTGGAGCACCCTGTCTATATCAGAATCCGACATTCTCAAGACCGAGAGGAAACAGAACGGGTTCGAGAAGACCTCTCCTCGGCCCCAAGGGACTAGGGGACCCGGCTCGAGGCGACTCGATGAGAATCGGCGCCGAGGAACGCACACCAGATTCCATCGGTGCCGAGGTAGACTTCGCGCCGAGGAGGAAGTGTCTGAGCGGGCGACCCTTGTCGGCTCCGAGAGCAGTGGAGCCGACGAAGGTGACCCGCCTCTCGATGCCCCAGCCATCGGCTCCGAAGCCCGAGGAGTCGATACTGGAGGCATCGAGGCAGACGTTCCGACCTTGGCTCGAAGTCTTTGGAGCCGAAGGAGAGGCCTGCCTAGGTCTCTTGGCAGTCGGATCCGACGGACTGGTCGGAGCGAAGCCCTTTTCTTTGGCAGGAGTCGGAGCGAAGACAAGGCTTCTTCAAAAGAAGGTTTAATCAACCCTTTAAGAATTAATTTATTTTTCCTCTCCTGGAGGACCCTAGAGGAAAAAGCGTGACATACGCTGCATGACTCCTGCAAGTGCTTTGCCCCTAAACAATAAACACAAAGTAGATGGTCATCAGTAACAGACATCTTAAAAGCACATTTAGTACATTTTTAAAGCCCGAAGGCCTAGGGGCTTGAGACATGATGTTAAACAATTTCTGACAGGAAATTTAACAACTGTAGAATCGCTTATAACAAAAAACCGAAGGCTTACAGAAAACAGTGTAAAACACAACCTTGGGTGTAATAACCGGGAACTTTAAAACACTAAAAAGTTCAGTTATACAGTTTGACCGAAAAGGCCCTGGATTGAAAGGGGGGCGAAACAAACTCTACTCAATCACCCACAAGAAATTCCACTACTCAATCGTACACAACAGGCAGCAAAAGGCAGCAATAGCCGTTAAAACGGCTTTTGTGAAATACAAGCACAAAAACTGTAAGAAAAAGTAGTTAATAAAAGCTACTCAGCCCAGCCAGCTCGAGACCACGTCCTTGCAGTTAAGCGGCAAACGAGATCTGGGGGACTGATGGTGGTGCATCCTGGGATATAGTAAGCTCAGCCAATAAGAGACTTCGCTCTTTGGCATAAGCGTGCCGAGTCGGAGCCGAGGGATCGGCTCCGAACCCATCATTCAGAATGTAGGCGAGATAGGATCACATAACATCTTTCTGTTTTTTCTTTACAGATATCCCTGATGGCTAACTAGGAGAATGTACTTAAGTCCTATCTAGAGGTCTCTTCTCCCATACATATCAAGCAGTATCCCCCGGCATGTCTCTGTGTCCCAGTAAAGATGGTTCTCCCATGCTAGGTACAGGCACTGGAATAGCCAAAAAGGATGTGGCTGAACCCCAGTTCACTGTAGCTGAAAGGACTATACCAAAGGAAGCTGAAGAGGAAACTAGCAATATGAGAGTCACTGCAGAGTCCTCCAACATCGGCTGAAGCAACAACTGAGCCAGTGAAGTCAGCAAGGACTCTCTTGTTTTTTAATTTCTAGGAACTAGGGAAGATGGACCAGCAGGAGCAAGGTAGGTATCCATGGTCTAACCGAGGAGCAAGCCATGTAGTAAGGATCACTAGAACAAGTCGGTTGGAAGGTTAAGTTGTCAAACAGTTTGCACACTCAGCACACTTACACCTTCACACACAGAATCCCCAACACACTGTTAATTCATAAGTAACACACTAAACTCTTGTCAGAAATCCCTCTAAGTAAAATTTACTCCAAAAGAATAAATGGCAAGTAAGTTGTTCACACTGTGAACACAATAACTACATACTCCGTAATCATCCCTGCCCAAGTAAATCACTTCCCCACACTAAATTTTCACCTAATAATTTACAGGTTTACACAAGCACTACACAAAACTAGCCCAGAAAATAGGGAAAAGCTAAAAACAGCTGACCCAGACAGGAAACTTCCAATATTAGAAAAACACTGGTTTTCTTAAACAGACAAAACCTCTAAGAGTACATTTATTAAATATTATTTTTAAAAATACATAAATATAAAAAAATAAGTTATGTACTCACCATAACATTCCATCCATGTTGTCCATTTTCATTCTTCCTCAACAAGTGGGTTTGAATCCGACCCTTGGATCTGACTCAGCTGCTTTTTACAACTCAGGGATAATGGACACTCTTGAGCTCCTCCCTTACCCACAATGCTCTAGTCCCCTACCATATCTCAGACCTTGTTTGCTAGACTGTTAGCTTTGTAGAAAATTAGAAGCAATTATAAAATGAGAAATCAACACCTGGAGTTCAAAGGCAGGAACATTGGTTCCCTTATTACCTTCTTGTTCTTCCAGAAGTCAGAAACCAAAAGGTAGGGGGTTGGAAAGATGGGAGTTGAGGAAGAATGAAAATGGACAACACGGATGGAACATTGTGGTGAGTACATAATTCTTTATCTGATGTTGTCAATTTTCATTCATTCCTCAAAAAGTGGGACAGAGTCTTCAGCTACCTGAATCCAGAGAGGACTCTAAGGAAGAATATTCTAGAGCACTGTTGAGCCGTAGTCTCCTCTTCCCCTCAAGACCAAATCCAATTTATTATGAGTAATAAAGGTATGAGTATTAGCTCAAGTTGTAGCTGCACAGATATCATTCATTGAAGACCTGGATAAAAATACTGATGAAGTTGCCACAGAACTGGTTGACTGGACTCTAAGGTTTCAACAAGAACAGACTTAATTTGCTGGAGGCAAAGGAAATGCAATCCTTTAACCATTTGGCAAGAGTTACTTTGGTAACTGATTTGCCCAATTTTGATTCCAAAAAAGAAATAAATAGTTGATCTGTTCTTCTCAAATGTCTTTGTTCTATGCAAATAGAAACGTAACTGACTGTGAACATCCAAATGTAACATGTATTCTCCTTTGTTTGTGAAATTTAGAAAGAAAACTGAATGATTAAAAGAGTGAATTATGCTGGATACTGACACTGCCTTAGGAAGGAAGGATGGGCTCTTTTGTAACACTACCTTATCTTTATGGAAAATTAAATAAGGAGACTTAGAAGATAGGCTTGAAGTTCAGGGACTCTTCGAGTAGAGGTTATAGCTACTAAAAAGACAGTTTTCCAGGTTAAAAATTTTAGTTCACATTTTGCTGATGGTTCAAATGGAGCTGGAGTTAAAGCTTGTAATACTACCTTCAAATTCCATGGCAGAGTTGGATCTTTAAAAGGGGGTCAAGAAGAAAGATTCCCCTTATAAAGGCCTTACAAAGTTTTGAAGAAGCTAAGGAGTAATCATTTACTTCTATGTGGAAATTAGAAATGGCAGCTAGTTGAACTTAAACAGTCGAGGAGCTTGCCCCTTCATTAAAAAAAATTGCAGCCAAAACCTCGAGAACTGCAGGTACAGATGTTGAAAAAGGGTCACAGTCTCTTTGTTGTGCCCAAAAAACAAATCTTTCCTATTTGCTTTTGTAAATTCTCCTACTGGAAGCTTTATGGGAAGACAAAAGAATGAGACATACAGGGGAGGAGAGGCTTGGCTGTCTGGCTATTAATGCAAGTGGAAAAACCATGAGGTCAACACTGGGCATAAAACATCCGGGTGAATCATACCCGTCAGATGAGTCAGGATTCTGGAATTGGATCCAGAATCTATGGTGGATGAACAACATGAGGCCAAAGAAAGGGAAACCAAATCTGACAAGTCCAATAAGATGCAATGAGGATGATTGTGCTCTTCAATCAAAATGCTTTCTTGAGAATCTTGGGGATTAGAGGAGTTGAGCGGTAAGCATAGAGGAGACTGGGGGGGGGGGGGCAGTCATGGAGGAGAGCGTCTCTCAGTAATTCTGCCAGTGGTGGGATCAGGGCAAAGAACCTGCTGCACTTGTTGGGGGGAGATGCAAAGAGGTTGTAGCAAGGTTGGCATCATTGCCGGAATATCCTTTCTGCAACATTCATGTTAAGACATCACTCATGAAGCAATATAATGGACCTGCTCAACTTGTCTGCTATCATGCTGAATTTCCCTGGAATGTGCATTGCTATCAGAAATCACCTGGATGAGATCACCCATTGCCACACTCTGACAGCTTCTCGACGCAAGGAATAAGATCTGGTTCCTCCTTGTTTGTTAATGTACCATACCACTGACATACTCTCCCATCTGAATTGCAATAGTCCCGGAAGGGAGAGAATCTTGAAAAGGCCTGCAAAGCTAGGAGTACTGATCTCTTTTCCAGGAAACTAATATGTATGCTGGCCTCTTCATGAGACCAGATGCCTTGGACTGTCTTTCCCAAGTAGGGCCCCACCACCCAATGTGGAAAGTGTCCATGGTCACCATGGCTTTGGCCTTAGGAAGAATGATGGGACGGCTTATAATATCTGCTCTGAGCAAATCCACCAGAAGAGGTACTTTTTGCATGCCCGAGTTATGCTGATCTGGGTGGACATAAGTTGGTGGAGAACAGACCACTGAATTGCTAGGGTCAACTGAGGAATTCTCATATGGTATATTGCTCATGGAACCGAAGTAGTGCAGTGGACATTGACCCCCCCAAGGCTTGTAGAATCAATTCAGATGATAGAGAAGAATTTTGTATTATCTTTTTGATTTGAAATCAAACAGTTTCTACTCTTGGTAAGGGAAGGGAGGCTGCCACAGATAGTGTATTGAACAAGGCCCCTATGACCTCTAATGTCTGAGATGGTTCTAGCTGAGATTTGTTACGACTGATGGTAGTTCCTAGATGAGAGCAAAGGTGGAGTACATGATCTTGTGCTTTTATCACAAAATGCCTGGTAGGAGTGGTTATGAGCCAGTCATTCAAGTACAGAAACAAGCAGAATACCTGCTTTTTCAAGAGAGCTGCTACTACTGCCATGCATTTGGTGAACAATCTGGAGGCTATGGTGAGGCCAAAGGGTAGATCTCTGAATTGGTAATGACTGGCTTCAAGCCAGAAGCTATCTCCTGGATCGCCTGTTCTATTTTTATGTGATAGTACACATCCTCAATATCTACTGAGCACATTCAGCCATCCTTGTGCATGAAAGGCAAAATTGGACTGAATTGTGACCATCCGGGACTTTGCATACTTACTAAACTGATTTATTCAGACTGCTGAGATCCAGAATTGGTCTCCAGCTCCCTGTTTTATTTGGTACTAAAAAGAATCACAAGTAAGTTCTAGACTCTTTCTGGTCTGAGGGGACCTCTTGGATGACTTTTTTTCAAGCAAGCTTTTGTATTTTCAGTGCTGCTTCTTTCCTCTGACTGGGTGGAACATCAGGAATTTTTACTGTTAAAGGAGGGGGAAGGGTATTATACAACTTCTTAAAATAATCCTCTGCATTCATGCATCTTTTTTAATGTCTAGCCAGGTTCTCTGGTGCAGGGCTAGATTACCCCCGACTGCCTCCAGAGGTGGACAACTGGGTCTCCTTTCAAGAGGGCTGGTAGGATCTTGTCAGAGGAGGAGTCCCTAGAACCTTGATTCTACGGGCCTCCTCTGCCACGTGGGTAGTGTTTCCCATTAGAGTAGCCCCCTCTGTCCCTGGGGGAGCTATCTCCCCGTGTGTCATGGAAAGGGCCCTGGGATTTTCTGAACCACATTTTTTGACCATCTCAATGATTCCTAGAGAAGGTTCTTTGTGGAGCCAAAAAGCTTATGTCCAACAGCAGACACGGTCAGTGTGTCTTTAACTTTGGGGCCGACCAAAACTTCCAGCAAAGGGACCATTGAAAAAAGGAGGACTTCAAGTGCTCTGCGAAATGACACAGGTGAATCCAAAGCATGTCTCCTAATGGAAATGCCTGAACCCTTGAGGTATCTTCAGCTGCATGTGAAATGAGCCTCATGGACGAATTTGAAATGAATTATAGGGTAGCCAACTGTGAGGCAACAGATGTCTCTGCCATAGAAATGACGGTCCCAGAGAGAGATTTGGATAAATCTTTAATCACATCCCTCTGGAGGCTGTTGAAGTATGCCAAATAATTCAGCAACCTGAGTGCAAACGTCACTGAAGCATATACACACTTCCCAAATCTGTCCAATGCCCTGGACTCCCTGTTAGGGGGATGGACGGATGAACTCTGTTCTGCAAGTTCCTTCTCTGTAGCCATTTCTAAGAACATGGCATCTACTGGTACTCCTTTGCTCCAAAATTCTCTTCCTTTCGGTGGTGCCAGGATCCTGTCTGGTCTCTTGGGGAGTGACTCAACAGCTCCAGGTTCCTTCCACGCCTGCTTGAGCTCATCATGGGCAGAGTCACCAAGAAGGCAGATGGGCCAGACCCAAAGGCTTCCAGGAATACTGATTCCTCTTGGGAAGGGTTATCGGTATCAGAAGATCAATCACCCCTTTGCTTAAGGGTCTCCAGGATGTCTCCAAAGGAGACATCAGGTGGTGATCTTGAGGACCCTTCCCTCTCATCAAATTTGATATATGTGACCGACTCCTGAGGAGAGTCTAACTGCCTCCTCTCGCATTTTCTCTTCCTAGGGACTTCTTCAGTGGAATGCTCAAGAGAAGTATCACAGGATATGAGTATACCCAACCGGGAAGCTTGCAGACTTTGGAGTGACTGTGCCTTGAGCCTTAACACTCTGCTCTACAGGAACAAAGACATGAGATTGGAAATATGGATCTGAGGGGGGTGGGAACATCCTTCCTCTTGAAGTGGAGAACACTCTCTCCACTACCTCAAAGGCAGAATGCCCCGGGTAGAAGGAGGCTGATGGTGCAGAGAAGACATGCTTCCAGACTGTCTGCTCCCTCTGATCTGAAGGCAGCCCACCAGAGGCAGAGGTCTGAGCTAAGCTGTCCAAAGCCGAGGCTCTGAGGGGCAGAGGCAGCTCCGACAAAGTCAGAGTCGACTCCAACACCTCACATCAGGCAACAGCACTACAGCTCCAAGAGTCATCCAGCTCTGACACACTCAGAGCCAGTCCATTCAGAGAAAGTATCTGAACAGAAGATACAACAATCTTTGGATCCAAAATGGATGGTTCTGGAAGTCTTGGATCCAGGAGCTACAAAGCCAAAGGTTGGATCAGAGAAGGAGCCAAAACAGGTGAAATAGTACTGGTGAAGGTCTCCAGATCCAATGTGGTAGGAGCCAGGAGATCTCCCATCTGAATTTGTGCCAAGAAAAATTTCCTCATCATTCTATCCACATCTGCTTCTGTCAGACTCCTGGAAGAATGAGAAGAGGCAGCCACTGAAGGGGTCTAGAATGATGGCATTTCCCTAGGAAGGGTGACGGTAGACAGTTAGGAACGGCATCTAGAAATGATGCACATCAGGTCCTAGGGAGCTTCTTCAGCTCCAAGTGTGTCAGATCTGATGATGTGGATCTGTTATCGGAAGCGGTCAGATCTGAGAGTTTATTTTTTGGATCTAATGAACTCAGATCTGACCACTTAGACACTTTGTGAGAAGGTTCAAGAGTAGGGTCAGAGCTAAGAGTGGAGGATCCAGAAGGGTCCAATGGACGATTTCAGGATTCCTTCTTATCTAATTTCTTGGAAGTTTGAGCTCCAGATAAAATCTGTGAAAAAGAAATCAGTAATAAACCTTTTAAAATTAGTTAATTTTTGCAGTCCACTAAGCCCCGTGGATTAAAGACCTTACAAATGTCACATGTCTCTTTTAAATGAGCTGAGCCTAAGCAGTCCATACAGGAGTCATGTGCATCAGACAGAGGTATTTTGCCCACAATCTTTATATTTTGTTAAAACCCAAAGGTTTTTCAGCCATACTGAAGAAGACAAATGAAATACAGTTGTAATAATAGAAATACAAACTTTTTTTTTTTTGTTAATGAAGAAAGGAAAAACGTGAAAAAGGAATTACCAACAATGGCAATTAAAGAAATTACCACAAGGGTATAAGTGAAAAAATTTAGCAACAATGGTAAGCTAAGAATACACTGATAAGTGTAGGAAGAATAAGGGAGAAATATATAAAATATCTAGAAAAAAGTAATAAAATATAAAAATCCTATTTCACTCACAAATACCACACTAAAGCTGAAGCGCTAACAGTGACCACAAACACGAAGGAGCAAATGAGATCTGGGGTATGGCAGGGGACTAGAGAATTATGGGTAAGGGAGGAGCTCAAGAGTTTCCAGTATCCACGAGCTGTAAAAAAGAGGCAGAGTCAGATCTGAGGATCGGATCCAAACCCACTTGTTGAGGAATGAAAGAAAACTGACATCAGATCAAAAAATTCTGTGTGGATGAGTTCTACAAAGGGGACTTATCTGCCAGAAAGGAGCTGAAGGCTGACTGTTGCTCTTGTAAAGCCTCTGAGGTGGCAACAAACTACTAAATATTTTCCACATTGACTGCTGATTTCCTCTCCACAGGGATACCCAATCACTAGGCAGAGTGGAAGTTTGGGAAGGAACCACATCTTTTGGAATCTGGCCTGCTGATGTGTCTTGTACAAGTCACAACTCATATAGCCGAAAGGCTACTACACCAGTGGGAATGATGAATATCTGATGATCAGCAGGAATTGGCAAGGATTACCTAACTCATGGAGAGTGGAATGAATGGTAAAAACGGATATTTTAAAGTTGATATAGACTCATGAGAAAGAAGTGAGCAAAAGTGAAGAACTCCACAAGAAAAGGATTACTGGCAGGGGATTTACTATCAAAATTGCGAATGACAGAATGAATTCTGTTCATTCGCATTAATCATACCACCAAAAACTGCAGAGGAATAAAGTCAGTATGTCTAATTTAATGGCAGATATTCAAATTCAAAGAACGAATAAAAATCCAAACAAAACGAATAACACAGCAGCAAAATGACTGGGCACCCAAGGAAAAACGCTGCTCAAGAAGTTAACAATCCAACAATTGATTTCCGTCTCAAATTCCACACGAAAGGACAAGAAATCACCACATAAGTCCACATACAAAAATGGTTTCTTAAATTTCCTTTCTGTCTTCCCAATGTAATAAGCATCACACGCTACACAGGTGGCAATATAAACTAATCTGGATGTATTACAATTCCCCCCCCCCCATACTATATACACTATTTTCAATAATATTCTTCAGCTTAACAACCTTGGCTTCATTGATGTACTTACATTGCTTGCATGTACCACACTTCCTAGTGTGTTTTGCTCCTACAACCTCTCTATAATTGTCCTTTCTCCTTTCCAACATCCTTTTAATATTTTGTGAAGTTTTGTAAACAAATTTAGGTGCATATCCAACTATATTACAAATTTCATCTGAGATTTTGAAGAGATTCCAATGTTTTAACATAATCTCCTTCAAAACATCAACATAAGGACTGTACATAAGTACACAAGTGCAACCTCGTTGTTCATTTTTCTTCTCTTTTGAAATAAAGGGTCTTCCTAATAAGGGAGGGTATTTATTACCCCATTCTTTCTTAACATATCCCAATATAGGTTTAATCAATTCATCAGGGTACCCCCTATCAGAAAACATTTGATGTATAGTGCTCAATTCAATTTCCATAGTCTCCCTATTGGAGGACATACGAGCAGCACGTATACACTGACCCATAAAAACATTTTTAAAAATGTGGGGTGGGTGACAACTATCATAAAATAGATAATCATTCGAAAAATTTTTTTCCTAAAAATCTTGGACTGAAATTCAGTATCAGTGGAATAAACATAGGTGTCCAGGTACGCAATACCTTCGGACTCCGTATTATAAGTAAATTTTAAAAAGTCAGTTGTATTGTTCAAATAGTCTATAAATTCATCTATCAAATGGACCGGTCCATTCCAGAGAACAAACAAATCGTCTAAATACCTAGTGTAGTATGTCATGTACTTATAATATTCACTAGGAAAAATAAACAGTGATTCCCATTCGAGCATTACCAGGTTTGCAAAGACTGGGGCACATGAAGCCCCCATAGCAACCCCTCTGCTCTGTCTGAACAGTTCCCCCTGAAATTGACGATAGTTATGATCAAGGACCAAACCCATCATGTCTACTAACAAATTAATTCTCTCAAAGCTCAAACCAGAAAATCTCTTTAAACTATTGAAGAAATAGTCCAACCCCTTCTCCCTGGGAATACAGGAGAAAAGGTCAATAACATCAATAGTTAAAAAAGTCAACCCTTTTTGCCAAATCATAGGGGTCAATTTACTCAAAAAATTCCAAGAATCTTTTGTAAGATGGTCAACATTATTGTACACATGTTTAGTCCATGAATCTATGGTAACCCCCAGATTATAAGTTTTGGACTTAGAGCCTGAAATTATTGGTCTAAATGGGGGTTTTTTGATGTTTTTGTGTATTTTTGGGATCCCTATAATTGATGCCATCTTAGGCAATTCCATTCTGACAAATTCATAGGTCTCATTAGAAATCCTATTGTCAAGTAGGAATTCCTCAATAGCAAGGTCAATGCGTTTATAACCAATGTTGACCTGGTTGAGACACTTCTTCATAGTTACCAGATTGATGTAAAATGTTCAAAATTTCTTGATTATAATTAGCAGTGTTAAATAACACAATCCCACCCCCTTTATCCGGCTTCATGACCCTAAGATCCTTATTGCCTATAATCTTATTCAAACACTCCCTTTCTAGAATATATATATTATCCTGATGACTCATAGGGGACTGTTTAATATTCCTCTTTGTTTGATAGTAAAGCCAATACAAGTCATTGGCAACAAGTTTTTCATATTGAGCTACTATAGGGTGGTATCCAGGGACGTAGGAACTTTTCTTCCTCAATTTTTCTATTTGACCATCCTCATCCTGCACCTGTACGTCTTCTTTCTTAGTGTCCTTATATTGAATGGCTAAATTCATTCTTCTACAAAAAAGTTTGGTCTCCTTGATTGTGTCAAATATATTAAACTTGGCTGTCGGGATGAATTTCATTCCCTTACAAAATAAAGTACAAAATTTATCAGAAATAGGTGTGTCAGTGTAATTATAAACTTTCAAACCCTTATAAGTGTGAATAACAACAGAATCATGCTCATTTATAATGTTAATGCATGATATAGGGTCTCCGATATTGGTCTGAAGGCCACTGACTTCCCTACAATCTAGATCTATCAATGAAGTGTATTCTTGTTCTAATACCTCCTTCTGTAAGTTTTGGGGGCTGGATGGAACCGTCCCCCTTGAAAATTTTCATCCTCTTCCATTGTCCAAGTGTTTTTCCGTTCCTTATTTAATTTCACATTTCCCTTAGTTAATAGGGTTCCATGTTTTCTACTCTGGGGCCATACATAAGCTCTCTGTTGTTTATATGACATCATGTCTCTGTCAATTTTACTATTCTTTCTATTAAAATGGTAGACGCCCTGTGTTCCACTGAACTAAATTGTTTGTGGTATAAATCATACCACTGTTCAAATTCCTCATCTTGTATTATTTCTTCATTAAGTGCGTCTATGTCATTAGTTGTGTGCACCATTTTCTCTTCATTACATTTAATAAGTTTTTCCATAAATATAATACCAAATTGATCAAACATTTCATTAAATTCATGCATAATATTTTCTGTATAATCCAACCCTAAGGGTAATTTAAAAAATCGTAACCCTTTAGGTATGATGCCTAGGTTAATACACTGTTGCAAATAAGCATTATCAATTTTTATACATTTAGCCTGTAAAAGCTTCTTACCTAAAGTATAAATCTTATGTTTTACACCACCATCATCGTACTTTGTATGAGTTCTCTTAAAATCATAACAGCATTCATTATGTTTAAAAACAACATCTCTATTAATAAAGTTGTCAATATCAGAATGTTTAAAACATTTGTTGTCAACTACTGAACAACTTTTCTTCTTATTTTGTACATTTTGTATGTCCTTAGGACTTGATCTAGTTTTTTTGTTATTATTATTAACAGTACCTTTCTGTGTCTCATGGCGCTTAGCCGCTGTGGAATAAGTTTTAACATCTTTCCTTTTAGGTCTGGCCCCCGTTCTTTGCGATTCATCATCTAGGTGAAACAGACTGAAATCTAATGTACAGTCTGCTTCTAAAGAAATATTCAAATGGTTTTCCTCCACGGCTCCCTCCTTCAAATTAAGCCGTTGCGACTGCGTTTGCACCACCCCATCAGGAAGGTTACTAATAGAATTGTGGGGTTGTGCATTGGGTATGTCCGAAAAACTATTAAAAATAGAATCAGCTCTTTGCCTGCATGTTGTGCGGTCGTTTGCCTCTGCAAAATCATCCGGTCAGTTGCTAGCCGTTAATACCTGTTCTTTACTAGAACTGGCAAGCATCGCAAGCTTGCTTACCATGTCCAAAAGCTTTCCAACGTCGGCTTGCAGTGACGTAACCTCCGCTCTTAAAGAAACAAGCTCCTCTCTGTCCGAAAGAGCTGGCGTGCCCTCGGGAACTTCAGCCATCATAGTGAAACCAAAGAACGAATAAAAATCCAAACAAAACGAATAACACAGCAGCAAAATGACTGGGCACCCAAGGAAAAACGCTGCTCAAGAAGTTAACAATCCAACAATTTATTTCCATCTCAAATTCCACACAAAAGGACAAGAAATCACCACATAAGTCCACATACAAAAATGGTTTCTTAAATTTCCTTTCTGTCTTCCCAATGTAATAAGCATCACTTGCCACCTGTGTAGCAATTTGTTTGTTCTCTGGAATGGATCGGTCCATTTGATAGATGAATTTATAGACTATTTGAACAATACAACTGACTTTTTAAAATTTACTTATAATACGGAGTCCGAAGGTATTGCGTACCTGGACACCTATGTTTATTCCACTGATACTGAATTTCAGTCCAAGATTTTTAGGAAAAAAACATTTTCGAATGATTATCTATTTTATGATAGTTGTCACCCACCCCACATTTTTAAAAATGTTTTTAAGGGTCAGTGTATACGTGCTGCTCGTATGTCCTCCAATAGGGAGACTATGGAAACTGAATTGAGCACTATACATCAAATGTTTTCTGATAGGGGGTACCCTGATGAATTGATTAAACCTATATTGGGATATGTAATAAATACCCTCCCTTATTAGGAAGACCCTTTATTTCAAAAGAGAAGAAAAATGAACAACGAGGTTGCACTTGTGTACTTATGTACAGTCCTTATGTTGATGTTTTGAAGGAGATTATGTTGAAACATTGGAATCTCTTCAAAATCTCAGATGAAATTTGTAATATAGTTGGATATGCACCTAAATTTGTTTACAAAACTTCACAAAATATTAAAAGGGTGTTGGAAAGGAGAAAGGACAATTATAGAGAGGTTGTAGGAGCAAAACACACTAGGAAGTGTGGTACATGCAAGCAATGTAAGTACATCAATGAAGCCAAGGTTGTTAAGCTGAAGAATATTATTGAAAATAGTGTATATAGTATGGGGGGGAATTGTAATACATCCAGATTAGTTTATATTGCCACCTGTGTAGCGTGTGATGCTTATTACATTGGAAGACAGAAAGGAAATTTAAGAAACCATTTTTGTATGGGGACTTATGTGGTGATTTCTTGTCCTTTCGTGTGGAATTTGAGACGGAAATAAATTGTTGGATTGTTAACTTCTTGAGCAGCGTTTTTCCTTGGGTGCCCAGTCATTTTGCTGCTGAGATATTCAAATTCGGCATTATTCAACATACTCCTTCCCCTGCACCTTTGAGGACAGCAATGGAAGTTATAATTTTCAGCAGTACGTACATGCTGCACAACACTAAACTGCGCGTTTTACCCTCAAATTATATATTCCAACTACAAGATCGCACTACAATGGAGAAAAGAGTAAATTTCCCGATCTGCACTGTACCTCGATCTCTAGTCCTAAGGTCAACCACGTATGTGCAGATGCACAGTGCATTCACTGAACCGGAGACTAGAAAATATGCAGGTTCGGCTACACGGGAGTCAGCCAACTGTTTTCCACATTCCGTGTTCGCCGAACCTATACTCGTCATTTTGATAGTAAACCCTGGCAGGGAGGCAAGTTTCCAGTAACCGGAGGCACAGTGAGAGCTATTACAATTACAAGTCAAACTCCCATGTGTCTCTGACAACTTTCTGAGGAAAATAACCATAACAAGTAATAGCATTAGTATACAGAGCAGCAGATGCAAATACAAAAAGTGTTAAACCCAGAATAAAATTAGCTTCTGTGTATGGACCAACCATGTTAATAACTGTAGCAGTAGCCCTCATACCTGAACACATTTTACAGAAGCATGAATTACATGGAAGTTGACTGATGTACACAGCTGAACCGTTCTGGTTTGGGGTACACCACTGTTCTAGCAATGTAGTAAAAGCTGTACTCCACTATGATGCAAAGTGGAACCACTGAAAATTGCAACACCAAAGAGGGCTGTGAACCTAAAGCAGTGTCACCTTCCAGGTGGACACAAAGAACTTTCTGAATTTATGTAGGAATTATTAGAAGATGGCATCCTGAGATGGGCTCCATGGTGCAAAACGATATAGCCTTAAATGCACCCTAGGTGAACAGTGTTAGACTAGTGGCCCCTGTATTAGAGCAGCTAGACAAGAGAACTGAAACGGCTTGGCCTGCTTGCTGCTACCTTGGAGGAGTGCTGAGTGCAAATAAGGGCATATAGGGTAGTTTTTTGCTTGGCAGAAACTGGACAAACTGCCTCCCAAGTTTCAGTGTTAGAGGATAGGACCGCATGACAACATTATCCCTTGCAGAAGTGAGCGAATGTCCACTACACTACACTGCAACTATTGCATACTCCCTTCCCCTGACTGTGCCCAGACATACAGGGTAACAAAAAAAAAAAAAAAAAACCCTCAAACTACCCCTTATGGCTGCCTAAATGATGACCCCCCAGATATGGCTGCCTACATGATGACCCCCCCCCCGGACAACAATCACCCTTGGTGAAGAGGGAATAAATGGCAAAATTGGCCAAGATGGGATTGATGATAGACAGAGAGTAGGGGCAAATACAAAAGTAAAGAAATGGGCATCCCATAGCCAAAGGTAATTCCATGAAACAGCCCAGTGAAGAGGCCTAATAGATCTGCACAATGACAGTAGACTATTAAGCTTTAAACAATAGTGCTAGCATCTTTTATCTCTACCGGAATGTACCATTCAGTAATAGGCTAGTTAAATCCCTTCTTTTCAGGTCTGATTGATGACAGCAGCACAGTACATTTTATTTTCATCCGCAGAGGCAGACAATACACCTTTCCAGATCTTACCACAGCCAACCATGTGTCATGGACTAACAACTATAATCTTAACTACGATGAAACTTGAAAATGCGACTTTTGCAATATAGTGATAACATTTTGATTTCCAGGGAACAAGAGGATCTGGAAAAGCTTTGTCCACAGTTATTCACCAACTCCAAAAGGAAGGTTGGACCACTAATGAAAAACAAAAATACAGAAACAGACTTCAGTGAAATATCAGGGAATGTTGCTTGTACCAAACAAGAAGTGCCTGAAGCTGCCATTAAGCTATCTATAAAGCAATAATTTCTAAAAAAAAAACAAAAAGTAGACACAAGCCTTCTTTAAAGCAACTGGATTTCAGATAGTTTTTGTACCGCATCTGGGACTGATCTTAAAATCCATCTCCAAAGTGACCACATAGAAATTTGATTTTATAAGGGTTCCCAACAACAAACTGCATTTGAGGAAGTGAAAAAGATGGCTCTCTACTGAAATGTCAGCACTCTAAATGCTAAGTGCCTACAAGCCAGGAAAAAAAAGACCAACACAGGAGAAGAGGGAATTTCAAAATTCGTTCTTCTCCATTAAACTTCTTTTTGGGGGAGACAACCCACCACACACACACAACTCTGAACTTAAATATATCAACCCTGAGGCAGTCATACATTGGAGAAAAGTGAATATTCAGAGAAATGGCATCTTGACCTTAATATATGCAAGTCTATTCTTTCAGCCATTCAGTCTCTGTACTTCAGGACTCATTATGGCTGGTCCCTACATTTCAAATGTTTACCAAAAAAGACTCTGGAGTGTTGCACCATGACCTGTTGATCCCAAATTACCTCATATCCTAGTGGTGACAGTAAATGATACTGTCCTGAGGATTGCTGCAACAAGAAATGATCCTCAAAATCAAAAGTGTTTACTTGTGAGAGATGCACTTATCACCAAATTGAAAGCTATGCACACTCCAGCCAAGACCGGACTAGCTGGCCAAGAGGAAGGTCAACACCTACACCACACCACATGGAACACATAGCCCTCCAGAACACCCACTATCACAGCTTGTGAAAAACTGAAAGGCTGCCAGTCCGGCTAGACCTAATTTTGTAGATAAATCTATGTCATTGTAAATATTAATAAAATTCACAGGCTGTTTCACAAATGTAAAGAAAACTGTGTTGAATCTTGAACTTCAAAAATTTAACCACAGTGCACTCTGCTGGAAGAAAGCTGATAAAGTAAAGCATTTTATGACTGTTTGATCTCAAAGCTCGGAGATGGAATGTCTGGACTAAGAAATTCCTTCTATTGTTTTGAGACCAGAGTTAATTGCTAGATTTTACATGTAGAATGTCTTTTAATGCTGTGGTTTCCTGGCCAGGTGCAAGATCAAAGAAATGTTAAAACTCTGAGTTTTTGTTAGCCTGGGAACCAGAGAAGAATGATGTATCTAAAATGAGTCAGCAGTGATGTATTATTTTTAAGACTTTCTTAGAGAGAGAGAGAATCAAAGCATTTTGGATTTTGTCTGAAGAACATCCAGTCACCAGAAAACTCACCACAGAAAAGAGGAAAATCCCAGGATGCAAAAAACTCCCTTACCAGCCTCAGTAAGAAGCTGAGATCCCTCATAAAATCCTCCAAAGCTAGCTATGAAAATAAAATTGCCAAAGATTCCAAAGACAACCAGAAGGCATTCTATAACTATGTCAAGAATCTAAATGGCAATGCTCAGATCTGCTCTGAGCTACAACAGAATGGCATTAAATATACTGATCCCAAGGATATTGCCAATATCCTGGCAGATCGATTCAGTGCCAACTTCACTCCCTCTCACCCCCTAAAATGGCCCATCTCAATACCGGAAGATTGCCAAATTCCGGTAATAACGGCCACACAGGTAAAAAACGCACTCTCCAAAGCTAAGAATACAGCATCCATGGGACCAGATGCATCCCGGGCTGTGTACTACATGAACTACAAAATGAACTGACACCTCACCTAAGTGTCATAGGTTCATGTTTAATCATACCCTCACCTCAGGTTTCGTGCCCACTGAGTGGCGCACAGCTACAGTTATCCCGCTCCACAAGGGGGCATCCACCTTGGATCCCGGGAACTACCACCCCATCAGTCTGACGAGCCTGATCTGCAAGGCCATAGAACATATTATAATGAAACTTATAAACAAAGACAGTGTGCCCCTCAACCTAAGCCCCTAAGACTAAAGAGCTTGCCCAATACACTAATCATAGGTGACTCAATAGTGAGGCACACAGATGTCCCACTCACTAGGCTGAATAAGGAGAAGGTTTCAGTCAGCTGTCTATCAGGTGCCAGAATCCGACACATACTACATGCACTCATGTCACTCCACAATAAGTATAAGTATGTCTCTGTCATTGTCCATGTGGGTGTGAATGACCTGAGACACCTCCCTGGACTACATGAAAAGAGACATGGTGGAGCTCTCCGATTATGTGGCCCAGGCAGGTATAACACTAGTAAACAGATAACCACCACCAATTCCAGGCACAAATAAATCCGGTCCAGATAAAAGGTGCAAACGATTTTATTCTCCTTAAAACGCCAACAAGTAATAACAAGCAATAACGTTCACAGTAAAAACGTTTTCGTCTCCAACTTCCTCAGTAGCAACAACCATTTTTAAAAAAACTGTCATTTATACTGTTTTCAATCCTCATCAACCTTCAAACTACCCAATCACAATCCAACCTACTTAAAAGCAATGATTGATGCTTAAAGAAGTATACTTGTTGAACAGTACAATTACTTCGTATGAGATTTAAAATCCATAAATATACTAAATCATTAAACAAATAACATCAGTTTGCTTCAATAAAAATTATACAAATACATGTTGTTGTTAAAAACATTTTGTTAAAAAATAAATTAAATTCTGCACTAACTGCTTGGTATATAGCCCATTGTAATCTAATGCATTGCACCATCTAGTGATATAAATTGATATCACAGGCTATTTTTAGAATAGATCATAAATAGATTTATATAAAGTGTATGTGTGCAGGTGTGTGTATTTTTTTAAAAATCCTCACAAGTATAAAAAATACATTTTTTTAAAAATTATGTAAACAAATCTGATAGTTTAACAAAGTCAAACTTGAAGTGGTTTTGAAACATAATGTTAAAGCTTTGCAGCTCTTAATTTCAACACTGGTGCTAGGGACACCATGTCATTAAGTCCTAAATTTCTACTTGCATCCAATAATAATTGCCAATATAATTCCCTGTATTCGATCAGGGTTTCCCACATACCCCCCCCCCCCTAGGATTAGTGGGAACTACCTCCAACACAAAGAATTGATAACCTGACGTACCACATTTCATAGAGTGCTTACATAATGCATTTTTCTCGTTATTCACTCTAACATCATAAAGGTGCTCATAAATTCTT
The DNA here is from genome assembly GCF_019279795.1 of Protopterus annectens. Taxonomy (NCBI): domain Eukaryota; kingdom Metazoa; phylum Chordata; order Ceratodontiformes; family Protopteridae; genus Protopterus; species Protopterus annectens. Next base: position 1,730,362,928 of record NC_056739.1, on the reverse strand, counting down.
GAATGACATAAATGACACTAGCCCTGAGCAGTATCCTACCATCACCCAGAATGATACCACAGTACAAACAAAAAAATGATTGACTCCAACAATTGGCTAAGTTTCTGGTGTTATTCTAAGGGGAGCCAGTATCTGTCTGCTTGGGATGACATGACTAACAGACCTCGATGCTTTATCAGAGATGGCCTGCATTTGTCACCCCTGGGTTTCCGGTTACTGGCTAAGGCTCTTGCCACCCCTATAGTGCCTTTTTTAGGCGGTACTCCAAAGACCAAATTAGCACTGTAACAGCTATAAATAAATGCAATCTGAGGGTCATGCTGCTCAACACTAGAAGTCTAAATTTCAAGATGCACTCGCTTGAAGCACTCCTCAAAATGGAGAACATCGACATTTGTGCTGTAACAGAGACCTGGTTTAAAGCGACAATACCCAGATTTACTCTGAGATACTGAACAATGGTACCTCCTATACTCAGACAACAGATATTGCCAACATACTGGCCGACAGATTCGGTGCCAACTTTACCCCCCCCCCCCCAAAGGACCAATCACAATACCGGAAGAATGCCAGACACCCAGCATTACTGCAGCACAGGTCAAAGGTGCATTGTCTAAGGCCAAGAATACAGCTGCCATGGGACCCGATAATATCCCTGGCTGTGTTCTACATGAACTACAAAGCGAACTGGTACCACATCTGTGCGCCTTGTTCAGTCACAGCCTCACCTTAGGCTTTGTCCTTACCGAATGGCACACTGCTACAGTCATCCCTCTCAATAAAGGGGGACAGACTACAGACCTGAGAATTATCGCCCCATTAGCCTGATGAGTCTGATATGTAAAGCTATGGAGTGCATCATCATGGACCTGATTAACAAAGCTATAGGTAATCTCCAAACTCTAGAACCCATGCAATCTGGTTTTGTGAAAGGGAGATCATGCCTGCTCAACCTGGTTGACTTCTTTGAGTCAGTCACCAGGGCTGGGGATGAAGATAAGGTAGTGCATACACAGCCTACCTCAATCTGGCCAAGGCCTTTGATACCATTCCTCACTCGGGAATTATTGAAAAACTCACCAAACTAGACATCAACCCCTATATCACTAGGTGGTTTGCAAATTGGCTCACAAATAGAACACACAGTGTGAAAGTAGAGGACTCCAAGTCAGACTGCCGACCAGTCACGAGTGGAGTCCCACAGGGATCGGTCCTGGGTCCTCTCCTGTTCAGCATCTACTTCTCAGAAGTCCAGGCCAACACAAAGGGACTCTGGCTGACCAAGTTCACAGACGACTGCAAGCTGGTAGCCATTATTCATTCTCCAAGTGATGCAGACATCCTACAGAAAGGCCTCACTGAGACCAATGACTGGTGTTGAAACCATGGCCTTAAGCTTAATATCAAAAAATGCGTTGTCATCCCCTTTGGTAAAAACTCAGTTCCCACTAATTATCACATTGATGGGAGCCCACTGAGCACTGAGGGCGTTATAAGAGATCTGGGGATGCAAGTTGACAGCAACCTCTCCTTCGACCACCACATTGCTACTGTGGTCAGAAAGTCCTTCTATGTGGCACATCACATTACCACGGGTTTTGCATCCAAGAAGAAACAGGTCATCGTCTCTCTCTCTCTACTCTTCCCTCATTAGACCAATCAAGGAGTACAATGCCCCAATTTTCATGTACTTCACTAGACACCTGCAACGGCTGGAGAGGCCACAGAAGTACCTCACAAAGAGGATCATAACACATGTCCTTCATAGCCAGACTCAAATGACTCCAGCTATTCTTTGCCTCATATCGCATAAATAGAGGTGATAGCTGCTTGACTTACAAAGCTATGTCTGACCCAGTTCCGTTAGAAATGCTACATCTAAAGAAATCCCAATCCCTCCGCACCACACGCACCAGAGACCTCAACCTCATTACCACAATCAACAAAACACGCTGGAGGGGCAGGTTCCCCACCCAGAGACTGCCCATGCTCTGGAAAAGACTTCCCATACATGTCAAGCAGAGCACCTCGCTGACCCTCCAACAGAAATCTTGATAAGTGGATGGGTAATAGAAAGTTCACCCCGGGGATCACCCCAGTGGCACTATTTGATAGAGGCACTGGGAACTAATGTCGTGCGGCATGATGCCAGGGCACTTCTATGGCTAGGCTTGTAAAGGCTCCAGGGCAATTAACCTTGTACACACCTAAGAATCTAAAAGTCCACTGGGATAAAGGCAGCTCTGACAGTGTACATGGACAAAGCTTTGACAATGGCATAGGCAACACTATACTGGTTAGCACCTCATGTGAGTGATGGAGTTGGGAAGGGAGGATGGGCATGCCTATATTGGAGAAAGGGTAGAGCAGAGCACAGCTGGGCCACATACTCCACGTGTCACTTGGAGAAGGGGTTGGGACCCAAATACTCAGCCAGGGGTATGCATAAACATGCTATCTTGGAGAAAATCACTGTCATGACATTGAAAGACTAGTATTACTCAGATGGTAAGAAGAACAGAACACATACAAGCTACAAATGAACATGGAAGTTCTGCACTACTCAAAAGTACACGTAACACAGCAATCATTGCATGGTAAAGGGACGGCTTGAAAATGTAGCCAGATCAAAGAGAAATAGGCAATGGGTAAGTTATGATACATTGTCACAAACTGACTCCATGAAGTTGATCTGGGAGTGCACAAAGAAACCATCCACTGATCTCCTCACCAAGTGGTTTACTATTCTCCTGTTAGTGCAGCAGGACAGGATATTTTCTCTTCCTCTGATATCTGTAAGTGGCCAGAATCAGTCACTAGCACTTATCAATATTTCACACACTGCTTGTTTCCTAGGCAGTACAGACAATGTTAGTGGGGGGTCTTTGGCTAATCATGTGATGGCCAGACAAACACTGAAAAGCTTTTGCTGCTTTTGGCATTGAATGTGAGAACTTTTACACAACATATCTTATATCACCTTACTCTCCCTTCTTCATTCACTTCCTTACTTCTATCAATTTTTCTCTCTGGTTTTCTCTTTAAATATACCACACACCTGCTTGACTCTCACTTCATATGGCAATTCCTGTTTGTATTATACTAACTTACATTTAATGTCTCTATAAACTGGCTAAATTTTCAGTAAGTATTAAATCATTGTCATATAACGTCTATCTATTCTTAACCAGTGTTTTCATACTATGTCTAATTTGATATAACTATTTAAACTGTATTTTTGTATTATTTTTAAAAACTGTACAATTATGGTTCTTAAAATGTTTTGTAATACTTTGCAGGTTTTCGCCCTAGGCCTCTGCTGAAAATGGCCCAAGCCAGTCAAACTTTCCCAGTAATCAAATATAAATAAATAAATAAGTCCGGATGAACATCCAAAGGTGTATGCAGGCATAAAGAGCATGCTCCCAAGGTACAGCAGCAAAGATGAACTCAACTGTACCTCAAATAAGGACAGTCTCTGATGTTCGACCCCACAGCTCTAGATCCCCTGTCCACAACATGATCTGATGCACTATATGCCTTTTCCACCATAAGGTGGGTGGGAAGATGCTTGAGGACAGCATCACCTCCACTGAACCATTATGTGGGAGAGTAAAACACAGTTAAACATAACACTGCTGTTCAAAATCTTCTCATCACTGTTAGCCATAGTGGTTTCAAAGAATGGCTGTACTAGTTTCAAATAATGGGACATTGGACTAGGGAAAGTCAAACATTTTAGCTCGAGTCTCGAGAATGGGAAATATACTGTCTATATACTCTGCCACCTACATCAGCACCTCACATTTTAGTTCACCCAAGGAATCTTTAAACTTTATCACAAAATTAAAAAAAATTTGGTATGCCTCCTATCTTCTGGAAGCTAGTAACCACCATTGTTCACAGAACACTGTCTCTGGTACTTCTAGAAAAAGTAGTATCTACTTCTGACAGAATTAAGGCAAATACCTCAAAACTGGATGTACAAAAGGAATGAAATTTCTTAGATATGACAAGGCCATATGTTCCAATTCTTGCGCTGCCAACACCTTAGCCTGCAATGTATTTAGGATCATGCATTCCTGTGAAAGATACAGATGGAACAGAAAACACAAGAGTAACTTCAAAACTGATATTAATCACAAATATTTTTTCTGATCTCCTTGTATCCACAGGTACCAGATTCAGAAAACCCTCAGAAGTATTGCAAGGGGAGGGTGGAGTTTCGAGACAAGCTCTCTGATGATTAGCCTTATAACCAACACCTTTTTCCTATTTTATATGGGGCTGGGGTGTGCAATTAATGTTAGCCAGTGTGACTATGTAGTCACCCCAACATAGGTTCAAACTGATGCAATACAGGGCCTCTCTACTTAACTTTTCAAGATCCAAATTTCAAAGAGATAATGCAATCCTGTATGCTGTAAACTAGACAAGTAGTGAAAGCATAGGGATAAGCTAGCCTTGGCAAATCCATCCATACATTAGCCACACAGATTAAAACAGTCACACAATTGGGACTTTCAAGATGGCTGCACATTGAGTAACACTTATTCTAGTTCTCCCAGTGTGAAAACAAAACTCAACAGAGGCGGCCAATGGACTTTTGTGTTTCTAGGTAAATTTCAGTAACTGGTTACTAAGTCCACTGCCTAGATGCCAGGAAAAAAAAAGAAATACAGAGGACCTGAAAAAATAACAGCTACAAAAGGTGAAGAAAAAACACTGACTGGGAAATGTACTGCAACTGCTCAGCAAAAGGCAGTGCAAGCTCCAGACATAACTTCCAGTAACCCAGAGGAAAGTAAAAGACAACTGCACACAGACCTGGTTAAAATAAACAAAACGCTTAAGGAGTATATCAGCACAAACAACCAAAGACTGGAAAATGGTAAAAAGCTTTAAATAGATACACAGATGAGGTAATAAAACTGCAAAAACAGATGTCAAAATAAAGAAAATGCTGACTGAATATCAGACTGCTCAAGAAGAGATGTTTCAAAAAATAACAGAATTACAGGACAGAGCACGCAAGGAAAACCTGAGATTTTTAGCTGTACCAGAAAAACTACAATCAACTGGACTGTTATTCTACAGCAGGAGTTGTTAATTGAAAGGGTGCATCATGTATATGCTCCAAACCTGACTACGAGAATGTAATCTTGACCTTTAATAGCAAAGATGCAATCCTACCAGCAGAAGGAGTAGATTTTAACAAAACTGTAGCAGAAGGACAAAGTACTAAAAGAGGGAGACAGCAGAGTGTTAGTGGAGAATGATTACTCACTATACACCAGGCAGAAGAGGAGTAAATGTATCCCACTTTTCAGGGAATGTCAAGAAGCAAACATGAGATTCAAACTTCTATACTCCGCTATCTTCAAAATATTCTTCCCTGGAGGGACAAAATCATGTTTTGATGAAGTACATGCTAAGTAGGAAATACAAAAGTTTGTCCAACAAAAAGTAAGCTGTGAAATATAAGGAGATTCTGCTTCTTGTTCTTCTGGTAATAAAAACCACAGAGAGAGACTGTACCAGTGAAACCTTTTCCAATGTTTCAATGGAAAATGCTGGAGAGAAGGAAGGGAGAATGACAGTTGACTAGAAGAATCGAGAGCACGTTGGAAATGAAGCAGAGAAAGGATTTGGGGAGATGAAGATGAACAGAAATAAAATCAGTAACTTTGAAATGGACAAATGTGTGATTATAAAGCAATAATTATATTTGTGAAATATGACAGAACAAGAAAATCTGGAAATACTGCACTTGTGTGGACTTTGTTGGACTCGTGGGGAACTCTAAAGCATATGCCCTACTTCATGTCACTAATGTTCTGAAGGATACTTTGGGGAGGGGAAGAAAAGTGAAAGAGTTAACTGTAAGTACAACTTTTTTTTTCTTAACAGTACACTTTATGGTGCATGATTTTCTTTGCAAGCAATAAAGTTTTCTCAGTTATTTTAAGTATAATAGGGATACTACTGTAAACAGATGCTCCTCTTTTTTTTCTTTCTCCCCTCTTCTCTTTCTCCTTCTTCAGTGTTAAGAAATGTAGGCACTGCAATGTAAAAAAAAGAACAAAAGTCTAGGTAAAAGACCATGACAAAAGAACAATTAATGTGTTTTTTTCTCATTCTTGCATGGGAGAATGACTGGATTAAGACCCATACCTTGATCTAGCAACAAGTTTTAAGAGTAAACAAGTAAATGAAAAAGAATATTGATTATTATAAGGCTTTTTTTTCTAGCAAATAAATGTATGCTTAGTAGGAATTCTATATCTGGTCTTCTAGTCTCCACGGAGACAATCTAATAAATAGACAGTGGCTAGGAGATAATGTTCTCTGAAAGCATTCAGGTGTTCTCCCAGCCGGAAGAGCTATGATGGTAAGACAAAACCAGACAGCACTTAGTAGATTTAGTAGCAATTCTGCATCTGGCTCTCATGTCTCCATGAAGACAATCTGATAAAGAGAAATTGGCTAGGAGATAATGTTCTCTGAGTACATTCAAGCATTTTCCCAGCTGGGAGAGTTGTAAAGATAAGACAAAACCAGACAGCACTTAACAAAAGCACAGGCTGCACCATGCATCTTAGCATGGATAACCTTTATTTTAGGTTAGGTCAAGTCTGTCAGTGTGACTGTCAGTTTGGGACATTTGTTCCTATTATGAAGGTAAAACATCAATATTTAAAGCTGTACGTACTTTTGTGTGTTAGTATTAAGTTAATATGTTTTAGGGGATATTAGGGGTGTGCTTTTTGAGGGCTTTCAATAAGACAATAAGGTTTGTAAGATGTGCCATAGGCTCAAATGGATGTGACAAGAAACAACTGTATAAAAGTTCAACTCACCAAAGAGTGCATGCATATAGCACAAAGGTTGGAACTAGACATTTAACAACAAAGCTGTTACACATAAAACATAACTTTTTAATATAATGATGCTTTCTGTAATGTCTTTAAAGGTCAATGGTCTCAGATAAATACAAAAAAGAAAGAGTAGTGAACTATATTAAAATATGTAGAGTGCAAATAACTATGTTGCAGGAAACACACTTGGAAAGAATTTAAAAAGAAGTTATGTACTCACCATAACCTCCTGTTTGGCATATACGTTTCAGAAGTACAGACAAGCACGGAAGGGCTGTGGCTGACTAAGTTTGCGGACGACTGCAAACTGGGTGCTATAATAGAGTCTCTGGCCAACATGTAGATCCTCCAGAAGGGCCTAAATGTGACTGATGCATGATGTCAAAGCTATGGTCTCAAGCTAAATGCAAAAAAATGCGTAGTAATCCCCTTTGGAAAAAACAGAGTACCCGCAAACTACAACATAGGAGGTAATCCCCTGAAATCTGAAGAAGAAATAAGGGATCTAGGGACCCAAGTAGATAGTCAGCTTTCCTTTGATAACCATGTTGCCAAAGTGGTTAGAAAATCCTTCTATGTGACCCATCTGATCACGAAAGGGTTTGCATCAAGATCTAAGAATGTAATGGTGCCCCTCTACTCTTCCTTCATCAGACCCATTACTGAGTACAATGCACCAATTGGAATGTACCTGGCTAGACATCTCCAGCAGCTGGAGAGACCACAGAGGTACCTAAACAAGAGGATTACTGGCCTCAAACAGTTGCCCTATGCAGCACGATTGAAAAAGCTAAGACTGTTCTCTGTTGCATGCCGCTTTCTCAGAGGTGATTCTCTGTCTAACATACAAAGCCATGTCCAACCCAGAATTGTTGAACATGCTCCATCTTAGCAAAACCAAATCTACTCGAGCTACACGCTCTAGGGATATAAACCTCAACACAACAATAAATAGAACATGCTGGAGGGATAGATTCCCTTCGCAGAGACTTCCGTTACTATGGAACAGGGTCCCGATCTACATAAGACAGAGCCCCTCACTATCACTCTTCAAGAGGAACCTTGATGAGTGGATGAGTAACAGAAAGTTCACACCAGGGATCACACCAACAGCACTACTAGATAGGGGCCAAAGGTACTAGCTGCTAGTACAAGGGTCTAGGAAACTACTAAAGGGGCGGTGAATACTGCACAACATGGCTGGGCTAATATATGCCTTCGGGGAGATAGCCCAGTACCAACCTATGAACCTATAACGTTCTGTATGAGTTATTCCATCTCGCCTTCATTCATCATTGATGGGTTCAGAGCCGATCCTCGGCTCCAACACGGCCGACTAGCAAGCTCAAAGTTCTCCAGTAGCTCAAGACCCCACCCCTTATCCCATAATGCACTGCTGGAATTATCTCAGATCTTGTTTGCTGCGTACCATATAACAGTACAATAATTATTCTACCTAGGAATGAATATACATTGAAAAACCAGGATGAAGACAGCCACCAGGTCAACTGTCAGCCAGGAGAGGGAACAAGGGAGGGACGTGAGAATGAAGGCGAGATGGAACAACTCACACAGAACGTTATAGTGAGTACATAACTTCTTTATGTGAAGTTGTAAATCTCGCCGTTCATTCATCACTGATGGGTAGCGTCCCTAGCACCCTGATCTTGGGTGGCTCATGGCAGTACACATTTCAGAACCATAGAACCAAATGAAGCCCTGTCCCTGGAGGCCTTATTCACTTTGTAATTAGTTATAAAAGTGTGAGGTTTAGACCAGGTGGCTGCTGGACTGATATTATCCAAAGGCAATTTGGCTTGAAAGGCTGAAGAGGTAGAAACTGCTCTGGTTGAATGAGCCTTTACCTTACTAGATAACGGCATTTTATGACAAGCATATGTATAGGTGATGCAATCAGACAGCCACTTAGGGTTGTTTTAGCAACTGGCTTACCTTTTCTGGTCTCAGAAAAGGACAAAAAGAGCTGATCTGATTTCCTAATGTCTTTGGTTCTATCCAAATAAAATCTAAGTTGTCTATGAACATCGAGTTTATGCAACATGTATTCCAATTTATTGGTATGATTAGGGAAGAAAACGGGCAACTCAATGACTTGATTAATGTTAACCTCAGAACATACTTTGGGCAGAAAGGATGGATTAGTTCTGAGAGATACTCTGTCAGTATGAAAGACCATGTAAGGGGGCTTGATGGACAGGGCTTGGAGCTCTGACACTCTATGGGCTGAAGTGATGGCTACTAAGAAAATAGTTTTCCATGACAATAATTTTAGTTCACAAGATGATGCAGGCTCAAAAGGAGGAAGAATGATATGAGATAACATAAAATTCAAATTCCAGGGGGAATAAGGTGTCTTCACTGGAGGCCTTATACGAAAGGAACTTTTTAGAAAAGCCTTAGAGAATTGGTGAGCCACAATATTCAAACCATCAATTCCTAGATGGAAATTAGATGTAGCAGCTAATTGTACTCGTACCGTAGCTGCCGCTGCTCCTTTGTTGAAGATTTCTGTCAAGAATTGTAAGATAGAAGACAATGGCGCTTGATAAGGGTGAATGTTATGGGAAGAAGCCCAAATGGAAAATCTCTTCCACTGACTATGATACAATTTTCTGGTGGAAGGTTTGTGGGAACAAAATCTGACTAGTGTCATGGGAAAGATTATAGAGCCTGGCTATGCGGGGAATTGGAGCAACCAAGCGGTCATCTTCAGTGTCTGCAATGATGGGTGAAGATCCCCTGACAGATGTGTCAAGAAGTCCGGAACTGGGTCCAGGATCCATGATGATAAAGAAACGGGAACCAAATCTGCTGAGGCCAATGAGGGGCTATGAGGATGAATGTCCATCCCAGCGACTTTGCTTTCTGTAAGAATTTGGATATCAGGGGAATTGGTGGAAATGCATAGAGGAGACCCGGGGGCCAATCGTGGACAAGAGCATCCCTCGGGGAGTGACCTGGTGTGGGAATTAAGGCAAAATAACTTCTGCATTTGTTGTTGATGTGACTGGCGAAGAGGTCGCAGGAAGGCTGGCCTTATTTGCGGAAGATCCTGTCCGCAATCCCTTGTTTGAGGGACCATTCGTGGGGCAACAAGATTGATCTGCTGAGTCTGTCAGCTATTACGTTGGATTTGCCCAGGATGTGCATTTCCAACAGAAAGCGCTGGGATGACAGTGCCCACTGCCATACCCTGAGGGCTTCTTGGCAAAGGGGATAAGACTTGGTCCCGCCTTGTTTGTTCAGATACCAGACCACTGACATGTTGTCTGTATTGCAATTGTCCCTAGAGGAAGAGAGCCCTGAAAGTATTGCAACACCAGAAGTACTGCCCTCATCTCCAGGACATTGATATGCAGATGTGATTCTTGATCTGTCCATGTGCCTTGGGCAGTCTTTCCCTGAAATAGCCCCCCCACCCACCCTATCAGGGAAGCGTTCGTGGTCACAGTGGCAACTGGAGGGGGAAGCATGAAAGGACGTCCTATTGTGACATGAAGAGACGTCAACCACCACTGAAGATCCTTCTTACAGGAATTTGTTATCAGGACCATGTGTCTTATTGGAAGTTCTTGGTAAGACCATTGCATGAACAGAAGCCATTGAAGGATTCTCATATGCATCCTTGCTAAGGAGATTGCTAGAATAGCTGCCGCCATCAATCCTAGTACGTTCAGTACCTCTGCTGCTGGTACTCTGTTCTTTGATATTAGGGACATGATATGTTGGCAAAGAACAGAGATTCTTTCTGGCGGAAGGCGAAGTGTGGTGGTTGACGTGTATAGTTCTGTCCCTATAAACACGATATGCTGCAATGGCAATAAGGCAGACTTTTCGAAGTTGACTGTAATGCCTAGCTGATCGCAGAGTAACAGAGTAGCCTCTCTCGCTTGAAGAAATTGATGCCTGGCGGTGGAGGTAAGGAGCCAATCGTCTAGATACGGAAACACCTGGAATCCTAGACGTCTCAGGTGAGCTGTGACTACTGCCATGCACTTGGTGAACAATCTGGGGGCTGTAGTGAGACCAAAGGGCAGAGCTTGGAATTGAGAATGATTGGCTACCAGCCGGAAATGCAGGTGATCCCTGGATGGTCTGGCCATCTTTATGTGGTAGTACACATCCTTGAGATCGATCGAGCACATCCAACTGTCCTTCCCCAACAAGGGGAGTATGAACTGTAGCGTGACCATACGGAACTTCTCTTTTCTCACAAATTGGTTGAGTCTGCTGAGATCCAAAATGGGTCTCCAATCCCCTGTTTTCTTTGGAACCAAAAAGAACCTTGAGTAAGTTCCAAATCCTGTCCGCTCTGCTGGGACTGGCTGGATGACACTTTTTTCTAGCAATCGGCATACCTCTATTGCTGCTTGTTCCATGGGACTGGGTGGAACGTCCGGGATTTTTTTGACAGGAAGAGGCTGGGTGGAGAATGGTATGAAATACCCTCTGGAAATTATACTTCGTACCCAACTGTCGTTTGTTATATTTAGCCAGGCTTTGGGGTACAAAGATAAGCGACCCCCGACTGCCTCCAGAGTAGGACAGGCAGGCCTCTCTTCAGGAGCACTGGCAGGATTGACCAGAGAAGTGATCTCTTTCACCCTGGTGTTGCGGATCTCCTCTGCCGCGAGGGCGGCGTCTTCCATTGAAACCCCCTCCTCTGCCTCTGGATGGGGGCTCTCCACGTGTGTCTTGAAAGGCTCCTTGGGCTTTCCGGAACCACATCTTTCCTCCCCTCTGACCTTTGGGAAAGGCTCGAGTGGGGATGGAAAAATGGACTCCGACGGCAGACAGAGTCTTTCCTTCTTGCTCACACCTGGTTAAAGTCTCCTTCACCTTTGGCCCAAAGAAGGATGAGCCGTCAAATGGGGTATTATTAAATGAAGACTTCAAGGGTTCTGCGAAGGAACAGAGTGGCATCCAGGCATGCCTACGGAGAACAATTCCTGTACCTGTGGCTCTGCTCAAACCATCAGCTGCGTATGATATGAGACGCATGGACAAGTTGACTATCGAATTGAGGGTAGAGAGCTGAGTGACAATCTTATCGGATACACTTGAAGCTACAGCACCCTGAAGAGTATCTCCCAACTCCTTAAGGAGATCTCTCTCTGCAGTCTGGTAAAATGTGTCAAGTAGTTCAGTGATCTGAGTGGGAAAGTCGCTGAACCGAACATGCGTTTCCCATATCTATCCATGATCCTAGATTCTCTATTAGGAGGATGGATACATGAGGAAGTCTCAGATATTTCCTTTTTGGTGGCTGCCGCCACCACCATGGCATCAACAGTGACTCCCTTATCCACAGGGGCTGAAATAAACTTATTAGACCTCCGAGGAACAGGTTCCATAGATTCTGGAGACTCCCATGCCCTACCAGAGACCAGATCCATAAGCTCATCGTAGGGCGGAGATACCCAAAAAGTGGAAGGTTGAGACCCAAATGCCTTCAGGAGAACTGACTCGTCCTCAGTAGGGCTCTTGGACTGCCAATCACCCCTCTTCCTAAGGATTTCAAGAATCTCCACAAAGGAGATGTCCTCAGAGGGGGATCTGGGGGACCCTTCTGATTTATCCTGGTCAGTGTCCGATGTGATAGACTCCTGGGGGGAGTCCAAATGCCTCCTCTTGCATAATCTCTTCCTGGGAACCTCTTGAAGGGGGACTTCTGGAGAGGTCTCAGAAGAGCAGAAAGTGCCCTGTGGGGCGACCTGAGGCTCTGGGTCTCTACGCTTGTGAGGACCAGAGGAAACAGAAACAGACACAGGCACTTTAGGGAAAGAAGAGGCCAGACCTTGAGATGAGGAAGTCTTGGGAGACAACACTTGCCTCATGGCATCGAAAGTACCTCGGCTCCGATGAGAAGGAGCCACGATCTCCTCCCGCACCGAAGCCATGGGCTCCAAGCCCGAGGTAGGAGCCGAGCTCACCTGAGCCGAGGCCCTGAGAGGAAGAGCCGGCACCAAGTCGGTGCAGCTATCCTCCCAGGACCCGATCGGAGACTGTTGGCTCCTAGAGTCCCCGGTCAGCGCCAAGAATGTCCGAGCAGATGGAGCTGAAGACACTAGAGCAGGTGTCAGCTCCAAGGGATTCACGATCATCAGGTCAGCCTCCTCTGGCTCCGAAGGTCCAATATGGCTCAGAGGAGGAGCAGACAATTCAAAGGTAGTGGTCTTCGGCTCCAACGATTGTGTAAGAGCCGACTGCAATTTAACTAGGCCTGGTGCCTTCAAGAGTTTCTGAACCAGCCGGTCCATATCCAGATCAGATAAGCTGACAGAGGATCTTGAAGAGTGGACAGATGGAGCCGATTGGAGCAACATGGAAGAAGGTTTTTCAGTAACCAGTTCCAAGGCTGTGTCCTGATACCGAAAAGAGCAGACTGTCGGATCCGAGGGCAGTGGAGCCGAAGTCACCACAATTTCTGACCTCTTTCCTTTCTTGCATCTAGAATCAGTGGAAGACTTTGAAGATTTGGATGGTTTACTGGCTCCATCCTGGTCAGACAATGCCTCAGAAAAGGGGTGCTTAATGATGCCCCTATCAATCAATTTCATCTTCCTTTCAGCTAACACTCTTGTGGAAAAGGAATGACACATGCTGCAAGACTCTTGCAAATGTACTTCACCCAAGCAGTAAACACACTGCACATGGGCATCTGTGACTGACATTTTCTGTCCGCAGTCTGGGCACTTTTTAAACCTATACTTTGCATGCTTGTCCTTATCTTCAGACATTACACAACTCAAGCACACTAATTAACTTAGAGCTGTTTTAAACTAAGTAACTCACACAAACATACACACAGCCCAAAAAGGGGCACTAACTAATAACTACAAAAAGTAAACAGAGATCCAAAATGACAGTCCCAGAGGGGATCACTGACTAATTACTAATCCTAAGGCCAAAAGGCCAAAGGCAAGACAGAATACTGAGGAAAGTGGTAAAAACGCAGAAAAAAGTACTAACTAGTATATCTGCTACTATGAATAAAACAAAGTATATAAAAAAAATGAAAATATAACTTACTGAAAGTTGAAAAACTCCCAATAAAGACCAAGAGATCAGTGCCGCGACAAACTAGATCTGAGGTAATTCCAGCAGTGCATTATGGGATAAGGGGTGGGCTCTCGAGCTACTGGAGAACTTTGAGCTTGCTAGTCGGCCGAGTCAGAGCCGAGGATCTGCTCCTAACCCATCAGTGATGCATGAACGGCGAGACTGAACAACTTCACATCGTGAATTTGATAAAGAAAAGTTTTCAGGATGGTTATTCAGCAGAACACCTCGGATATAGGAAAAGAGGAGTACTTATATTAATTGCAAGGGTGCTTCAATAGTGAAAGAAGATGATAAAAACAATATAATGGTAGATTTGTAATACTAAGGGGCTACTGGCAAGGGACAAGGATTACATTAGCATGTATTTATATTCCACCTAAAACTGCTATAATGGAGCTTAAAAAAATCTTGCGAGAAATAATCAGTTTTCAGCAAGGAATATTACTTACAGGTGGGGACTAGAATTTGATTTGCAGCAGTGAAGATGTGTCTAGGGGCCCAAAAGGGAAAGTATAACAAAGGAAGGTAGATTTTTGAAGAACTTTATGAACATTTTTGGCATGGAAGATGTGAATTCAGTAGTAGGAGTTCTGAGTGAATTTATTATTCCACATGATACAAAAACTGGACTAGGCTAGACCGAATTTACATTTCATAGGAATATGTGCATTTAATTGAAGGTCTTGATACACACCCAATAACTATTTCAGATCACGCGCCAATAATAACTAAAATAAAAATACAGGGCAATGAAATAAAAATGAGACACTGGTGCTTTCCCACCTATCTGTTGAAAAAGGAGGAATTTAAGGAATGGATAGTGGAAACTATGCAAGAGCTATTGGGGAAGACAGAAATGTCTTCTGAAAATATAACTAGGGAGTGGGATAAAATTAAAGTGGAGTTTAAAAATAAGGTGGATATAAAAGAAAGGGAGATACGGTTAAGAAGTAACAAAAATTATTTAGAGGGACTGACAAATGTTAAAGTATTGCAGAATAGGGGGAATCTCACAGAACAACAACAGGAGCAACTGCAGAATGCTAAATAAAAAATAACGGATTAGTTCGATAATATGCATGAGTTTAGACAGATTTCTGTTAAGCACCTATTTTTTGATTATAACTCTAGAGTACAAAAACATTTTATCACAATGACTTGGACAACAGAAAGTAGAAAGGGCTTACAGCAAGCTTAGAGAGCCTATAACAAAAAAGATAACAAGAGATCCTGTAGAGGTATTAGAAATATTTCAGAAATTCTATGAAAGTCTATATAAAGCACAGAAATATGGAAATCAAGAGGTGCAAATGGAAATGTTTATGGAAGAAATGAATATCCCAAGGTTAGAAGTAGATGAGGCTCAATTACTAATGGTTAGGATAGGAGGAGATGAGATAAAAATGGTGATGTATAACCAATCTACAGGAAAGTCCCCAGGCACAGATGGTATTCCTGTGGAGGTTTGGAAGGTTGGAGGGAAAAAACTGATTAAGATCTGGAAGGTTTTGTTCAAGAATATTTTAAGAGGAGGAGAAGTACCAACATCTTGGAAGAAAGCAGTGGTAGCTGTAATACCTAAAGAGGGTAAAGATCCATCAGATCCAGCTTTATACAGGCCCATTTCAATACTAAACCATGAGTATAAAGTGCTTATGACTATAATGGCTAAAAGAATGGCAAAAGTGGTGCAAAACTAATAGATATGGATCAATGTGGTTTTGTGGAAGGGAGGCAAACATTTGACAACACTAACAGAACAGTGATGATCCAGAGGGAAGCAGAATGTAAGAAAATACCATTATTTGTGGTGGTTCTTGATGCAGTGAAAGCATTTGACAGAGTACGCTGGGACTTTTTGAGAAAGCAATTGAAGCATTTGCATTCTCTGATAAAACTATAAGGCTAATTAGAAGGATATATGAGGGATTTGAGGCGAAAATTAAAGTGGGTGGCTTCCTCTCTGATTATTTCTGCTTGAGCAGAGGAACCAGGCAGGGGTGTCCTCTTTCACCTGTGCTATTTGCATTATATTTAGAAGCACTGGCAAAGAAAATAAGGGACTCTGAAATTCAAGGATATAATTGGTATGATAGTCAAAAAAGCTGGCTTTATTTGCAGATGATATTATTTTATATTTAATAAAACCAGAAAAGGACATTACAGTGTTGTGGAATACTTTGAGACAGTTTAACATCTTTTCGAGATACAAAATTAGTGAAGCTAAAACAAAGGCAATAGTGGTAAATTATTTACCCACACACAAATTGGTTCAGCAATATCTATATTTATGGGGACATGATAAAATAAAGTATTTAGGAGTATGGATTAAAAATTATTCCATTGTGGCAGCTAAGGATATGTGGGAAGAGACTTAAAAGATGATACAAAAACTAAGAAACTGGAAGCTCTGGTATATGGATAAGGATAGTACGATACAAGCAGTTAAAATGTTTTTAGTCCCTTCAGTCTTATACACAGGTCAGGCATATTTTTATCAACCAGAGGAGAAGATGCGGATAGCAATTAATACCGAGCTGAAGGATTTTATCTGGGAGGGGAAGACGGCAAGAGTCAAGTAGGATAAGCTGATTCTTCCAATAGAAAAAGATGGATTGGGATTACTTGATTTGAAGAGGTATTTCAGAGCCACACTGTTAAGGCTCATATACACAGCACAAGTAGAAACCAATAATTAAAAATGGAAAAGGGTGATGATGAAACAGGGGGGAAGCTCAGGAAACAAGAAGAGACTGGGATTTTGGATGCAGAACGTTATGGAGAATAACAATAATCACACAGAATATTATATTCATAAAGTAGCAGAAAGTATTCTAAGAACTAAGCCAACATGGGAATGGAGAAATAGGATTCTGCCGATAGGGATGACTGCAATTAGGGATACAGACAATAGGAAAGAGGGAGCAGGAATTTACGGCGGAAAGCTGGCAAAGGAACCAAGGTATTGGGAGCAAATAACTAGAGCGGGAAAGGTAATAGAATGCGAAGACACCAAAAATGTATTTGGACTGCAGGTTACAGATTGCATTCCCTATCATGGATTGATATAAGAGTATAGGCAAACAGAAAGAAATAGGCAGGTCCCAAATGAAAGACCACCACTGGCAGCATTTTTAGTAGAATCTAGAACAGAAGCTGGCATTAAAAAAGGAATAATTAGTAGAACATATAAAATACTGCATGATCGCTATAGGACTCAATCAAAGTAGGTTAGAAAGGATTGGGAAGAGAGGCTGGATAAGCAATTCACAAAGAAACAATGTGGGGATATATGTATGTCTTCCAAATATGCAACAAAATCTAGACGATTGAGGATTTTTGCTTGGAAATGTTTACACAGATATTTTTATACCCTAAGTCGACTCCAGAGAATTTTTCCACAGGTAGACAGCAAATGCTGGAGGTGTGATGGGGAAGAAAGAGATAACTGGAAACATATTTTCTGGGAGTGTATTGAGTTGGCATATTTTTAGATTCCCTGCAGAATACTCTGTCAGAGATACTGGGTGAGCAAATTGGTGTAACTAGGGAAATGATTTGTGTGAGCTTTGATACAGAATCTGAATTGCCTACACATAGTAAGGTCTTGATGAGTCTAATTATGGTGGCTGCCAAAAAGCAATTACTAGAAAATGGAAATCAAGTCTAAACCAACTTTACTAGAAGTTGAGAATATAGTAACAGGGTAAAATAACTGGAAATGGGATCTTTAAAAAAGGGTAGGAGCAAATTTCATATGAAAAAATAGCAATTGTGGGAACAAAACAAAGGGGAGGAATGAGGTTTAAAAGAAGGCAGGATATGAATGAACTATTTAATGTTTGACTGACAGTGACTGGGCAGATTATAAGCGATGTATAATGTTTGCAACTACAATTGTGTCAATATGGTTTGTGATTTAAAATGCTTGCAGCCAGGATTATGTCAATATGGTTTGTATTCATTTATATGTAGTGCACCCGCACGTGTAGCTGAAGTAGATATGGGCTCCTTCCTACCTGACTCTGGTGAAACCCCTTTTTCAGCCCAACACCACAAGGTGGCAAGTGAACAGATTTTATTCTACGTGACACTTTAGTTTTAAAGGGCAACAGCACAACAACAAAGAAATTATTTCAATAGTGCACTAGTTAGCAGCAAGGCAGAGTGAGATATGCATGTAATGAAACCATACACTCACCCCCTTCCCCAGAACTCAACAGAAAAGGTCTTGACATTCATACATTCACAACGAAGGCAATATCAATGAGCAGTATAGCTTTTACAATGCAGCAATACAAACACGGAAAAAAATTGCAATGTCATTGAGGGAAAAAAGGGTTATAATACAACAGTACAGATATGAAAAAGATGCAATATGCAATGTCACTGCACAATAAAGATTTGCAATGCAACAATACAAATATGAGAAATGCAATGTCACTGAGCAATAAAGAGTCTTTAAGGCAACAGTACTAACACCCTCTATCCCCTTGATCAATCTAACCAGACCAACCATGAGACACTCTATTGTACCCTGTTCACTGGCCAGTGACTACTTACAGTCCTACTGCCGACATGATAGGGCCCAAGGTTGGAGCTCATATGGATCCCAGCTATTTGTAATCCACAAAGCATTTAGGGGGGGGATCCACAATCTTATAAAAATATAAAAATGACGGCCAAAAGCCTCTCACCACTCCGTCGAGAATATCCCAGCGATCAGGCACCACAGTTCCTCCGAGAAAAATGGAAAATCACCCGCCAGAACTATGGTAGTCAGCTATGGCATCTCTGCACTAGGCCCAAGGGAACTCCTCTTCTTGCTGAATCATATGCAGGCGTGGAATTACTGGTTTCAGACATCTCTCCTGAATCCAGAAAATACCATCATCCAGGATTTCAACAAGAGATGGACACAAACAGCTACCTCACATCTCTGTCCCAAAATACTAGAAGAAAAAAAATCCAGTTATACTGCAAGGCCCTTTTCCCTTCAGCTAGTCTTTCAGTCTTCCTTCCTTCAGCCAGTGTTCCAGTCTCCTCTCTTTCACTTTCAAAATTGTCTTTTATATTCCTAAAAAGGGGCTTCACCTTGTGGTATACAGGAAAACTGCAGTCTATTACTTCTACAATGAAATACAGTGGGAGCTACACTATCACCCCCACTTGAAAATCTTGGGTCCCCCCAAGTCAAAGGTAGATTAGGAGCAAAAATTTACAAGCACTAATGCACCATCAGCTGAATAATATTTTTACAATCAAAAGGTACATTCCTTGGGATGGGGTGTCACCACTGAAGTAGGAGGCATAGGGCTCATAGGCGCAGACTCGCCGATGAAATGTGGCCACAGTTTCCTGTGCACTATGTCCTAAACTGTCATATGTAAGTCTCTGAGGGGGCCGAATCAGTCTCTGCAGTTTTGATTCAGAAGAGATAACTAAGTAATTCTGCTTGGAAGGTTTGTCACTCACAGCACATTCAATGTCCAGTTCTTCAGTAGGCATTTTGTCTACTTCTAAGATCTCCTCTTGTATAACTTCACTTTCTTTTCCCATAATGGTAAGACTGTCCTCAGCACTATTTTCTGAAGTTTGCATAGGAGGGCCTCCCCATCAGTATCAGGTTCTGCAAAAGGTACAGAAACACCACTTAGTCTAGTGTCAGATCTGGGCTGTTCAAAATGACAAGGAATGAATTCCGGTGCATTTACATTGAGATTACAGCCCATGGGGTCTTGAACACCCTCATAAAAAAGCCCACTGTAACCCCAGTTATTGTCACTGTCCTCCTCTCCTTCAGCAGGAGGAAGCATGGGCTCTTAAACATTGGAGAGGATATTTGCTCTCCGCCTTAGTCTTCTGGATCGCCTTGAGTCAGGCTTCCGCTGAGCCATTTTGGGTTCCGGATTCATGAATCTCACTGATTTTGCCAACGCCATTAAGTTGTTGCGGTGCCAGGTTTTGATGGGTCCTTCTTTCCCCACAGGGCACACTTGGTAGACAGGGACATTAGGTAGCGGAGAACAAATTATGTAAATTTGAGACCCCCAGCAGTCAGCTAGTTTATGCTTTCCTTGTAGACCCAAATTCCTCTAAAGGACTCTGTTCCCTGGTTGCAAATCATGCATATTCACTTTCTTGTCATAGTGAGCCTTGTTTCACTGATGTCTTTGTCCTGCTGATTTTTCAGCTAGTTCATAGGCATGTCTGAGGTTCTTCTTGAGTCTTTCCACATAACTGCCATGAGATTGCACTGCTGTATCATCAGCTGCGACTCCAAAGGTGAAGTCAACATGAAGACGAGCTTCTCTTCCAAACATTAGGAAGTAAGGCGAGAACCCTGTAGCATCATTTTTAGTACTGTTGTAGGCATGCACCACTGTGGCTACATGTCTACTCCATTGACTCGTCTCAGCAGATAGTGTCCCCAACATATCTAGTAAAGTTCTGTTGAAAAGCTACAGCTGCAGATCCCCTTGAGGATGATAAGGAGTGGTGCGACTTTTTTGAACTCTCAAAAGAGTAAGTAGATCATGTGGACACGCTTGCTCTCAAAATCATGTCCTTGGTCAGAGTGTATCCTTTTTGGCAGGCCATAGTGTACAAAGAACTTCTCAACTAGTAGTTTCACCACTGTAATAGCTTTCTGATAGCCAATGGGAAATATCTGAGCGTATCGGGTATAGTGGTCTGTTACCACCAGCACATTAAAAACAAAAAAGGCAACTGTAGATATTGCACCAAACACGTTTAATATATTGAGCGCGTTCATCTGCCAAATGGCTGGACTTCTTCAGAATATGAAAACACACTTAACAGTCAGCTTAAATACACAGAAGACCCAACGCAAATAAATAAACACAGGTGAACACATAAAATAATTGATTGATTAATGCAACACTAATAAGAAATGTATGAAAACGCATAAACAAAATGATGTACAAGAACCATACCTATAAAACCAATATAAAAACATATATAAAAGGCAAATAGCAGCAGGAAGGTGAATGCTTAAATGGCAAGCATGGATCTAAGCTTAAGAAAACTAGCAATGGAAATAACATCATTAAGACCCGGGGAACGTGCAGCATTACATCTGAGCTGCCACCTAAGCTCAAAATTCGAGGAAAATATCACGGGGACCACCTCTAGGACCAAATTCAACACTGTCCATGACAGAAACTTTAAAGGAATGAGTTGGAAAATGTTTAATGTGACTATAAAGGGCATTCCGCTCATCCTTTTTACTAATGTCATAATTGTTTTAAGTTCAGGGTATTACAGTTAGTCATTAAGAACAAGAGGGGTGGGGACAATATGAACTATCTAGAGTCAGTAGAGTTATGGTGGATTTTTAAACTACAAGCACATGTGGATCCTGGCCTCAATCAATTTATTAGTATAAAACCTATACTTGCTGCTCGTAGATATTGATAGTCAGTTAGCTAATAGTTATATTTGACCATTATAAATTACTATAGCTACATGAAGTATTCATATCTGCCATGAATAGTATCCAAGACATATTGTTTTATTGTATACATATTCTGCAGTTTGTATGCTTTATATTATTACTATTATTTTTCATCAAATAGTTTATAGATTGATATGTTCAATAATAATGATTAATTAAAATACAACAAAAAGATGCACAGCACACAAACGGAGCCCAGGAATAGCGTGTCAGTACTAAAACAATATATGACCATTCACCATAAGCACGCTCTTCCTGTTAAAATGCTAAAGACACTCCTTTCTCTTCGAAATGCAAAATCCAAGATGCTGACACTCCACTATTATCAGAAAGGTTTTAAAACTGACTTGGTTCGTTAACCTTTCTGATAATAGTGGAGTGCCAGCATCTTGGATTTTGCATTTCGAAGAGAAAGGAGTGTCTTTAGCATTTTAACAGGAAGAGCGTGCTTATGGTGAATGGTCAAATAATGATTAATTAGTTGACTGTGGTTTATAATATATTTATAATATATGGGTATATTTATTTATGTACTTATTTAATTGTCCATTTTAAGGTAGTATGGGATTTTCATGCTTCATTTTATGTTTTATATATTATGGTACTTTTATACAAGGAAAGACTATCATTTGTGTTTATTTTTATATATATTATTTCCATGCTACAATTTTTATTTATTTATTTGTGGTAGCTATATAAACGTACAGCTAACTTTGTGATTTTTAAATAACCCTATTGACTCTATTTAAATGAAGTTTATTCAGTTCCATATCAATGTGATGCAGTAGTGAATGTTCAATGGATGATCATTGATGTTTTAATAGGTTTAATGTGGCTTAATTGATATTAATTGAATTAGAAGGAGTGTATATATAGTATGTAATTTAAATGGTTTAGTGAAATCTGAAGAAGCGTGCCTTGGTAGCACGTGAAAGCGCTTATTCATCTCCAATAAATTTTGTTTTATGTTTCATTTTGTGGTGGTCCTATCCTGTTTTTTCCTGATATTCAGCTTTCTTTCTCTGGAGTTGGACCTTTGGAAAGTAGCGGAACCTCTATACGTAATGTCATAATTGTGTTGATAAATCCTGTACCTGAATTGTCTAATGGTCTTGCCAATACCATAACTGGTATAACATTTGCAAAGTGCAAGATAAATAATGCCCTTACTATCACAATTGAATCTCTTTTTATACTTGATATTTTCATACCCATGTATAAAACATTCCGTGCCTTCAAAAATAAATTTACACTGAGAACAATGACCACATTTGTACATTTTCCCAGTGATCGGCTTGGAAGAAATTCTTTCAATCATTGTTTTTAAACAAGTGTCCTTCTGATAAACAATAACAGGCCATTCACCCACTTTCTTAAAAATATTCAGGTCACATCTGAAAATCTCCCAAAACTTTGTGATGATGTGCTTAATTTCCCTGAATTGGAAATTAAATGATAAAATCATAGCCTTGCTATAAGAAACACTAGCAGAATTAGAAACTGAATCCATGGTATTAGGTTGAACTAATGAATTACCCAAGAGGGGGGTTTAAGACCCATTAAGCCTCTTCCTCTTAACTTCCATAAAAATTTCTGTTAACAAGTCTTGTGGATAACCCCTCCGCAAAAACATATCAAATAACTTACTACATTCATCAATAAATTGTCTTTCTTGACTAACCATCCTTGCCAACCTGACACACTGGCCTTTGACAATGGCCTTCTTTTGATGCATGGGATGCCAGCTCTGAAAATGTAAATATGAATTTGAATGAGTAGGCTTCCTATATAGTATGGAGTCAAACCTTTGTGATTCCCTATTCTTAAACAATGTGACATCAAGAAAATTGATCTAGGCAGCATCAACCGACATGGTAAAGCGTAAAAAAATCTGTAGAAGTATTAATGAATTCAAAAAATTCATCAAGTCTTTCCCTGGTGTCATGCCAAAAAATAACAATATCATCAATAAAGCATTTGTATAGACACCAGCTATCCTTGAATTCAGATGTAAAAACAAAGCTGGTTTCCCAAAAGGCCATGACCGTGTTGGCAAACACTGGTGCACAAGCAGCACCCATGGCAACACCATGGGTCTGCTTAAATAAATGGCCCTCGAAACTGATGAAATTATTTTGTAAAACAATCTCCATCAAACTGCTCAAAACCAAACTTTTTGTCATGCCCTAATACAGAATGTAAAACTAAAAACTGAAAAAAATAATCAATTCTAATCTCATGTGGGATGCTCGAATGCAAGTCTTTAACATCAATACATACAAACAGAATATCATCCCTATACATGCTGTCGCTGACATTGGATAAAAAAAATCCCATGAGAACTCTGGTAGTCATCTATGGCATCTCTGCACTAGGCCCAAAGGAACTTCTTTTCTTGCTGAATCATATGCAGGTGTGGAATTACTGGTTTCAGACTTCTCTCCTGAATCCAGAAAATACCATCATCCAGGATTTCGACAAGAGACAGACACAAACTGCTACCTCACTTCGCTGTCCCAAAACACTAGAAGAAAAAAAAATGCTGCAAGGCCCTTTTCCCTTCAGCTAGTCTTTTAGTTTTCCCTCCTTCAGCTAGTGTTCCAGTCTCTTCTCTTTCACTGTCGAAATTGTCATTTATATTGCTGAAAAGGAGCTCCACCTTGTGGTATACCGGAAAACTGCAGTCTATTACTTCTACAATGAAATACAGTGGGAGCTACATATATAAACACATGCTTGCCTATGTCGTAAGTGATGTTGTTGTTGTTGTTGTATCTTTTGGCTTTTCCCGGTTAGGGGTCGCCACAGCGGAACTCCGGTCCGCTAATGATTGGCAGTAGATTTTTACGTACGAACTTGCCAGGCCTGACGCACAACCTTCAACGAAGGTACGCCCATTCACGCATGTCTCCACACAGAAGACGCTTTAGCTGAGAATCGAACATAAGTGATAATTTAATAAATATGTTTCTTGTTAAAAAAAAAAAAAAAAAAAAAACCTTGATGCAATTAATTTGTCTTTCAAATTATTTCACTAAAGGAAGATCTAAAGGAAGTACAAAAAAAAGCAAATTATATCTGGAATTGGAAAATAAGAAAACATGAAAATAAAAAAAAAGTGGGCTACCTGAGTACATGGTTTTGGATCATAAGAACTAAGACAGAAGGTCAAAATTCACAATGGGGTCAAACAGACCCCAAATGGGAACTGCAACAAACTCCCAACCATAAATCAATGAAGTAAAAAAGACAACGTATAACAATTCTCAAACCTGGCAGCTGGTCTAAAAAAAAACATGTTACAGCGAACCTGTGATTTTGCCATCTAAAAGGGTAAGTAGAAAGAAAACATACAGCGGAGAAATCTTCACAACTAGTTTGAAAAATCACCTATAATCAGTGGTGTTCTAAGATACTGGCAACTCATTATACTAATCAACACTTCACACCATAATCGGCTATTCTCGACTCCACAAGTAAAAAGTGCTTGCTAAAGACCAAAATACAAAGAAATTAACTATAGGTAACAATAAAAATAAACAGTAGTAATCTAATTAATTTTCTTAAGCAGCAACTACTACTTCACCTTGTGGGAACAGATCTTGTCAACAACGCAAGATACACAGCACACAGACTATTCAGTTACTACTCCACTGAATAAATTCAAGCAAAAGCTTCTAACCCTAACCCAGTCACCTCAGGATACAGCTGCAACTAGATAAAATAAGAAGTTATGTACCTACCATAACGTTCCATGTTAGTTGTCTTCTCTCGCCTTCTTTCTTGCTTGATGGGTTCGGAGCCGATCCCTCGGCTCCGACTCGGCACTTGCTTTAGCTCGAGAACTCCTTTTACCAGCTCGAGGCAGCCCCATATCCCATGATGCAAGGCAGGAAGTACCCAGATCTCGTTTGTTGACAAAAGGGCAATAACACCAAGCATAAACAATACTTCCCAAAGGAAGAAGAAACTTACAGATGGAAAAGGGACCAGGTCTAAATGGTCTTTAGTATTATAGTTTCTTATACAAGGTCTGTCCAGGCCAGGGGGAAGGAGGGAGGGTCGCAAGAAAGAAGGCGAGAAGACAACTAACATGGAACGTTATGGTAGGTACATAACTTAATGTTAAGTTGTCAATCTCGCCTTCATTCTTGCTTGATGGGACCGTCCTAGCACCTCTATCCTGGGTGGCTCAATGGAACAAACTCTTGAGGACTGTAGAGCCAAAACTGGCTCTGTCCCTGGAGGCCAAGTCCAATTTGTAATGGGAAACAAAAGTGTGAGGAGTGGCCCAAGTGGCGCTGCACAAATAGTGTCTAAAGGTAGTCTAGCTTGAAAGGCTGTAGAAGTAGCTAAACTCCTAGCTGAATGTGCTTTAGGTTTTGAGCACAGCTGTTTTCCCCTGATCGTATAAATTTCAGTGATGACCGAAGAAAGCCATCTGGACAAAGTCACTTTAGAAACAGGAAGGCCTTTTTATTATCCGCATAGGAAACAAAAAGTTGATCAGATTTCCTAAATTTTTTGTTCTGTCCAAATAATATCTAAGCTGACGGTGGACATCAAGATAATGTAGCTTTTGTTCAGCTCTATCTGAATAGTTAGGAAAAATACAGGAGATCAATGGATTGATTCAGATTGTTTTTGAAGCGACCTTAGGTAAAATGATGGATTAGTTCTCAAAGATACTCTGTCTTTGTGAAAAATCAAATAGGGGGTCGAACCGAAGAGCATGAAGTTCAGACACCCTCCTGGCAGATGTAATAGCCACTAGGAATAAAGTTTTCCAAGAAAGATATTTCAGGGAACAAGAAACAGCTGGCTCGAAGGGGGGAAGAATCAAGGATGTCAGCACTAAATTTAGATCCCACTGAGGAGGAGGATTCCTGATTGGAGGCTTTAGTAGGAAAATTCCTTTCAAGAAGGCCCTGCAGAGCCTATGGGACATAATATTATGATCTGCTATCCCAACATGAAAATTAGAAATAGCAGCCAACTGAACTCTAACTGTGGAAGAAGAGGAGCCTGCATGAAAAATCTCTGCTAAGAAGTCCAGAACTGCTTGAACAGGGGCAGTAAAAGGATCAATATTTTGGGCTTTAGCCCAATAAGAGAAACGTTTCCATTTGCTCGTGTAAATGCTCCTGGTAGAGGATTTTAGTGAAGCTACTATGATATCTCTAACTGGGTTAGAGATCAAAGGAAGCCTGGCTAGGGAAGGAAGTGGAGCAACCATGCTGTGAGGTTGAGAGAAGGGATTGACCGGTGCAGCTGACCGGATTGGTGAATCAGTAGATCTGGCACTGGGTCCAGATGCCACGGCTGCACCAAAAGGTGGTGATGGAGGAACGGGAACCAAACTTGTCGAGGCCAGTAAGGGGCAATGAGAATCAATTTGGCTCTCAAAAAGGTAGCTTTCTGGATCACCTGAGGGATCAGAGGAAATGGAGGGAAGGCATAAAGAAGTCCCTGGGGCCAATCCTGGGTCAGAGCGTCTCTGGGGGGATGGCCTGATAGAGGGAAGAGGCTGAAGAAGTCTGGACATTTGCTGTTTTGGGGAGTAGCAAAAAGATCGCAACATGGACGACCCCATTCCAGAAAAATCTCTTCCGCTATGGATTGCTTGAGAGACCACTCGTGAGGCATGAGAATAGCTCTGCTCAATCTGTCCGCTATAATGTTGGTTTTCCCAGGGATATGCGTTGCTACCAGAAACCGATGAGAGGAGATCGCCCATTGCCATAGTCTGAGCGCTTCTCGACACAAGGGGTAGGACTTGGTTCCGCCCTGTTTGTTGATATACCAAACTACAGACATGTTGTCTGTGTGGACTGCAATTGTCCCTACGGGAAGAAAGTCGTTGAGGGCTTGCAACGTTAAAAGCACTGCTCTCATCTCCAGGACATTTATGTGCAGATGGTACTCGAGCGGTTGCCACGTCCCATGAACCATCCTGCCCTGATAATGCCCCCCCCACCCGCTCAGGGAGGCATCCGTGGTGACAGTGGCTATCGGGTACGGAGGTACAAAGCACCTGCCTTGGTGAACCTGAGACGATGTGATCCACCAAGCAAGATGTTCTTTGCATGTTTGTGTCACCAGAATCTGGTGACGCATTGGGAGTTGCTGGTATGACCATTGTGTGAACAGCATCCACTGAAGGAGGCATGTAGAATCGAGCCAGGGAAGAAGAGTGATGGCCGCAGCCATAAGACCTAATACCTTTAGAACCATTCTGGCCTGTACCTTTTTGCTGGCCAGAATGATCCTGACATGAGTCTGAATGTCTGAAACTCTTTGTTCTGTAAGGGTAGCTGACATCCGAACAGTGTTTAAGTTTGCGCCTATGAAGGTAATAGACTGGCAGGGCGATAAGGATGACTTTTCGTAGTTGACTGAGATGCCCAAATGAGAACAAAGGTCTATTGTGTAATCCCTGGCTTGTATAAGCTGATGCCTGGTGGTGGCTGACAGGAGCCAGTCGTCGAGATACGGAAACACCTGGAATCCTTGACGTCTCAGGTGAGCCGTGACCACTGCCATGCATTTGGTGAACACTCTGGGGGCTGTAGTGAGACCAAAGGGCAGGGCTCTGAACTGGAAATGACTGGACCCCAGCCGGCGGAGAAATCTCCTGGAGCGTCTGTGAATTTTGATGTGATAGTACGCATCCTGAAGATCTATTGAGCACATCCAGTTGTCCTTCTGTAAGAAGGGCAGAATTGACTGAAGAGTGACCATTCGAATCTTGTCTTCTTGACAGACTTGTTGAGTCTGCTGAGATCCAATATTGGTCTCCAGTCTCCCGTCTTTTGGGGACCAAAAAGAACCTTGAGTAGATTCCGGCTCTGAATGGTCTATTGTGACTGGCTGAATGGCTCTTTTGCAGTAGTTTTGCCATCTCTAACTCTGCAATGTCCCTTAGACCGGGTGGTACATCTGGAAGGGAACTTGCGGGGAAGGGACTTTCCTCGAAAGGAATTATGTAACCCTTGGATATGATCGACTGTACCCATCTGTCTTGAGTGAGGGAATGCCAGGCTTCTGGGTACAGTGATAATCTTCCCCCGGCTGCCTCCAAGGAGGGACAGCCGGGCAACACCTCAGGGATGCTGAAAAGGCTTTTCAGGAAGAGACTCCCTGTTGCCCTGGTTCTTCGGACCCCCTCTGCCTCTAGAGCGGCGTCTGTTGTTGTTACCCCCTCTGCCTCTAGGGGTAAACTGACCGCGTGAATCCGGCGTGACTCCTTGGGATTTACGGAACCACATCTTCCCACCCTTCTGTCCTTTGGGATAAGGCCTAGAAGGGGTGGAAAACGGACTCCAACAGCAGAAAGAGTCTTGCCGTCCTGCTCACACCTGGTCAAGGTTTCCTTCACCTGAGGGCCAAACAAAGCTGACCCATCAAAGGGAGAATTTGTGAAGGACGCCTTAAAGGGATCCATAAAATCACATAGCCGCATCCAGGCTTGGCGTCTAAGAGCCACACCTGTGCCTGCGGCTCTACTCGCTCCATCAGCAGCATAAGATATTAGCCGCATGGAGGAGTTAGCAATGGAATTGAGGGTTCCTAGCTGCGAAGCAATCTTTTCTTGGGCCCCTGCAGCTGTAGGATCCTGAACTACTTCTCCCAGCTCCTTCAGGATATCTCTCTGGAGTCTGGTGAAGTGACAAAGATAATTCAGCGAACGCATAGCAAAGGTCGCTGAGGAAAACATCCGCTTGCCGTACCTATCCATGGTCCTAGAGTCCTTATTAGGAGGATGGACGGGCACGGAAGGATCTGCAAGTTCCTTTTTGGTGGCCGCAGCCACCACCATGGCATCAGCGGGGACACCCTTTGTAAGGAATTGTTTGTCACTAGGGGCAGTTATAAATTTAGAAGGCCTCCTAGGGACTGGCTCTACAGAGTCAGGAGCTGTCCACGCCTTTCGTGCTATAACCTGCATAAGGGGGTCGAAAGGCGGAGACACCCAGGAGGTGGAGGGCCGAGATCCAAACGCCTCCAGGTATACTGACTCATCCTCAGAGGGATTGTTGGAGGGCCAGTTTCCCCTCTGTTTCAGAAGTTCTAGGATGTCTGAGAAGGAGACATCCTCAGAGGGGGATCTAGGGGATCCCTCTGACTCATCAAAGTCAGTATCCGAAGTGACAGACTCAGGGGAGTCTACATGCTTCCTCTTACAAGTCCTCTTCCTAGGAGGATCTCCCGAAACATCAGGAGAATCCTCGGAAGAGGGGGAAATTCCCAATGGGGAAACCTGAGGCGGAGGATCTCTGGGTCCTGTAGCAAGAGAAGTGGCAGAGATGTCAACAGGTACAATAGAGGGAGGAGCTACGGGAAGAGACTGCTGACTGATACCAGTGGCCAGTACACTCTTCATCACCTCGAATGCTCCCGCCCACGCAGGTCCGAGAGAGCCGCTCCGAAGAGCTAGGAACTCCAGGGGCCACCGAAAAGGAAGTCTCCGAGGCAGATGTCGGAGCCGAGCTCACCAAGGCCGAGGCTCCAAGGGGAAGAGCGGGTTCGGCAAGGGTCCGATGCCACTCACCCCCTCGGAGGAGACCATGGAAGCCCGACCACCGAATCCCTCTAAGGAAGAGGAGATAAGAGTAGGGGCTGAAGGAACAGAAGGGGGTATCCGTCCTCCAGCCGTAGCAGTAACCTTACCCGAAGACTCCAACTCCAAACTCTGGGGTAGAGTTGAAGGAGGAACTGTAACGGGGTGTGGACCAACAGTCGTCTGCTGAGACGGACTGTGTAGCATTTGGGCCAGTACCTGTGACTTGAGCAATCTACTGACCACTCTCTCTAGGTCATGGTCTGACAACCTGGATGACCTTGAAGATCGGCTCCGATGACTCCGCTCCGATAGAAGAGGGGAGACCGGAGCCGAAAGTATCGGCTCCAAGGAAGGAGACCTCGACCTCTTCCTGGAATGGGTCATCGGAGCCGATATTATTGATCCTGTCGGCACCGATTTCGGAGCCGGCAGAACGCTGATGTATCGGCTCCAGCCGGAGCCGATACAGCCACCAGAGTAACGGTGTCGGAGCCGATCGGAGCCGACACCGATGCCTGAGGCACAGGGGCGTCGGCGCCGATCGGGGGCGACACCGGTGCCGTGCCGTGGGTGTCGGAGCCGGTCGGAACCGACCCCACAGTGGTCAAAAGCAGATCGGCGCCGATAGCCATCGGCGCCGAAGGCTTAGAAGATCCAGAATCGGGTCCAGCCCGAGCCGATCTCGACTCTATACGAGACGGGGCCGTGGCCACAGGCTTAGAAACAGAAGCCTGGGTCTTGGCAGATTTTGTTGATTTTGTGGGGCCGACTTAGCCGGAGAGCCCTCCGGCTTAAGAAGACCCCTCAGAATCAACTTATTCCTTCTCTCCTGCAGGACTCTCTGGCTGAAGGAGTGACAAATACCACAGGAGTCCTGCAGGTGAAGAGGGCCTAAACAATACAGGCAAGAAGTGTGACCGTCTGTCAGAGACATCTTCTGACAGCACGAGTCACACTTCTTAAAACCTGAAACCCTCTCTTTAGACATGGTGCCCAAAAAACACACACACACCAGTCCAATTAAATTAAATTGATCCCAAAAGGGGATATAGTAAAATAAACCAACACACACACCCTAACAGGGGGGGGGATGGGAAAGGGAAATTAACTGACTAAAAAAATTTAAAAGAGACAGGGATTTCTGTCAGAAAAATTAAGTTTAAAGTTAAACTATCAAATATAAAAGGTTTTTAAGTAAAAAGGGGCTTAAATGTCACAAAAGTGAATTACTTACCAGGAGCTGGTAAAGAGAAGACCTCCCAAGCGAAGCGGCAAACGAGATCTGGGTACTTCCTGCCTTGCATCATGGGATATGGGGCTGCCTCGAGCTGGTAAAAGGAGTTCTCGAGCTAAAGCAAGTGCCGAGTCGGAGCCGAGGGATCGGCTCCGAACCCATCAAGCAAGAATGAAGGCGAGATTGACAACTTAACATTATTTTTTTTTAAATAAAGTCTCCCAAGTACACATTCACACCTAGTTCTTGGTAGTATATATACATTTACAAACGCATCTACATTACACAAACACGTGTGTGTGTGTGTGTGTGTGTGTGTGTGTGTGTGTGTGTGTGTGTGTGCGTGTGTAAAAGAAATTTAAATATCACAGTCTGTTCTTTTCCAGCTCATAGCCACATGGGGAGATGCTATGTAACTCTAGATGCAGTCCCTTCTAAGCAGCCCTAATACCCATAACCATTGCCAAAATACAAAAAAAAACATAAACATGAACTAGAAACTGTAATGAACTCTTGCACTTTGCAAGAAGTATTCAGTATAACCCACCAACCTATGAAACACCATAAAACCATTCTGACAAGAAAATACTATATTGAAACTTCACTGTTTTCTATCCTGTGCAATATTGGCCAGAATACGGGTCATGACAGGTACTGTTTCTATGCCTCCTACATGCTTGCATCCTGCCTGTTTTGGGGTTCCTATCATGTAGTTGAACATTTACAAGTTCGAAACACATATGGTCGAGACCATAAGTTCGAATTTGTAAAGTTTGAGCGTCTGAATGGAAATCTCCATAAGCGGAGGTTTCCATTCTGTTCAATCTGGTGCGATCTCGGAGTTGGTATATTTAAGTAGCGGGGGGGTGGGGGTACAGGGGGGCTTGCCTCACTGATTACAATTTATTTTGTTGCCCGCTGTTCTTTTTTTCTGTAGCTGAAGTTCAGTAACTTCGAACATAATGGTTCGACCATTAGGTGTTCGGAGTTATGGAACTTCAACTATGTGATATAGACCCCCTGTTTTGTATGCATAACATCACCTCATAGGCAATGATTCTAAATGTTCTATAGATAATAGATGTGAACATCCTATAAATAGTACTAGCACCAAAAATAAAGACATACACACAAATAAATTCAATACAAATACTGTTAAAAATTCCAAAATTACTGCAAAAGATAAAGAACTATTACAATAAAATACAATCACCAAAGAGCAATATAATCATTAAAATGCTTTTGTTTGTGCTAGAAAAACATGTTTTTAACAGATTGGCCCAGTACTATGTCATAGTGATATAAAGCCCTGACTCCCTCCCCCCCCTCAGCTGACCAACCAGCAACCAGTGTTGAGTAGCAGCACAGCAAATTGGAAGAACCAGGCAAAGGGCTGGAAGTCAGTAGTATTTGTTGGCTTGCCTGTCTTGGGAGTATGGGAGGGAGGTGGTTTGACACTGCTGCCAGACACCTGCACAGAGGTGGTACAGTGAATCTGGCAGCATTAAGGGTACACTACAGAACTCTGCACTACACAGAAGTGAGCAGTCGCTCACCCAGGCAGCAGAGTACAGCAGAAGTCACAGCCATTGTAGAGAGGAGTAAGGCTAAGTAAAAGAGGGGGTCCACATGACTTGATAGACTGGACTACTCACAGACTCGACTCTCACCTCCAGGGAATGAATAAGGTTCTCAACTCAAACAGGAAAAGTACAGCTGTGTGAAATCTTACCACAACAGCAGATTTCTTTCTCTTCATTGTTGCAGTATTCTTTACAACAGGGATTCCCTGACTAGGTCAGCTCGATGTCTGACCAGTATACCAAAATGGCATAAAGGTACCATCCTCAGAACTGAAAAGCCCCAGTAGGAATGACTGACTTAGGATATTATCAGGTAACCGGCACATCCAGAAGGAAAAAGGACCAGGGGGAGGAGTGAATACTGCAACAGTGCAGAGAAGACCATCAACTGTTATGGTAGATTTAACACAACTGTACTATGTCCTTCCATATTGCTGCTGTAGTATTCTTTACAATATGAAGAGTTTGATAGCTCAGGAAGAAGGGCCAGCAGAGCTCTCTACGGAGACAAGGAGAATGGCCCTGGCAAAACCAGCTCTTGCCCTAGAAATCACATCCAACTTATAGAGCTTGATAAAGGTATCCACAGAAGTCTAGGTAGCTGCCTCAAGAATAGAATTAGTATCCAAACCCTTGAAAAAAGCACCAGAAGAAACCACAGCCCTAGCAGAATGAGCCTTAACAGAAGAAGGAAGGCCCTTCCCATAAGAATAGCAAAAAGAAATGGCTTTAGATACCTAAGAAGAAATGGTTTGCTTGGAAACAGCCAAACGTAAAGATCTACGATGAAAAGAAACAAAAATCTGTTCAGATTTACAAAATGATTAAGTCTTCCAAATAATATCCGAGTTGTCTTTACTAATCCAAGGTATGCAAAATGTTCTCACTAGCAGACTGTGGAGAAGGGAAAAAAGTGAGCAAATGAATAGACTGATTAAGAGACAACTCATTAACCACCTTGGACATAAAGGAAGGATTAGTTTGAAGGAACATCCTGCCTGACCTTATGAAAAACTAAAAAGGGAGGAACAGCCACAAGGGCTTTTAGCTCAGACACCCATCTGGCAGAAGGAAGGGCAAAAAGAAGAACAGTCTTCCAACAACAATGCTGTATGGACATTGAAGCATCAGACTCAAAATAGGCACGAGGAGCACCACAAAAGCATAAACCAACACCGGACTGTTTATTACTCCACAATTCACATAAAATCCAATAAAACGCTTAACTTTGTCACTGTGTTTTTCGTTCACAATAGAACTTCTACAGATTAGCTAAAACACCCAATCCCATCATGTCGTTTATATATTCCATTCTAAATAATTATCCAATACAAAGTCACAACCAATTAATTAATTACTGTAGTCTCCAAAAAAACAAAGTTGACTCAGAAATGGCCAGGCAATCCAGTATGTAGAGTAAAAACTTTCTTTATTCCATAAACAGATATTAATTACACTAACACAATAGCTAAAAATATTCCAGTTCTGGTGCTAAAATTAAGAGTGGCTAGATTATAATTACTAGTTGCAAGTTTATTTAGCAACGTTAAAGGTGGCTGAAGTAGTATTCCGCGGTAGTACAGCGGTAGCGTTTTCCACGGTAGTACAGCAGTAGTGTTGTTACCTCACAGCAAGAGGTTCTCCCGTTCGATTCTCGACTTGGCTTGGGAGTGCCTTCTGTGTGGAGTCTGCGTGTCCTCTCCGCGGTTGGGTAGCGTTCGAAAGACATGCGTGCGCAAATGGGCATGCCTTTGTTGAAGGTTGGGCGTCGAGCTGGCACCTCAGCATT
Source organism: Protopterus annectens (assembly GCF_019279795.1). Lineage (NCBI taxonomy): Eukaryota > Metazoa > Chordata > Ceratodontiformes > Protopteridae > Protopterus > Protopterus annectens. The sequence goes on along the minus strand of NC_056739.1, from coordinate 1,730,328,318 downwards.
TCGTAAAAATCTACTGCCAATCATTAGCGGGCTGGAGTTCCGCTGTGGCGACCCCTTACTGGGAAAAAGCCGAAAGACAGACAAACAAACAAAGGTGGCTGAAGTAGTTCAGTTATGCTTTTTATTTTTTAGTGTATTTTATTTGAGCCACTAGATGGCAGCAAAGTACTGTACAGTGTATTTCATTCCATCTCATAAGAATGCAGTTTAATGTTTTGTGTGTAGTTAAAAAAAGAAGTTATGTACTTACCATAAAGTTCCATGTTTGTAGTCCATCTCGCCTACATTCTTGCTGGATGGGTTCGAAGCCACTCGGCCGATACTAAAGCTCAAGAGCTTTTACTGGCTCGAAGCTAGCCCCTGTCCCATGGTGCCTCACGGCAATTCCCCAGATCTAGTTTGCAGGAAAGCAATAAGTTCCTATCAGGTAAGAAATATCAGAGCTGCATATATACAGACAAAGGATTTTGAAATATAATCCATGCCAACTGGACAAAAAATGAGAACCAGGTCAGACAGCACCAATATAGTCCACCATATCCCCCAGAAACAGGAAGGGGGATGGAGGGAGGGACGCAAGAATGTAGGCGAGATGGATGGACTGCAAACATAGAACGCTATGGTAAGTACATAACTTCTTTATGTTATGTAGTCCTATCTCGTCGTAATTCTTGCTGGATGGGGCAGCATCCCTAGCACCTTTATCCCGGGTGGCTCAAGCGAAAAGACTCTTCAGCACAGTGGACCCAAAGGATGACCTGTCCCAGGAGGCCAAATCCAATTTGTAATGAGTGACAAAAGTATATGGTCTTGCCCAAGTAGCTGCTGCGCAAATAGTATCAATTGGGAGCCTAGATCTAAAGGCACATGAAGTAGATACATCTCTAGTAGAATGGCCTTTGACTTTGATGGGTAATTGTCTTTCAGCTGATTGATAAGCAAAGGAAATGCAATCCGAAAGCTATTTTGAAAGAGTAACCTTGGAAACAGGCAAGCCCTTCTTGTCAGAAAAGGAAACAAATAATTGATCTGATTTTCTGAATTCTTTAGTCCTGTGTAAATAAAATATAAGAATTCTGTAAACGTCTAACTGGTGTAGTCTATACTCAGATTTATTAGAGTGGTTTGGAAAAAACACAGGTAGCTCAATAGTAGTATTCAGACAGATTTATTAAAGTGGTTTGGGAAAAACACAGGTAGCTCAATAGTAGTATTCAGATTGTGCTCTGAGCATACCTTGGGAAGAAAAGAAGGGTTTGTCCTGAGTGAGACTCTATCCTTGTGAAAAATAATATGAGGAGGTCGAATAGTAAGAGCTTGCAGTTCTGAGACTCTCCTAGCAAATGTTATTGCTACTAAGAATAGTGTTTTCCATGACAACAATTTTAGGTCTGATGAAGAGGATGGTTCAAAGGGCGCAGACATCAAAGATGAGAGGACTAAGTTTAAGTCCCAGGGTTCTGATGGCTGTTTGATTGGAGGCCTGAGAAGAACTCCTTTTAAGAAGGTTTTACACAAGGAGTGTTGCATGATTGGATTTCCCATGAAGCCAAAATGGAAATTGGAAATGGCAGCTAACTGAACTCTAATTGCAGCGACTGCAGTTCCTTCATGAAAAATTGATGCTAGGAAGGATAAGATAGATTCTATAGGAGCTATATATAGATCTACGCCCTGGTTCGTAGCCCAAATCGAAAACCTTTTCCATTTACTGGAGTATAGTTTCTGAGTAGAAGGTTTATGGGATGAAATTAGAAGGGTATTGGGGAATACACCTGGCTATTCGTGGAACTGGAGCAGCCATGCTGTCAATTTGAGGGTGTGGATGGTGAGGTGGAGCTGTCCCCACTGATGAATCAGGAGGTCTGGCGATGGGACCAGAATCCATGGTTCCCCCAAAAGGTAGGGCCACAGGAAGGGAAACCAAACTTGTCGAGGCCAGTAAGGAGCAATGAGGATCAGGGAACTCCTCAACTGTTTTGCTTTCTGTATTACCTTCAGGATGAGAGGAAAAAGTGAAAAGGCATAAAGAAGTCCCAGGGGCCAATCGTGGACCAGAGCATCCCTGGGTGACATCCCCGGATGAGGAATGAGGGCAAAGTAGCTGCTGCATTTGGTGTTCAGGTGAGTGGAGAATAGGTCGCAGCAAGGCTGGCCCCATCTGTGAAAGACCTCTTTCGCAACTTTTGGATTCAGGGACCACTTGTGAGGCATCAGAATTGCTCAGCTGAGTTTGTCTGCTATTACGTTGGATTTCCCCGGGATGTGCATTGCTATGAGGAAGTGTTGAGTATCCATCACCCATTTCCAAACTCTTAAGGCCTCTCTGCAAAGCAGGTAAGATTTGGTTCCCCCTTGCTTGTTTATGTACCACACGGCAGACATGTTCTGACTGTATCGCAATTGTCCCGGTGGGAAGAGAGCTGTGAAGTGCTTGCAACGCATACAGCACCGCTCTCATCTCCAGAACATTGATGTGCAAGTGGTTCTCGTGGTTCTGCCAAGTACCTTGGACCGTCATTCCCAGATAATGCCCCCCCACCCTATCTGGGAAGCGCCCGTGGTCAAAACTGCCTTCTCTTGGGGAGGAATAAATGGACGACCTAGGAGAAGTTGTTCAGTGTGCAACCACCATGTCAGATCCTTCTTGCAGGTGTTTGTCATAAAAATCTGGTGAGACAATGGAAGGTCTTGCATCGACCATTGGGCAAATAACAGCCAATGAAGTATCCTTATGTGTAGACGAGCAAGAGGAACTAATAGGATGGTGGAAGCCATAGTCCCTAGAACTTGAAGGACTACTCTGGCCTGAACTTTTTGTTTGTTTAGCAAGGATCTGACTTGACTGCATAGAGACTCTACTCTTTCTGTTGTTAGTCTTGCTGACATGGTGGTTGTGTATTTCTGAGCCTAAGTATACAATGTGCTGCGAAGAAGATAAGGCTGACTTTTTTTAGGTTGACAGTGATGCCTAGACTGGCAGACAAGGATAGAGTCAAGTCCCTGGTTCTGATGAGTTGATGCTTGGTGATAGCAGTGAGGAGCCAGTCATCTAGGTACGGAAACACCTGGAAACCTTGACGTCTTAGGTGAGCTGTAACCACTGCCATGCATTTGGTGAACACTCTGGGAGCTGTAGTGAGACCAAAGGGGTGTGTTCTGAATTGAAAATGACTGGCTCCCAGCCAGAAGCGTAAGTGTCTCCTGGAGCATCTGTCCATTTTGATGTGGTAGTATGCGTCCTGGAGATCGATTGAGCACATCCAATTGTCTTTCCCAATAAAGGGAAATATCGACTGCAGAGTGACCATTCGGAACTTAGATTTCTTTACATACTTGTTGAGCCTGCTGAGATCTAGGATTAATTTCTAGTCCCCTGTCTTTTTCGGAACTAAAAAGAATCAAAAGTAAGCTCTGGATCCTACTTGCTCTGTGGGGACTTCTTGGATTACTCTTTTTTGCAGCAAAGAGATGACCTCTGATGTTGCACGGTCTAGCTGGATGGGTGGCACGTCTGGTAGGGACCGGTTTGTTGGGGTTTGGAAACAAAGGGGATCAGGTAACCTCTGGATATTATGGTGTGTACCCAACGATCTTGTGAGATTGTTAGCCAGGTGCTTGGGTACAGCGACAGACGACCCCCGACTGCTTCCAGAGACGGACAGTCGGGCAACCCCTCAGGGGCGATGGAAAGGACAATCAGAGAAAGTTTCTCTGTCTCCTTGATGCTGCGGACCTCCTCTGCTTCGAGGGCAGCATCTTCCATTATATCCTCCCCCTCTGCCTCTAGGAGAGGGTTGACCTTGTGCCTGAGGGAAACCTTTTTGGGATTTACAGAACCACATTTTCCCTCCTGTATTACCCTTGGGATAGGGTCTAGATGGGAGGGAGAAACGGACTCCGATGGCAGATAAGGTTTTCCCTTCCTACTTGCACCTAGTCAGAGTCGCTTTCACTTGGGGTCCAAAAAGAGATGACCTATCAAAAGGGACGTTAGTGAAGGAAGACTTGAAGGACTTTGTGAAATTACAAAGACGCATCCAAGAATGTCTCCTGAGGGATATTCCTGCTGCTGCTCTACTCACTCCATCTGCTGCATATGATATCAGCCTCATGGAGGAGTTAGCTATGGATGTAAGGGTGGAGAGCTGCACAGAAACCTTATCCATGGAACCAGGAGCTACTGAACCCTGGACAGGATCTCCTAACTCTTTCAGTAGATCCCTCTGAAGACGAGTAAAATGGGTAAGGTAATTCAGTGATCTTAGTGTAAATGCCGCTGAAGAAAAGGTATGCTTCCCATACCTATCCATCATCATGGACTCCTTTGTTAGGAGTACGGATATTAGAAGATGTTTTGGATAACTCCTTCTTGGTGGTCGCTGCTACCACCATAGCATCAACGGGAACTCCTTTACTAAGAAAAGTCTTGTCCTCAGGTGCTGTTATAAACTTATTTGGCCTCCTTGGGACGGGCTCCACTGAGTCTGGGGAAGTCCAGGCTTTCCATGATATGACCCCCTAAGAGTTGGTCATAAGGCAGTGTCATCCAGAAGGTGGAATGTCGGAATCAAAGGCCTCAAGATACAATGATTCATCCTCAGTAGGGTTAGAGGTCTTCCAATCACCCCTCTGTCTAAGGATTTCTAGGATGTCAGAAAAAGAGACATCCTCAGAGGGGGATCGAGGGGACCCTTCTGATTCCTCTAAATCAGTGTCTGACGTGACAGACTCAGGTGAGTCAACATGCTTCCTCTTACACAGCCTCTTCCGAGGAAGGTCTCCAGTGGGATAATCAGGGGAGGTCACAGAAGAGGGGGCACCTCCAATGGGGGCTACTTGGGCCTCTGCTTTAGCAGAGGACAAAGCCTTCTCTATAGCTTTGAAAGCCTTTCCCCCTCACTCCAAAGAAGACCTCCGCTCCGAGGGGACAGATGGTCGACTCCTAGCAAGGGGGAACGGCTCCAAAGCAGAAGTCAGAGCCGAGCTGAGTCGAGCCAAGGCACCAAGAGGGAGGGTCGGTTCTGACGAGAAGCCAGGGTGACTGCCCCCCTCAGAGTTGACTCGAGAGTGTCGGCTCCCAGATCCCTCGGCTCCAGACTGAGCCATCGACAATAGAGTAATTGGCTCTGAGGAAGCGGGTTGAATCCCCGGAGCCAACAGGTCCAAGACAGAAGAACCTAAAGTAATAGGCTCCGAGAGCGAAGCAGTTGGAGGAGGAACTGTGGCAGGTAAGGGGGTTGGCTCCGAAGCCTTTAGGTCCAGAGGGGCCAATTTTCTTGCCAGAGCTGGATCTGAAAGCAACCTCTTCACGACCCGCTCGATGCACTCATCTGATAGTGTCCTGGAGGATCTGGTGGAGACAGAAGGAGATCTCCTCCTCTCCAAAATAGGAGATCTCAAGGTGGGTGACACAACATCAATGTCGGTAAAATTTTCAGTACCGAAGGTTGCCTCGGCACTAAGGAGACCGACGGTACCGATATGGATGAAGCTGATTTGGAGCCCGAACTTCTTGGCTCCGATGCTTCGGTCTTTTTTGTCAGCTCCAAAGTTGGGGCCAAAGATTTTCTCTTAGAAGATTTAGGAGCTGCCTGACTGAGTTCCAGCTGTTCCTGGAAGGAACTGGTTATAAGACCCCTATCAATAAGTTTTCTCTTCCTCTCATTTAAGACCCTGGTACTAAATGCATGGCAAAAAGTGCAGGGCTCCTGCAAATGGGCTTCACCTAGACAGTACACGCAACTGGTGTGACTGTCTGTAAGAGACATTTTCTGTGAACATCTATCACACTTCTTAAACCCTGAAGGGCAATGATCCTTATGCTCTCTATCCTTATCTTTAGACATTCCTACATGGTATAGACTAGCTAGATAAACAACAAGAACAGTAATACTAATTACTAACTACAGACAAAAAAGTAGTATAGAAGAAATAAGTATATAACTCCTTTCTTTTTTTTTTTTTTTTTTTTTTTTTTTTTTTTAACACATACACACACAGGGAGGAAAGGCCCTCTAACTTAAACAGTACAGTCCTTGGGGAAAAATAGGGGTCAGAAACTCTCAAAAAACACACAAGAGACAAATTATTAAAGTATGTAAAGGATAGAAAAAGTCAGGAAAAAAGACTAAACCAATGCTGTCTGGACCAAAAGGGAGTCACCAGCAAGATTTTGGGAACATCTTATTTTATTTTAAACAGGACCTTCGGAATGAGAGAAAGGGGAAGGAAGACATAAAGAAACTTTTAGTTATGTACTCACCATAACTTCAGATGTTTGGGATCCATCTCGCCTACATTCTGAATGATGGGTTCGGAGCCGATCCCTCGGCTCCGACTCGGCACGCTTATGCCAAAGAGCGAAGTCTCTTATTGGCTGAGCTTACTATATCCCAGGATGCACCACTACCAGTCCCCCAGATCTAGTTTGTCCGCATACATGCACACATGCATACCCTGCTTATATAACATCGTCAGATGAAACGAGATAAAAACAGTGGAGCTCAAAACCGTTCAATCTCTTCTGATCTGCAAGGCAGGGGAAGGAGGGTGGGTATCAGGAATGTAGAGATGGATCCCAAACATCTGAAGTTATGGTGAGTACATAACTAAAAGATGTTATGTGATCCTATCTCGCCTACATTCTGAATGATGGGACAGCGACCCTAGCACCTGAATCCTGGGTGGCCCACTGGAAAACACTCCTGAGTACCGTGGAACCAAATGAAGCTCGCCCTCAAGATGCCACATCCAATTTGTAGTGGGAAATGAAAGTGTGGGTTGGACCAAGTAGCCGCAGCACAAATTTCCGATATAGCGAGCTTGGAATGAAAGGCTATAGAAGTAGCCATAGCTCTGGTAGAATGAGCTTTGATAGATGATGTAAGTTGTTTATTCAAGAAGAATAGGCCTGAGTTATGCAATCTCTGATCCATTTTGAGATTGTAGCTTTTGTAATGGTTTGACCCAATTTATTATCTGAGAAGGACACAAACAACTGATCTGACTTACGGTTGCTGAGTCCTGTCTAAATAGAAGCGTAATTGCCTGTGAACATCCAATTTATGGAGAGTGTATTCTGCTTCATTAGAGAATTTTGGAAAGAAAACTGGTAGCTCTAGAGATTGTTGAAGACAGAAACTAGAACAGACTTTTGGGACAAAGGATGGATTAGGCCTAAGTGATACTGTATCCTTGTGGAAAATCAAGTACGGTGGTTTAATAGACAGGGCTTGAAGCTCTGAGACTCTTCTTGCAGAGGTAATAGCCACTAAGAATGCCGTTTTCCAAGACAGATATTTTAATTCGCATGTAGCAGCCGGTTCAAAAGCGGGAGATGTTAATGCGCGAAGCACCAAATCAAGATCCCACGGAGGTGCAGGATGAAAAACTGGTGGTCTTGACAGACTGGCACCTTTAATGAACGTTTTGCATAGTCTGCTGCTCATCAAAGGAGGATCCGTGGATTCATGGAATTTAGAGATAGCAGCTAGTTGGACTTTAATAGTTGAGACAGAAGATCCCTGATTAAACAGGGATGTTAAGAATTTCAAAACCTCTGGGACAGGAGCAGTGATAGGGTCTAAGCCCTTGAGTTGAGCCCAGATAGCAAACCTCTTCCACTTACTGAGGTACAATTTGTTAGTGGTGGGTTTGTGGGTCAAGATAAAATGTGAACAACTTCCGGTCTAGTGTGTGCCTTCTAACTAAGGTTGGAAGTGGAGGAGCCAAGCTGTCAATTTTAGAGATTGAAGGACTGATGCCAATGTCCCGACTGATGGATTAGCAAATCCGGGATCAGGTCTAAGGTCCACGGATCGTCCACTGCATGCTTTTTCAGGTAAGGAAACCATATCTGACGAGGCCAGTATGGGGCAATCAGAATCATTGAAGACCCCAGTTGAGAAGCTTTTGAATAACTTTTGGAAGGAGTGGAATTGGAGGAAAGGCATAAAGTAGCCCTGTTGGCCAAGGTTGTGCTAGAGCATCCATGGCTGGTACTTCCTGATGTGGAATCAAGGAGAAGAACCTCTGGCACTTGGTGTTTTGTGGAGTTGCAAATAGGTCGCAGCACGGCGTCCCCCATCTCTTGAAAACCTGGGCTGCTACTGTGCGGTTTAGAGACCATTCGTGAGGAGAGAGAATTGTCCTGCTTAATTTGTCCGCCAATACATTCGACTTTCCCGGGATGTGGGTCGCTACCAAGAAGCGGTTGGTAGCTACAGCCCATTCCCACACTCTCATGGCCTCTCTGCAAAGGGGGTACGATCTGGTCCCTCCTTGTTTGTTCAGATACCAAACCACCGACATGTTGTCTGTGTGGATGGCGATGATGCCCTGAGGAAGAAACTTGTGTAAGGCCTGTAGGGATAGAAGTACAGCCCTCATCTCCAACACGTTGATGTGGAGAAGAGCTTCGTCCGAAGCCAGGAGCCCTGAACTAGCCTGCCCAGACAATGCCCCCACCCTATCTGGGAGGCATCTGTCGTCAGGGTAACCACTGGAGGGGAGAACAAAGGGTTTTCCCTGATCCAAGTTGGATGTCTGAAGCCACCAGCGAAGGTCCCTTTTGCATATTTCCGTAATCATGATGTGATGATTGAGGGAAGATTCTGAAAGGACCATTGAGTTGACAAGAGCCACTGAAGAATCCTCATGTGTAATCTTGCTAGAGGAACTAAAAGAACCGTGGCAGACATTGAGCCTAAAACCTGTAGGACCATCCTGGCTGGGGCTTTGGATCTCGAGATTAGAGCTTGAACTTGGCCCTGTAAAGTTCGGATCCTTTCGGCAGGAAGAAAGACGCATCAATCTTGAGTCTATCTCTGCTCCTATAAACTTTATGCGTTGAGAGGGCAGCAAGACAGACTTTGACCAATTGAATGTAATCCCTAGGGAAACACCCAGGAGATGGTGGCTTTGAGGTTGTCCATTAGTAGATGCCTGGTGGTGGCAGTCAGGAGCCAGTCGTCGAGATAGGGAAACACTTGGAATCCAAGACTTCTCAGGTGAGCCGTCACTACTGCCAAACACTTGGTGAACACCCTGGGGCTGTGGTGAGACCAAAGGGCAGAGCACAAAATTGGTAATGACTGACTCCCAGGCTGAAGCGCAGATACCTTCTGGACGCCTGATGTATCGGTATGTGATAATAGGCGTCCTTGAGGTCTATGGAGCACATCCAAACATCCTTCTCCAACAACGGAAGAATGGATTGTAACGTGACCATTCGGAATTTGGATTTCGTGACGGATTGGTTCAGTCTGCTGAGATCCAATATTGGTCTCAGGTCCCCTGTCTTTTTTGGCACTAAAAAGAACCTGGAGTAATTTCCTGATCCGATCTGGTCTGTGGGGACCGGTTGGATGACTCCTTTTCTAGCAGCTTTAAAGCTTCTGCGGCTGCTATTTCCCTTTGACTGGGTGGTGGGTCCGGGATTCTCTTGGACGGTGGGGTGAGTATTTGAATGGGATGGTGTAACCTCCGGCAATGATCCGAAGCACCCATCTGTCCTGAGTGATTGACTCCCAGGCATTTAGGTGCTTGGCAAAACGACACCCAACTGGCTCGAGCAGCACAGCCGGGCAATCCCTCATGACGTGTGGGAGGCTGAAGAGCCACGAAAGGACTCGCGGTCTCCAGAATTGCGGGCCCTCTGCCGCCTCTGGGACGGCGTCTCCCTGAAAAATTTCCCGCCCTCTGCCTCTGGACGGGAATCTTCCTGCTGTTGGGAGAAAAACTTGCGAGATTTTCGAACCATATTTTCCCCTCCTTTAGCCTTGGGGTAAGGCCGAAGGGAGTGGAATAACGGCACCTACGGCAGATAACGTTTTCCCTCTTGCTCACAGCGGTAAGGGTGTCTTTCACCTTGGGTCCAAACAATGAGGACCCATCAAAGGGAGCGTCGTGAAGGAAGACTTGAAGGCCTCCGAACTGACACAAGCGAGCCAGGCTTGTCTCGAGAGCCACGCCTGTGCCTGCGCTCTACCCGCCTTCGGCCGCATAGGAAATGAGCCTCATGGACGAGTTAGAGATTGACGTAAGGATAGCCAACTGAGAGCTAACGGACTGGGCTAGCTGCTCAGGTAGGTTACCCGAGAGGAATCTGACAACTCCTTGACCAGATCCCTCTGAAGCCTGGTAAAATGTGTCAAATAATTCAGAGACCTTAAGGTAAAGGCCGCTGAAGTCAGGGTGCGCTTCCGCCTATCCATACTCCTAGACTCCTTATTAGGAGGATGGATGGACGTTGAAGCCTCTGCCACGTCCTGTTGTGTAGCAGATGCCACCACCATGGCATCTACAGCCACGCCTTTAGTAAGGAACTCCTTCTCGGGGGGAGCAGATAAAAATTTATTTGGACGAGAAGGGACTGGCTCCACGGTATCTGGATGTTCCCACGCCCTTCGACAAACTAAATCCAGAAGCTCGTCGAAGGGCGGAGACACCCAGGAGGCGGAGGGCTGAGCCCCAAAGGCCTTGAGGAGCACTGATTCGTCAGCAGAGGGGGTTTGGATATCCAGCCTCGTTGTTTGAGGATCTCTAAGATGTCTGCAAATGAGACATCATCCGAGGACGACTTCGGAGACCCCTCCGCATCATCCATATCAGTGTCCGATGTAATAGACTCAGGGTAGTCCACGTGCTTCCTCTTGCACGATCTCTTCCTTGGGGGTTCCTCTGAAGACAACTCCGAAGAACCCTCAGGAGGAGGGGAACCCCCACTGGGGGTAACCTCAGGCCTCGGGGCTCCGCTGGCTATGGACAGGGGAACTGCCAAAGACCCAGTCTCCACGCCCAGGGAAGGTGCTGGTAAAACCGGAGAGATGGCCGAAGAGGACTTGGCCAAGGCACTCCTCATGGCCCTGAAAGCCGGACCCCCAGAATCCTGGGAGTGTCCGGACTCCGGAGCCGTGATAGCCGACGGAAGTCCCGCAGCCGGCACCGAGGGGAGGCTCGGAACCGAAAGCATAGGTCCCAAACATCACCCCGGGTCCAGCCGAAGAAGTCCAGCGTACTAAACTCGGACCCAAGGCCCGGGTTGGAGTAAGGGTCGGAGCCGACCCTGAGATCTCCATCGGCTCCAACAGCACCTGCTCACGGAGCCGAAGCGGTCGGAGGAGGAATGGCAACGGGTGGGCCAAGGTCATCGGCTCCGAAACCAGCTGGGTCGGAACCAACACAAATTTTTGGAAGACTGGGGACTGGAACAGTCTTTGGAGCACCCTGTCTATATCAGAATCCGACATCCTCGAAGACCGAGAGGAAACAGAACGGGTTCGAGAAGGCCTCTCCATCGGCCCCAAAGGGCTAGGGGACCGGCTCCGAGGCGACTCGATGAGTATCGGCGCCGAGGCAATACTCACAGCAGATTCCATCGGTGCCGAGGTAGACTTCGCGCCGAGGAGGAAGTGTCTGAGCGGCGACCCTTGTCGGCTCCGAGCAGTGGAGCCGACGAAGGTGACCCGCCTCTCGATGCCCCAGCCATCGGCTCCGAAGCCAGAGGAGTCGATACTGGTGGCATCGAGGCAGACCGTTCCAACCTCGGCTCCGAAGTCTTTGGAGCCGAAGGAGAGGCCTGCCTAGGTCTCTTGGCAGTCGGATCCGACGGACTGGTCGGAACCGAAGCCCTTTTCTTTTTGGCCGGAGCCGGAGAGGATGCTAAGGCTTCTTCAAAAGAGGGTTTAATTAACCCCTTAAGAATCAATTTATTTTTCCTCTCCTGGAGGACCCTTGAGGAAAAAGCGTGACATACGCTGCATGACTCCTGCAAGTGCTTTGCCCCTAGACAATATACACAGAGCAAATGATCATCAGTAATAGACATCTTAAAACCACATTTCGAACATTTTTTAAAGCCCGAAGGCCTAGGGGTTTGAGACATGATGTTAAACAACTTTTTGACAGGAAATTAAACAACTATAGATTCGCTTGTGATAAATCTAAGCTTACAGTTATAGTTTAACACAAACACTAGCTGTAAATGACAGGGAACTCTAAACTACTAAAGACTTGAGACCCTGAAAAGTTTTCAAAGGTTGACCGGGAAGGCCCTGGATGTAAGGGGGGCCGAAAACAAACTCAACCCAATCACACACAACAATTTTCACAATCCAAACGTACACAAAGAAGCGATAGCCGTTAAAACAGCTTTTGTGACCAAAAAACAGCAAAAACTGACAGAAAAGTAGTTAATAAAAGCTGCTCAGCCCAGCCAGCTCGAGACCACGTCTTCGCAGGGAAGCGGCAAACGAGATCTGGGAGACTGGTAGTGGTGCATCCTGGGATATAGTAAGCTCAGCCAATAAGAGACTTCGCTCTTTGGCATAAGCGTGCCGAGTCGGAGCCGAGGGATCGGCTCCGAACCCATCATTCAGAATGTAGGCGAGATAGGATCACATAACATCATGCCCTTCCAAGAAAGAGAGAAGGCATCCACCTCCCAGGTCAGAGGACATGGGACTCTGACACTTAGGAGAGGAAATTGTCTGCTCAGTGGGGAGGCAAATAGATCTACTCAAGGAGTACCCCACTGGTGGACAATGTCCAGAAACACATCCTGAGAAGCATCCACTCATGGAACTGCCTTATGGACCTGCTCAGGGAATCTGCCACGATATTCTGATCTTAGGGAATGTAAACTGCCTGAAAGGTCAGCTGATACAGGACAGCTAGATCTCAAACTTGGCGAGCTAATCTGCACAGGACATAAGACCTTGTCCCCCCTTGCTTGCTGATGTACCACATCACTGTAGTATTGTTTGTGAAAATTTTGAGGGGCCCTGGAAGGAAAAGAGTAAGAAAAGCCTGAACACCAGAAGAAGAGCATTCATCTCTTTGCCATTGATGTGGTCTTTTTCTTGAAAATGCCAAAGGCTCTACACTTTCAGAAGACTGAAGGAGGCCCCCATCCCACGTCCGGACCATCTGTGAAGAGCTCCTGAGAAGGGACTGGAGGTTGAAAAAGAAGCCCTGGGTGGAGGCACAGTTTGAGGCATGGAAGAAAAGGGACTAGAAAATCTAAAGGATGAGAATACTGAAGCCAAATTGACTTTAGAAACCATATGGAGTTTGGCCAGAGGAAGCATAGGAATGGTGGAAGCCATGTAACCCAGAGCCCTGAGAAACTCCCTAGCTGTAATTGAAGCCAGAGGAAAAAAGGGACTGAGAGAAAGCAATCAAGAGTTAAAGCCTTGGGAGGAGACAGGAATGCCAGCATTGGAACAGTCTGGGGCCTGCACCCCAGAAAAACATGATTCTGAGAAGGAGTTAAAAATGATTTTGGAAATTTTACAGTAAACCCCAGGCTTTGCAGGAGAGAAATAGTAAAGTGTAGATGCTGAAGTAAAATCTCTGGAGAGGAGGCCTGATTGAGCAGGTCGTCCAGGTAAGGAAAGAACTGTATCCCTCTCAACCTGCAGAAAGCAATCACAGGAGCGAGACAATTGGTGAACACCCTTGGGGCAGTAGAGAGGTCATAGAATCCACTAGGATTTTTTTTTAAATGGCAATTGCCAGACAAAAGGAATATTATATGTGGCACTTTGTTCCTCCTGCAAAAGTTTCTACATGGGAAAAACAGAGAGGGCATTGCATAAGACATAAAAACAGAAATGTCAGCAATTCCCTTGTTAAACATACTACCACATGCGGAAGTCTTAACACGTTTTTGTTTGGTATTTTGGAAGTGGTTCAGACAGACCTTAGGCAGTTGGGAGAACATCTGGGAATACAGGGAACTGATCTGGCAGGTAAGACTGAATGCTAGTGAACCTCCAAGGCTCAGTGAAATGATTTCTTTATTCCCTGTATTAAACATGCTAAACTGTAACAGGTTTTTAGAGTGCAATACAAACATATTTTATAATATTGTTATAAATGCATGAATTTTTAAAGTAAGTTTTTTTTTACTTTATAATAACTGTTTTACACTATTTTGTGGACATATAATTGCATGTGCCTTTAAGTATTTAATTACCTTAATTATTAGTTGCCTGTTTAAATCAACTGTGATTGCTATGCCTTTAAAAATGGGTGTTTCAGGGGAGAAACTTAGTTCTGATGAAGTCTTGCTATCTATAAAGTTGACAGCGCTTGATAACCTGTTTTAAAAATTGATTTCTGGATTACATTTTCCTTCAATAGAGTTATTATTCTTTATGGTATCTTTTGCATGCTAGTGGATCAGCTGAGTGTATATTTTTGGGTTGTTGTTTTTTATTGTTGTGTTGGTTTGTTGATTCAGACTTTATAAAACCTATCAGGTTTCTTGGGAGCAGGAGGATGGAAATCAAGACCCTGAGAAGAAGTAGAAAAGCATTCAGCAATGCAGCAAAAAACAGGAGGAACAGCACAGGGCCTAGGAGACTCAATTTGCAGAAGCTCATAGCACTTCTTCTGAACATCAGACACGAGAGCACAGTCCCATTTGAAAAACTCCATCATTCTGGAAAAAGTCACCAAAAGAAATCTCCTCAAAAGAAGAGTCAGAACTTGTAGACTCTTCTTCCTCAGAACCATAATCTAAGGAGAAGGAATCTGAGAAGAATAACTCAGGGATTCTTCATCAGAATCTGCGTCATCCTCAGAGGAATCCTGCTCCCCACGCCTCTTAAGAGGAGTAGAAGAGCAAGGAGGAGCAGGAACAGAACCCCCCCGTGGAGGCTTCAGAGCCATAAGGGCATTAAACAGGCCTTCAGGGAAGTTTTGCCATTCACTCTGAGGATTTTTAGGAACAGGAGAAATGTGCTTAGTTTTTTGTTTCTTTTTGAGATGGACGTCAACCTTAAATACCTTAGGAGGCTCTGACCCCTGACAACATTCTATTATTGTAGTTGGAATCTCTTCCCTTACTAATATCTGAGGAACACCCCTAGGCCTTTGGTAATTAACAGCCATGGTTCCCCCTGTGCATCCGAGGCGGATGTCTGCAAGGCCTCCATGGACATGCGTGAAGACGGATCCTTGTTGGCCCCCAGTTGTGGCAGAGGAATCCAACAAGGAAACCGGATGATCTTCCGGGCTTAGCCTCAAGAGGCTCATCTGGTGAAGGCAGTGCAGCCAAAGAATCTGACTGAGCTTTCTTGGTCTTCTTCTTTGCAGACAGCTGACCCTCGGTCCGGGAAGATCCTTCCATACTGTCTTTAGCCAACAGTTTAAGTAGCTGGTTTTCTAAAATAAATAACTAGGGAAGAAGGCAGATTATCCAACATCTTAGGGATGAAAGCTTGGCATATCTCACAAGATGTATGGTAATGGGAAGCACTTATGCAAAACAAACACTGCTCTGTATGAGAATCTGGCTCCCGCACTGGCATTTCCCCTTTCTAAATGACATGAAACCAACAAACAGAACAAGGCAAAACAATGATAAGAAAATTACCCCCCCCCCCCCCCCAAAAACAGGGCATTTATCTGAAAATGGTTTGGTAACCAGCAGACGAACAAAACTTCAGACCAAGGCTTTGGTATACTGGCCAGATGTTGGGGTTGCCCTAAGCAGGGGATCCTTACTGTAAAGAACACTGCAGCAGTGATATGGAAGGACATCAAGTGGTCCACTGGACTCTCCTCTGCCTGGGGAGCAAAGAGGCTTGGTTCTCACCTCCTATAAGAACAAACGGGCCATCAAGGGGCAGGAAAGAAAGCAGCTGGACAACATAAAGTAAAAAGAAGAAAAAAAAAAGGCACATTGTTAACAATTTTGTTAGTATCTAAAGACATTTAATAAGTTTAAGTACCAAACACTTGTAATAATTATCAAACTCAGTTATGTTCTAATCCATGTCATTTATATTAAAAAAAAAAAAAAAAAAACATTTGTTCTACATGAATTATTTTATTGCTCAGCTCTTTGAAAAATAATAAAATAAAAAAAAAAACACAAACCTTACAAGCTATAGGTATGGATTTAACACTAAAACATACTCAGCCCTAACTTAGACGTTTGCTTCACTCAAGTGAGCAAACATCAAAGCCAGGAATGAGTAAACTCCAGCATAACCGAGACCCGAGTATGGCATATTGTTACACTGCTTCACCACTACAATCAGAATAATTTGCCCATTCCAGTCATGCAGCAAGAAGGGTTTTAATGCAAAGTACAAATGTGGAAGGCTTACACACAAGAATATATTAATTTCTCATTTACTAAAACCATAAATGCTTAGTAGTAGGATTATCTTTACTGCAAATAAAAGTACTGAGTTTAGTGATACTAGTAGTCAACATAAACTTTTAGTTATGTACTTATCATAACTTTAGATGTATGGGATCCATCTCGCCTACATTCTGTACTGATGGGTTCGGAGACGATCCTCGGCTCCGACTCGGCACGCTATACTATAGAACAAAGTCTCTTATTGGCTGAGCTATACCCCATCCCATGATGCACCACCACTGCTTCCCCAGATCTTGTTTGTCCGCACACATGCACACACACATAGACTGTTGATATAATATTGCCAGGTGTTTCAAAGATGAAACAGCTGAACTCGAACCGTCAGGTCTCTTCTGATCTCAAAGGCAGGGGGAAAGAGGGTGGGTTATTAGGAATGTAGGCGAGATGGATCCCATACATCTAAAGTTATGGTAAGTACATAACTAAAAGATGTAATGTGATCCTATCTCGCCTACATTCTGTACTGATGGGACAGCGTCCCTAGCACCCGATTCCTGGGTGGCTCACTGGAAAACACTCCTGAGAACTGTGGAACCGAAGGAAGCTCGCCCCCGAGATGCCACGTCCAATTTGTAATGAGAAATAAAGGTATGAGGAGAAGACCATGTAGCCGCCGCACAAATGTCACTAATAGCAAGCTTGGAATGAAAAGCTGCCGAAGTAGCCATAGCCCTGGTAGAATGAGCTTTCACTGTAGCTATAAGCTCTGTTAGAAATGAAGTAAGTATGACTGATACAGTCTCTGATCCACTTGGCAATAGTGACTTTCGTGACGGCTTTGCCCAATTTATTGTCCGAAAAGGACGCAAACAACTGATCTGTTTTTCGTGCTTGATACGTCCTATCCAAATAGAATCGTAATTGTCTGTGGACATCCAAGGTGTGAAAGATGTATTCCGCTCTGTTTGAATACTTCGGGAAGAAAACTGGAAGTTCCAGTGATTGTTGTAGACAAAAATTGGAACAAACCTTAGGAACAAAGGATGGATTTGGTCTGAGGGATACTCTATCCTTGTGAAAAACCAGGTATGGTGGTTTAACACAAAGGGCTTGAAGTTCTGAGACTCGCCTGGCTGATGTAATTGCAACTAATAAAGCAGTCTACCAAGAAAGAAATTTTAAGTCACAAGTTGCTGCCGGTTCGAAGGGGGAAGAGGTTAAAGCACCTAACACCACATTAAGGTCCCAAGGTGGAGCGGGATGAGATATCGGGGGCCGTAGCAGCCCAGCACCTTTCATGAAAGCTTTACATAACTTGTTGCTCATCAAAGGTGGTTCTATACTCTCATGAAAATTGGAAATAGCCGCCAATTGAACTTTGATGGTAGAGACCGAACAACCTTGATTGAACAGAGAACCTAAAAACTTCAGAACCTCTGACAACGGGGCTGTCAAGGGGTCTAAGCCCCGGAGTTGTGCCCAAATAGCAAATCTCTTCCATTTGCTGGTATACATTTTCTTAGTAGAAGTCTTGTGGGACGAGGACAAGATATGTACGACTTCCGGGTCCAAAGCATGGTTCCTGACTATGGTCGGAAGAGGAGGAGCCAAGCTGTTAACTTCAACGAGTGGAGGGACTGATGAAGCTGTCCTGACTGATGGGTCAAGAGATCCGGAACTTGGTCCAGGAACCATGGACCGTCCAGTGCATATTTGCGAAGAAAGGGAAACCAGACTTGACGAGGCCAGTATGGGGCAACTAGGATCATTTTGCTCTCCAAGCGAATCGCCTTCTGGATCACCTTGGGAAGAAGGGGAACCGGTGGAAAGGCGTATAGCAGACCTGTGGGCCAAGCTTGGACTAGGGCGTCCTTGGGAATCTCCCCCAGAACTGGGGTGAGAGAGAAGAACTGTTGGCATTTCGTGTTGAGGGGGGTTGCGACCTGGAGTTCCCCATCTCCTGAAAATCTGAGTTGCCACTCTGTCGTTTAGAGACCACTCGTGAGGGGAGAGAATAGTTCTGCTCAGTTTGTCGGCTATCACACTGGATCTCCCTGGAATGTGTGTTGCTACCAGAAAACGTTTGGTTGCAATCGCCCAATCCCATACCTTCATGGCCTCTCTGCAAAGGGGGTAGGATCTGGTCCCTCCTTGCTTGTTCAGGTACCAGACTACCGACATGTTGTCAGACTGAATGGCAATCGTGCCCTGGGGGAGGTAACTGTGCAGTGCTTGCAGCGATAGAAGCACCGCCCTCATTTCCAGTATGTTGATGTGGAGGAGACTCTCGTCGGAGTGCCACTTGCCTTGGACTGACCTGCCCAGGTAATGTCCCCCCCACCCCGTCTGGGAGGCGTCCATAGTCAATGTGGCCACTGGAGGTGGTGGAACGAAGGGTCGCCCCTGATCCAGGTTGGAGGAAAGAAGCCACCAATGAAGGTCCTGTTTGCACGTCTCTGTGATCAGAATGTGGTGACTGAGTGGGAGATCCTGATAAGACCACTGGACTGACAGGAACCACTGGAGAATCCTCATATGTAACCTTGCTAAGGGGACTAGGAGAACGGTGGCCGACATGGAACCTAACAGTTGTAGGACCATCCTGGCTGGGGCTCGACGTTTGAGGAGCAAAGCTCGAACTTGAGACTGTAGTGTTTCTATCCTCTGTGCAGGAAGATAGACCCGCATTTGCTTTGAGTCTATCTCTGCTCCGATAAACCGAATGCGCTGAGATGGCAGCAACACGGACTTTGTCCAATTGAAGGTGATTCCTAGGGAGTTGCCTAGGGATATAGTGGCTGCTAGATTTTGCAAGAGTAGATGCCTGGAGGTGGCAGTTAGGAGCCAGTCATCTAGGTATGGAAACACCTGGAATCCTAGACTTCTCAGGTGAGCAGTCACCACCGCCAAACATTTGGTGAACACCCTGGGGGCTGTGGTGAGACCAAAGGGCAGTGCATGGAACTGGAAATGACTGTCTCCCAGGCTGAAGCGCAAGTGTCTCCTGGAAGCCTGATCTATCAGGATGTGATAATATGCGTCCTTGAGCTCTATGGAGCACATCCAAACACCTTTCTCCAGCAGCGGGAGAATGGATTGCAAGGTGACCATCCGGAACTTGGACTTCTTCACTGATCGATTTAGCTTGCTGAGATCCAAAATGGGCCTCAAGTCCCCGGTCTTTTTTGGCACCAAAAAGAATCTTGAGTAAGTCCCTAATCCGGTCTGGCCTGCGGGGACAGGTTGGATGACTCCTTTTTGAAGCAGCTTTGATATTTCGTTGGCTGCAAGATCCCGTTGACTGGGTGGCGGGTCCGGGATTTTTTGGGATGGAGGGGGGGGGGTTGAGAAAAGGGGATGGTGTAACCTCCGGCGATGATTCGGAGCACCCATCGGTCCTGAGTGATACTCTCCCAGGCCTTTAGGTGCTTCGAAAAACGACCCCCGACTGGCTCCGGAGCTGCACAGTCGGGCAATCCTTCAGGGATGCTGGAAGGTTGAGGAGCCACGAAAGGACTCGTGGTCTCCAGTGTTGAGGGGGCCTCCGCCGCCTCTGGGATGGCGTCTTCCTGAAAAATTTCCCCCTCCTATGCCTCTAGAAGGGGGATCACTCTGCTGTGAAGAGTAAGGCTTTTGAGATTTACGGAACCACATTTTCCCCCCTCTTCTAGCCTTGGGATAAGGCCTGAAGGGAGTGGAAAACCGTGCCCCTACGGCAGTTAAAGTCTTACCCTCTTGTTCACAGCGAGTCAAGGTGTCCTTTACCTTGGGTCCAAACAGAGAGGACCCGTCAAAGGGAGCGTCGGCAAAGGAAGACTTGAAGGCTTCCGCAAAATGACACAGGCGGAGCCAGGCTGGTCTCCGTAGAGCAACGCCTGTTCCCGCCACTCTGCTCGCCCCCTCGGCTGCATATGAAATGAGCCTCATGGACGAGTTCGATAACGATGATAGGGTAGCCAGCTGAGAGCTAACCGTCTGGGCCAACTGCTCAGGTAAGTTACCCGAGAGGGTATCTGAAAGTTCCTTGACCAGATCCCTCTGAAGTCTGGTGAAGTGCGTCAGATAATTCAGAGACCTTAAAGTAAAGGTTGCTGAAGTAAGGGTGCGCCTCCCATACCTATCCATGCTTCTAGACTCTTTATTAGGAGGATGGACGGCCGTTGAAGCCTCTGCCACATATTGTTGGGTAGCAGATGCCACCACCAGGGCATCTACAGCCACACCTTTGGAGAGAAAATCCTTTTCGGGGGGTGCTGAGAGAAATTTATTGGGGCGAGCTGGCACCGGTTCCACAGAATCCGGGTGTTCCCACGCCCTTCGAGAGATCAAATCCAGAAGCTCATCGAAGGGCGGAGACACCCAGGAGGCGGAGGGCTGAGCCCCGAAGGCCTTGAGGAATACAGACTCCTCAGCGGAAGGGGGTTTGGACTGCCAGTCGCCTCGTTGCTTCAGGATCTCCAAGATGTCCGCAAAGGAGACATCATCCGAGGACGACTTGGGGGACCCCTCCGCATTATCGAGGTCGGTGTCCGAGGTGAGAGACTCGTCAGGGGAGTCGACGTGCTTCCTCTTGCACTGTCTCTTCCTTGGAGGTTCCTCCGAAGACGCTTCGGAAGGACCTTCAGGAAGGAGGGAACCCCCGATGGGGGTGGCCTCAGGCCCCAGGGCTCCGCTGTCTTGAGACAGGGGGACTACAAAGGAACCAGTCTCCATGCCAAGGGAAGGTGAAGGTGAGATGGTGGAGGTGGCCAAAGCACTCCTCATGGCCCTGAAGGCGGGACCCCCAGAGTCCTGGGAAGGTCCAACCCCCTGAGGCCACAACAGTAGACGGCACTCCCGCAGCAGATGCACCGAGAGGGAGGCTCGGAACTGAAAGCATCGGTCCCGAAGCGTCACCCCCGGGGCCGACAGAGGAGGTCCGTGTACCGAACTCCGACCCGAAGGGCGAGGTTGAAGTAAGGGTCGGAACCGACCCGAAAACCTTCACCGGCTCCACCAGCACCGACTCCAACGGTGCCGAGGCTGTTGGAGGAGGAACCAAGACAACAGGGTGGGCAACCAGCTCCGGAGCCGACTGGGCTGGAGCCGAAACCAACTTTTGAAAGACCGGAGACTGAAACAGCCTTTGAAGCACCATGTCTATGTCCGAATCTGACATCCTCGAAGATCGAGAAGAGATCGAACGAGTTCGAGTAGACTTCTCCACCGGTTCTGAAGGACTGGGGGACCGGCTCCAAATAGTCTCGATAAATATCAGTGCCGAGGGAGGCTCTACAACCATGGCAATTTCCCTCGGAGCCGAAGAGGACTTCGGCGCCAAAGGGGAAGAGTCTGAGCGGGCAACTCTCATCGGCTCCGAAGACAGTGGAGCCAATGAAGGTGACCCGCCTCTCGAAGCTCTAGCCCTCGGCTCCGAAGCCAGAGGAGTCGAGGCTGGAGGCATCGAGGCAGACTGTTCCGCCCTCGGCTCCGAAGTCCATGGAGCCGATGGAGAAGCCTGCCTAGATTTCTTTGTAGCCAGCTCCGACGGGCTGGTCGGAGCCGACGATTTCTTCTTCTTTGAAGGTGAAGAGGAAGAAGATAAAGCCTCCTCAAAGGAAGGAGTGATAAGCCCTTTTAAAATCAATTTGTTTTTCCTCTCTTGGAGGACACGGGAGGAAAAAGCGTGACAAACGCTGCATGATTCCTGAAGATGCTTAGGACCTAAACAATAAACGCACAAAGAGTGGTCGTCCGTAATGGACATTTTGTAACTGCATTTAGAGCATTTTTTGAATCCTGAAGGTCTGTGCTCTTTTGACATGTTGACAGAAAAACTTTCAAATACACTAACAAAAATTAGCTTAAAGGAATGTGTAAACTGAGGACAAGGCCCCTCTAACTGAAACGGGATCACTTGACCCAAATCTAGACTACTATACACACAGGAAGACTCACACTAAGAAATTTCCACAACGTGCGAGGGCAAGGCCCCTCTAACTTAAACGGGATCCTTCCCTCAAACTAAGACAATTTACCACAAAAACAACTCAATAAAACAGTCACACAACAACGAATAGCTGTTAAAACAGCTTTTGGGTAGAATAGCAAAAAATTTCTGACAGAAATTTAAAGTTAGAAGCACTTAGCTCAGCCAAGTCCGAGACCACGTCTTTGCTGTAGAAGCGGCAAACGAGATCTGGGGAAGCAGTGGTGGTGCATCCTGGGATGTGGTATAGCTCAGCCAATAAGAGACTTCGTTCTATAGTATAGCGTGCCGAGTCGGAGCCGAGGATCGGCTCCGAACCCATCAGTACAGAATGTAGGCGAGATAGGATCAGATTACATCATAATTTATGATTGCATAAATTTACGTTGGCAGTGGGATCAGCAAATTTATTTTTTATGTTGTTTGCTAAGAATCCTTACCCTTGAACACTACATTTTTTTTGCTTCAGAATACAATAACCATGCACACATACAACACACACATTTGCTCATTTACATTATGCTCATTTATTTTATCTTTTTGTTAAACTGCCAAACTGAGTTTCGTATGAAAAACAAACAGTATTTTGTACGCATACATCTTGTCAACCCAAAAAGTGCAATTTAAAAATTAATAATCCTACACAGCCACTTTTACCAGATATGTAATAAAGTTTTGCCTCCCTTACTCACCTTTCTTCAATGTTTTCTTCTGTAATTGCCTTAGGTGGCACCTTCCAAGGGCAATTAACTCTTCCTCCAGGAAGTCGCTTGAAATCAAACTGGCAGCAAATTTTGGGGTCTGGGCCACAGGTGTGGGGAACATCATAACTGTAAAATGGCATCATATGACAGAAGATGTCCGTGCTGGAGTCTGGATCTGAGAAACGGACAAATGGCCATCTTGAATAGATGAACTTAATTTCTACAATTATCATTTCCACTTTTGAATACTATTATTATAATACTCATCATGCAGTCATATGGCACAACTTCAGTGTTGCTGTGACAACACATTCAAGACTGTATTCAACAGAAACAAAGTAGATTAAGACTTTTATGTATCCAACCTTACCAAAGGGTGTATACAATGTAAAAGCATAATTACAAGGTCTTCCTCAGACATTGTTCAGTGCAATTTGGGTGAAACACTAAGAACAATAAGTAAGTGATTACATAACCAAGTGCTACTCTCCACAAAAACAATACTGTGTTTTAAACCGGCAGCAAAATGATGTAAGCAAGAGAACACATCTGAAAAAATAGAGAAGTATGACACAAGCTTACTGAGACATCATCAACTGGAGTAAATCACTGACACTGAAAGCAAATCTTTTGGAATCTGGCCCTCAGTGTAAGCCTGCTTTATAGATAGTCCTTACTTCAGAGTACATCACTTAGACCAACAGTAAGTCTTTTGGGATCAGGGTGGCTTACACCACAGTAACTCTCAAAATGAGAGCAAGTCTTTTGGAATCTGTCCCCACGTTTGCACAATATTTGCTTTCCCATTTCCCAAACATACTGTTATAGCTTCCAATCAATGCTTTCCCCTTTCCCAAACATACTGTTATAGCTTCCAATCAAACTAAAAACTGAAACAGTGAGTATGCACCAGAATGGACAAGTATAAAAACAGAATTTATTACAATATTAAAAAAAAAATAACAACTTGATGACTGAATAGGCATTAATCAAACAGTACAGAATTGCTACACAGCAGTAATAAGTCAGAAAAAGCATTAAATCAGTTCAATATATCTCAGTTAGAGATTTAAAATGTCACTAGTAAGTCCAAAACAGAGTTCCTTTTATTTTAACAATAGTCCCTTTGTTAGCAGATTGTCCTTATTTAACAGTCTTTGGTCCTTGATGAGCAATGTAAAACAAACCAGCGTTCTTTATCTGCTTTCTGGAAAATCAAGAAACAAAAGTTATGTACTCACCATAATGATCCATCTGTGTTGTCCATTGTCATTCTTTCTCAACTGATGAGTCTTGGATTTGACTCGGCTGCTTTTAGTAGACTCACTGATCCAGCTCTCGAGCTCCTCCCTTTACCGATAATGCCCCACTATCCTGGAATACCTCAGATTAAGTTTGCTGCCCCAACGTTAACACATATATGAAATCATATTATAATGAAGAAACAAGATAAAGACATGGAGAAAGGCTGGAGTTCAAAACAGGGAACAGGTGAGTTCCCAAAAGGACATCCCTTAGCCCTCACTAGGAAAAGAGGGATGGAGGGTGAATTGAGGAAGAATGAAAATGTACAACACAGATGCATCATTATGGTGAGTAAATAACTTCTTTATCTGATGTTGTCATTTTCATTCATTCTTCAACTGATGCGACATAGTCCCCCACTAGATGAAACTTGGGTGGTCCTCATAGAAGGATATTCCGGAGTACAGCAGAGCCAAATGTTGCCCTACTTCTGGATAACATGTCTAACTTATAATAAGCAATAAAGGTATGAGCATTTAAACCAAGAGGCAGCTGCACAAATATCATCTATGGACACCTTTGACCAAAAGGCAGATGAAGTGAGTAACAGACCTCGTGGAATGTGCTTTGGGGAGCTTAGGTAAAGATAAACCTCTTTTTTTATTAATAATGGGTATACAATCATAGGACCATAGGAGGTTACTAGGCTAATGGCCCCAAGGCCCTTACAAGCCTAGCCAAGTTCAATCCATGTTCCCAAGGATGTCTGGTTCAAGCAGACACTAAAATCAGCATCTAGGTGCCCCTGTCCAAGAGGGACACAGGTGGAATCCCCAAAGTGAATTTCCAGTTACCCATCCAATTGTCCAGATTGTGCTTAAATAGGGCCAATGGGGCTTTGTTTAACATGAATAGGAAGCTTGTTCCAAAGGTGGGGCAACCTCTGTGAGACAAATCTGTCTCTCCAGTAAGTTCTGTTGATGTCACATACCAGGTTAAAGTCCTCTGAGTGAGTGACCTATGTGCCATTTGACTGGTGAATGTGCAGCATTTCCATTAAAGCTGGGTCATAGATTACTCTATATGTAAGACACAGGTCACCTCTAAGCAATCTCTATGACAGAGTAAAGTGACAATGATTTCAGTCTGTCCGCATAAGACACATCTTGAAGACCCTGAATTTGCTTTGTAAGGAACATTTGTGGTCTCTCCAATTGCTGCAGGTGTTTGGAGAGGAACATACCAAAGGCAGCATTCTACTCTGTTATTGGCCTGATGAGGGAAAAGTACAGGGGGCTTATAACCTCTTTTTTTTCTGGAGGCAATGCCCTTACTTATGAGATGAGCAATATAAAATACCCTTCTTACCACTGTGGAAACATGGTGATCGAAGTTAAGGTTGCTGTCAACCTGTGTTCCCAGATCTCTCACCACTGACTGTGTGCTTAGGGTATTGCTATTGATGTGGTAGTTTGCTGTAACATCACCCTTGCCGAAGAGGATGATAATGCATTTTTTGCACTATGATTAAGACCCTGACTTTGGCACCAGTCATTCATCTGTGTAAGACTTTCTTGCAGGATATTGAAATCGCTAGGGGTTTCAATGATTGCTCCCAGTTTGCAGTCATCAGCAAACTTTGTCGGCCACAATCTTTTAGTTTTAGCCTGTACTTCAGAGAAGTAGATTTCAAAGAGTAGGGCTCACTTTAGAAACTGCTTTACCCAATTTGTTCTTGGAGAAGGATACAAACAACTGGTCAGATTTCCTGAAATCTTGTGTTCTGTGCAGATAAAAATCTAAGCATCAGACATACGTCCAGAAGATGCAGCATGTATTCTCATTTGTTTGATAATTTCGGAAAGAACACAAGTAAATTTATGACCTGATTTAAGCTGGATTCAGAAGCCATCTTAGGTAAAAAAGATGGGTTCATGCATAATGAAACCCTATCTTTACAGAAGATCAAGTATGGAGGTATTGTGGAGAGGGCTTGGAGTTCAGATACTCATCTAGCAGAGGTTATAGCAACCAGAAAAAGGGTTTTCCAGGACAAGAACTTAAGGCAAATCTTAGCGGAAGGTTAAAATGGAGGTTGGGTAAGAGCTTGCAACAGAACAGTCAAATCCCAACAGAGGTATGATTTTCAACTAGGGGCCTGAGTAAAAAGGTAACCTCACAGAACTCTTGCACACTCTCAAGGAACCCAAGGAAGAATGACTTTCACCTAAGTAAAAATTTGAAATGACCACTAGCAGAACTTCAACAGTAGAAAAGAGAAAGCTCTTTTTTTATGTACAGTGAGCAAAAATACTAACAATGGTATTTGAAAGGTACGTTAAGTCGGGTAGGCAGAAAGAAAGGGAAAGAATACCAGCAATGGTATTTAGAAGAGTACCCTGACAAGGGCAGAAAGGCCTAACATAAAAGGGAGATGCGTGAAAGTTAACAAGTTTGAAAAGTTAAGCAAGTTTTGTACAAGTGTAAAAGAAGGAAGAGGAAAGAAATACTAGAGACAAACTTCTCAAAAAATGATATAATAATATCTGATTAACCTCCATTGCTCAAAAACAGAAATCTGCATCTGAACACTACGGCAGGAAATGAGATCCGAGATATTCCAGGATAGTGAGGCATTATGGGTAAAGGAAGGACCTCAAGAGCTGGATCCATGAGTCTAGTAAAAGCGGCAGAGTTGGATCCGAGGTTGATTCCAAGACCCATTAGTTGAGGAATAAATGACAACGACAACATCAGATAATGGAAGTTATGCACTTAACATAACACTGGATCCTTTCATTCATATCCATCTGATATGACTTACTTGTGGATCCTTACTTCTCAAATCTGACTCTACAACACTAGTGCTCCAGTCTCCAGCCCCTAATAATTCTCTTTACCCATAAAGCTTTATTGACCAAGATTACTTCAGATTGTGTTTGATGCCAGAAATAAGAAGCCTATTATAGTGTGCAATACTAAGTTAAACTATCCTTCAGGCACTATAAATGACAGCAGGATGGGGGACAACGAGCACGATGTTGTCTCGGATGGACATAAATGAAAGCATCCAGCATTATAGTAAGTAATTAACTTCTGTATCCTATTCATTCAGTTCATCCAGTCCAACTTAAGGGTCTCTTATAAGGGTCTATATTACATGATCGAAGTTGAGTAACTAAAGCTCAATCACTAAATGTCGAAAGCACAAAACCGCGAACATCAGTTTCCACGTAGGGAAACAATGTGTTTGGCCATTACGCAGATTTTGCCCTTTCTACAATGTAGAGCGATCTCGAGTTGGTATATTTAGTTAGGGGTGGTGTGTGGAGCGAAGCCCCCCCCCACTTAATTTGTGTTTAATGTTTTTGTTGGAACTACGGCATTGTTTCCCTGCTTGGAAACTGCTGTTCGCGGTTTTACGTTTTTGATACTTAGTGATCGAGCTTTAGTTACTCGACTAACTAAAGCTTCGATCACTTAATAGAGATGTTCTTATGATGCCTCCCAAAACTTCAAGCAGCCTAGGATTCTGACCCATAAGAACAGATGCTCACAAAGGAAAACCTCATTCTTGAAATGGAATCCCAGGATACTTGAACTTTTGGCAGGGGGCTGAAAAAAGGGTATTGGACAGCCTCTGGATATTATCCCTCATACCCAGTTGTCCTGAGTGATGGCCATCCACACAAGAGAGTAAAGAAATAAACGACCTCATCTGCTTCCAGAGGGAAGCAATCCGGCAGCCCTTCAGGGATGGTAAAGTTTGCCTGTAGGAAAAGAATCTACGAGATCTCAGACTGTGCAGACTTCCATGGCCTCTGGCCTACATCTACTGAAGGGGCTATCTTTGCCTCTGTCACCCCTATGAGAATTTGTGTCTAATAGCTGTTGCTTTTATTTTTTAAGCCAGAATGACTTTAGGTTTTTCTGGTTCCCGCTACATATTTATGGAGCCTTAAATCTCACTCTTGCAGCAGAAAGCATTTTAGCATCTTTTTTTTCCCAGTAAACATCTTTATTGAATTATCACATAACATAGGCAATCTTACATTTATATAAATGAAAAACAAACATTGACACCACTTTAGTTGCAAACATAATACATCACAGACACCATTAAAACAACTGTAGATACAAACATTATGCATCACTTATAATCTATCCAGTCATTGTCCGTTAATCATATGGATCATTCAAATTCTGCCTCTTAAATCTCATTCCTTCTCTGCATATATTGTTCCCACAATTCCCATTTTTTCCTATATAGTTTGCTCCTTCCTTTTTCGAAAGATCCCAATTCCAGCTGTTTTACCTCTGTTACTATATTCACTACTTCTAATAAAGTTGGTCCAAACTTTGATTTCCATTTTCTAGTAATTGTTTTTTTGGCAACCACCATAATTAGACTCAGCAAGGCTTTATTATGTCTAGGCAATTCCGATTCTGTATCACAGCTAAAAAAAAATCATCTCCCCAGTCAATTCAATCCACTCACCCAGCATCTCTAACAGAGCAGTCTTCAGGGAATACCTAAAGTTTGCCAGGTCAGTATACTCCCAAAAAATATGTTCCCAAGTACCTCTTTTGTGCCCGTCACACCTTCAACATTTGCTATCCACCTGAGGAAAAATTCTTTGGAGTCTACTTGGAGTATAAAAATGCCTATGTAATCAGCGCCAGAAAAGATCCTAAATCTTCCAGACTTCATTGCATATTTGGGAGATGCACATATCTTCCCGCATTGTCTCTTTGTGAATTGCTTACCCACTCTCTCTTTCCAATCCTTTCTAAGCTCCTCTGATTGATTCTTATAATTATTATGCAATATCTTATATGCTGTACTAATTATTCCTTTTTTTTAACAGCAGCTTCTGTTCTAAATTCTATTAAAACCTCTACCCAGTGCTGGTTTTTCATTTAAGATTCCCCTATTTCTTTCTCATTGCCTATACTCTCGATACTAGTACCTACCTATGAACCTATATGACTGGATGGGAAATAGAAAATTGACCCCGGGGATCACCTCTGTGGCTCTGCTCGACAGTGGCTCAGGAAAATAATTTTCTTGGGTGGCAAAAGCCAGGGTACCTTTTTGGCTGGGCTTGTATAGGCCCCCAGGGCCAATAGCCTAGTACCTACCTATGAACCTATGAATTAATCTTTGATAGGGAAGGCAATCTCTAACCTGCAGTCAAAATAAATTATTGGCCTCTTCCCATTCTATTACCTTTCCCTTTCTAGTTATTTGCTCCCAATACCTTGGTTACTTTGACAGTTTTCTCCAATAAATTTCAGCCCCCTCTTGCCTATTATCTGTATCCCCAACCACAGTCATCCCTAACAGCAGAATCTCTTTTCTCCATTCTTGTGCTGGTTTAGTTCTTAGAATACTCCCTGCTGTTTTATGAATATAATACTCTGTATGATTTTTGCTGTTCTCCTTAAGAGTCTGCGTCCAAAATCCCAGTCTCTCCTTATTTCATGAACCCCCTCCCACCATATCATCATCATTACTTTTCACTTTGAATTATAGTTTTCTGCTTGTGCTATGTATAAGAGCCTTAACTGTGTTGCTCTAAAATACTCCTTCAAACTGGGTAATCCTAGTCTGCCTTGTTCTATTGGAAGAATCAGCTTATCCCTTGCTGTCTTGCCTTACCAGATAAAATCCTTCAACTCTTTTTTAACTGCTATACACAGCTTCTCCTATGTTTAATAAAAATATGCCTGACATGTGTATAAGACTAAAAGCATTTTAAATTGCTTGTATCTTATTATCCATATCGATATAACAAAGCCTCCAGTTTCTCGATTTTTGTATTATCTTCTGTTTAGTCTCTTCCCACATATCCCTAGCTGCCACAAGTCATTTCTAATCCATACTCCTAAATATTTCATTTTATCATGTCCCCATAAATACTGACATTGTTTTTCCAATTTTTGTGCAGATACATAATTTTCCACTATTTCCTTTGTTTTAGCTTCATTCATTTTGTAACCTAATAAGATTAGAAACTGTAAAGTATTCCACAATACTGTAATACCCCTTTCTGGTTTTGTCAACTAAAAAATAATATAATCTGCAAATAGAGCCAGCTTTTCTGACTACCATACCAACTATATCCTTGAATTTCTGAGTTCCTTATTTTCTTTGCCAATGGTTCTAAATATAATGCAAACAGCAAAGGGGAAAGCAGATAACCCTGCCTGATTCCTCTACTCAAGCATAAGTTAACAGAGAGGACCTCACCCAGTATATTTTTTTGCCTCTGATCCCTCATATATACTCCTAATCAACCTTATAATTGTATCAGGGAAAGGAAATGCTTCCATAACCCTGGTCATGAAGTCCCAGACTACTCTGTCAAATGCTTTGTCTGCATCAAGACCCACCAATAACAATGGTATTTTCTTACATTCTGCTTCCCTCTGGATCATCAACGTTCTGTTAATATTGTCAAATCTTTGCCTCCCCTCCATCACACCGATCCATATCTATCAATTTTAGTATCACCTTTGCCATTCTTTTGACAATTATAGACATAAACACTTTATAATCATGGTTTAGTATTAAAATGGGCCTATATGAAGCTGGATCTGATGGATCTTTCCCATCTTTAGGTATTGCCATTACCTCCGCTTTCTTCCAGGATGCTGGTACTTCTCCTCTTAAAATACTGTTAAACAAAATCTTCCAGATCTTTATCATTTTTTTCCCTCCTAGCTTCCAAACTTCCACAGGAATACCATCTATTTCTGGGGACTTTCCTGTAGATTGGTTATACATCACTTTTTATCTCCTCTCCTCCTATTCTAACCATTAGTAATTGAGCCTCATCTACCTCTAACCATGGCATATTTAATTCTTCCATAAACATTTCCATTGCACCTTTTCTTGATTTGCATATTTCTCTGCTTTATACACACTTTCATAACATTTCTGAAATATTTCTAATACTTCTACAGGTTCACTTATCTTCCTTGTTACAGGCTCCCTAAGCTTGGTGGCAGCCCTTTCCACTTTCTGTTGCCTGAGTCGTCATGCTAAAAATTTTTGTGCTCTAGAATTACCATCAAAAAGCAGTTGCTTAATGGCAATCTTTCTAAACTCATGCATATTATTGAGGTAATCCCTTATTTTCTGTTTAGCATTCTGCAGTTGCCCCTTTTCTTGTTTAGAGTAATTCCCCCTATTTTGCAATACTTTAACATTTGTCAGTTCCTCTAAATAATTATTGTTACTTCTTAACCATCTCGCCCTTTCCTTTATTTCTACCCTAGTTTTAAACTCCACTTTAATTTTATCTCACGCCCTAGCTATATTTTCAGAAGAAATTTCTATCTTCTCTAGTAGCTCCTGAATTAATTCAAAAACATATTCCTTAAATTCCTCTCTTTTCAGCTGATAGGTCAGGAAGCGCCACTGTCTCATTTTTATTTCATAACTTGCGTTTTTTATTTAGTGATTATTGGCACATGATCTGAAATAATTATTGGGTGCATTTCAAGACCTTCAATTTAATGCACATGTTCCTGTGAGATATAAATTCTATCCAGCCTAGCCCAGTTTTTGTATCTTGGAGAATATGTAAATTCATTCAGAACTCCTAGTACTGAATTCACATGCAAACATTTTCATAAATTTCTTCAAAAATCCACCCTTCCTTTGTTATATTTTCCCTTCTAGGCCCCCCAGACACATCTTTCACTGTTGCAAACCAAATTTCAGTCTCCACCTATAAGCAATATTCCTTGCTGAAAGCTGATTATTTCCCCCAGAATTTTTTTAAGCTCCACTGTAGCAGTTTTAGGAGAATGTAAATGCATGCCAGCATAATCCTCCTCCCATGCCAGTAGCCCCTTAGTACTATATTATCTTCCATTATCTTTTTTTCCTCTTCTGTCAGTATTGGAGCTCCTCTTGCAATTAATATAAGTACTCCTCTTTTCCTTTGCCCTAAATATTCCACTGAATAACCACCCTGAAAACCTTTCTTTATCAAATTCACATGCTTAGTTCTTTCCAGGTGTGTCTCCTGTAGCATAGCTATTTGCACTCTACATTTTCAATATAGTTCACTACTCTTTCTTTTTTATATTTATCTGTAAGACCATTCAGATTGAAAGACATTACAGAAAGCATCATTTTCTTATATAGTTATTATTGCCACCTTTTATGTATAACTGTTTTTTGTTAAATATCTAGTTCCAACTTTTATGTTACATGAATATACTGTTCGGCAGGTTGGTCTTTTATAAAGTTGTTTCTTGTCATATCCATTTGAGCCTATGCCACATCTTACATAACTTTTTGTTTTTTTGCAAGCCCTCAAACAGAACAAAGAAAACCATCCCAACCCCCCAAACCGATTAATTTAATAACAATGCACAAAACTATGTACATCTTCAAATATTGAAGTTTCTTCTTCCTAATAAAAACAAAAGTTTTAAGTTGATAGCCACACAGACAGGCTGGAGTTAATCACAAAGAAAAGTTAGTCATGCTCAGGAGTTCAAAATGGCCGCTGTTCTTTGAGCACTGCTATCACCTAGCTCTCTGATATACCCTGGATTAAAACAAACCCAGAAAGCAACGCAGAATTAATAATACAGAAATGACTGTAGATATTTACTGCTAATATCATCCAGCAAACAAAAGAGGAAGAAAAAGTGACAGATTCAGATCAGAAACAGCAGGATTAACTAAGATTTCTGAACAGCTTAAGCCATGTGCTACTAAGGCCCTGCATCTGACTACAAGATTGGTAAAACACTATACAGCAAGATGTCAAAAGAGGAGAATATGGAAACAACAACTAAGACCAAACTTCAAAAAGACAAAAGACAACTAAACAAACTGACAACTCTAAAACTACAAATAAATCCAAGACAGACCAGCCAGCTAATCTGGAAGACGTAAAATCTGCCTTATTACCTATCCAGCAAGCAATAAAGGACTTATCATTACAATTTCAAACCTTTGGTGACTCATTCAGCCAAATAATATCCAGAATGGAAAAATCTGAGTCCAAAATAATAGAAAATTAAATAAAAATAAACTCTGTTTCTCAAAGAACTGATGCCCATGACAAAGAAATACAAAACTTACAAGCAAAAATAACAGACCTGGAAGCAAGATCTCGAAGGAACAATATTATCATCAGAGGAATACCTGAAATTGTACTTCATAACAATCTAATACCAACAATCAAGCAAATAATAAATTCCCTGCTAGAGGAACCTGAAGAAATGCAGCAAATATCAATAGAGAGAGCTCACAGAGCCCTGAGGGAAATGCAAACACCACTGAAACCAAGCCCTGTCTATATTAAAATATTAAACTATCAAGATGTAAATAAAATCATACTGGCAGCAAAGAAAAAAGGCACACTCACCTGGAATAATAATAAAATCTCCTTTGCTCAAGACCTCCCAATACAAATAAGACAAGCAAGACAACTACTATCCCCATACTGCAAATTCTTAACAGAAAAAAAAATCAAATTCCAGATGAAATAACCAAATCAGTTAACCTTCTACATCAAAGAGGTTAAATACATGGTTGCTAACCCCAAAGAGGCAAAAGAGATATTCCTGGCTGTTTTCAAGAAAATTCCACCTTCAGAAATGAAATAAATCCACAGAAAACTATAAACAACCCTTGGGTGAAAAGACGACCCCATTCACGAGCACTCTAGCTGGGATCCAACTCTGAAAGCTTCCCCCTTGCTGTCTAGACCCTAAAATCCACGTGAGCCATGAGGAACACAGGAAAAGGAAGTACAGCCTGGGTAGGAACCAAAAATCAACTGCCATTTCCGATGCGCGAATATAGGAAGGAACCTCCTCCTGGGACACTGGTCTGCAAAATCGGTCCCCCTACGATTTTGAGGGCTCCATTAAGAAGAACAGTCAAACAAAATGGATTTCAGCAAGCTCCAAAAGATTTTACTGCCTGAAAAACGAAAATTGATCTGCACCAGCTAAAAGAAGAAAGCTGCACCATATATGTCAACCAACCTGCAAGCAAAACCTTGAAGAAATAAGGTACTGTTGAACTGAACCATTCACTAAAACAGTACACCCAGTACTGTGTAGGTGAATGAAAATCCAGCCTTACATAATAGGCAATAAATAAACTGTCAGAAACAGGCTAGCTCATAGATTAATATTGGAGAAAAAAAAGGGGGGAAAAAATGTTAAATGTTTTACGTAAATACTAGAAATGTGTTAAAAGATCCTGGAGAGAAGTAATCTTAGGAAAATAGTAAAATAACTTAATCTTGGGATAATGTAAATATAGCCTTAATTTGCTAACTATAGCAGAAGGACTGTTTGGCTAAGCTGTTTTTTTCCCCTCTATGTATGTATATACTTCCTACCCCTGATAAATAGGTGCCAAGTATATATTTTATAACCCACACAGACTGATGTGAAAAACATTACAGGCACCAAAGAAGGCTGGAATATGAATAAATAAAGGAGAGGAAAAAGAAGTCAAATGAGAGAAAAATGTAAAAATGACAAGACTGATTGTTTAACAATATTACTACGGTACATATATTGCTATAATTTACTGAGGAATGTATATTAATGCGCTGTTTTGAAAAATACTATTAGAAAGAATTAGTCATAAGACAAAAACAATACATGCTGTACCTTAAATGCAATACCATAACTGTATAAATAATACGGTGGAAGAGGCTAGGCACATTAAGTAGCAGTGTTTGTTGAGGGAACTAGTTTGTTCAGCTTTGTCCACATTGTTTACAGTAATACAGGGGGGATATTATGGATTAAATATATATCTAAAAAGAAAACACATTCCAAGATTAAAAGTAAAGGTAAACCATATAACAAACCTTCATCCTCCCCACCTGATTATTCCTGGTCCAGGGATATAGTGGTTAGGCACAGAGTAGGGACGGGGATAAATAGATGCTTTCCTAAACCATCACACAGTAACACATACAAAGATAACAAAACAAAACTAATATACATGACATATCTAAGGAATACACCTAATAAATAAATGTAGGAAATAGAATCATGGAATGTTAAAGGGCTCCAAACAAAGAAGAAAAGAAAACTATTCTTACACCTTACATTAAAAACCACAGCCAACCTCATACTAACATAAGAAACACACTTGACTGCAGAGCAATGGGCAGAAATTAGCAGAAATAAATTGATAAGTCAAATCATAGCTTCAGAGGGGAAAACAAACAGTGCTGGGGTGGCAATAATAATTAAAAAACAATTTAAGGAAAAAATACTTAAAACCAAAGCTGACAAGGAGGGAAGATGGTGTTACGTAACATTTAGTAGTCCTACAATACCAAAACCTATAATGGTACTTAATGTTTACGTACCCTGTAATAACCAACAACACTTTTTTATGTCATTATAACCAACCTTAAACCAGTTTAAAGATCACTACCTAGTGATTTGAGGTGACTGGAACACATATCAAAACCCAGAACAGGATAAATCTAATCTGACCAAATCACATAATAAACAAGCCACATTAGCCCTTAATGAACTCAAACAAGATTTCAAACTATATGACTCTTTTAAATATGGGAAATTCACATTCTATTCGCAATGCCACAAAATGTGGTCAAGGATATAATTCTTCTTAATCTCTGACATATTCATTAACATGGACCCAACAATAACTATGCATACCAGGTTATTTTCAGATCACTCCAAAATCACACTGAACATTAACTGGGAGAAAAAGATATATTTAGAGAATAGGGGTCATAATTGGTCATTAAACCCTAATTTACTTTCCAAAATGGATGTAATAAAAGAAACAGAAGCAATATTAAAAATAGCTCTTACAAATATCACTAACTCCCAAGAACCAACTGACATACAATAGGCTGCAAACAAAGCACAAATTAGAGGATTGTTTATCAAAAAAGCAGCATACTATAAAGAAATACAACTGAAAGAGGAGCATACACTGAAAGGGAAAATGGAGCATCTTGAAAAAGAACTAATAAATAACCTTAAGAACTAAACAGAAACAGAACTTTTAAAACTGCAAAGGGATCTATATATGTTAGAAACCAGAAACCTATCTTTTTATGAAGCCAGAATGTTAGCCACTTATACAGAAGAAGCTCAAATACCATCTAGAGTTCTGGCCAGAATTATCTCCAACGCAAAAATGCCTCCAGTATATCAGA
Source organism: Protopterus annectens (assembly GCF_019279795.1). Lineage (NCBI taxonomy): Eukaryota > Metazoa > Chordata > Ceratodontiformes > Protopteridae > Protopterus > Protopterus annectens. Next base: position 1,730,292,078 of record NC_056739.1, on the reverse strand, counting down.
AATACACTACAGAAACAAAAAAATGAAGACATTATTAAAACATTTGAACAAATATACTCTCAAATATATGGAGCACAAATACTACAAACCTCAAAGGAAGATAGAACTCTTTTCCTTCAAAAACTGGAATTCCCTAAACTAAATTTAGACCAACAAAAAAAACTAAGTGAACCAATATCCATCAGTGAAATGATTACAACAATCAAACACTTAAAGAGCATAAGGCTCCAGGTCCAGATGGACTCGCATCAGAATTTTACAAAGCATTTTCCCCCTTGATAGCCAAACTACTATACTATACACTGAATTACATATAGAAACACAAATGTAGCGTTCACGAGGAAGGACAGCTGAAAAGTTATTTTAACGAACTTTATTCTGATAAAAGAACAAGCGTTTTCGCTTCTGCCTCTGCAGAAGCTTCTTCGGAATACAAAGAAAGGCGCCAACTTTTCAAATTTAAAACAACACCGTGACATAACATGATGTCACTTCCTATGATTGACTAAATTAAAATAGATGACCCTGTATGGAAGGTATAACTTATACAAGTATATGTGTATAAAAACAAACAGGAGCAGTTCTTACAAATATAAAAGACAGTCATTCTACCTAAAATACGTCAAATCAAATATTCAATAAAAATATATATACAAAAACAACAAAAGGGCAAAAAACCCAACTTTTGTTAAAAAATACATTTATAAGAAAGGAATACTACCTTAGATCAATATATATGTAATAAATCAATGTGTAAATAACATATTATCGAAGTCATTAAAATATTTCATCTTAAATAACTCCTATGTTTCAATACACAAGAAATGTTACAGCTCTCATTATTTTATATCTCTTTGATTTTAGAAATAAAAGAACTTCAATGGCAAATTTTACTTGATGCCTTCACAGCCCCTGGCCTTAATGAGAGCTGTAACATGTGTATTGAAACATAGGAGTTATTTAAGATGAAATATTTTAATGACTTCGATAATATGTTATTTACACATTGATTTATTACATATATATTGATTTAAGGTAGTATTCCTTTCTTATAAATGTATTTTTTAACAAAAGTTTTTTTTTTTGCCCTTTTGTTGTTTTTGTATATATATTTTTATTGAATATTTGATTTGACGTATTTTAGGTAGAATGACTGCCTTTTATATTTGTAAGAACTGCTCCTGTTTGTTTTTATACACATATACTTGTATAAGTTATACCTTCCATACAGGGTCATCTATTTTAATTTAGTCAATCATAGGAAGTGACATCATGTTATGTCACGGTGTTGTTTTAAATTTGAAAAGTTGGCGCCTTTCTTTGTATTCCGAAGAAGCTTCTGCAGGGGCAGAAGCGAAAACGCTTGTTCTTTTATCAGAATAAAGTTCGTTAAAATAACTTTTCAGCTGTCCTTCCTCGTGAACGCTACATTTGTGTTTCTACTTGTTTGCTTGGTTCTTTTTCTCGTTGGTATGATACACTGAATTACATAATAAACTAAAAAAATAAATTATATCCACTTTAATGCCTCTAAAACCATCTTTATATTAAAAGAACACACAGACCCCCAAAACCCCAACAGCTACAGACCCATCTCCCTCTTAAATATAGATACTAAAATATTTACCTCTATACTTGCAAACAGAATGAAAAATCTGACAGAGAAAATCATCTCCCCAGAACAATCCAGTTTTATGCCACATAGACAGACTAGTGACAATACATTAACATTAGATACACGAATATCGTACCCTAACCGATACAATATCAACATCTACAAGGCATTTGATAGGGTTAACCTAGAATTCTTACTCCAAACACTACCCTACTTTAGTATACCCAATAACTTCATTCAGATCATCCAAACTCTCTATAGCAACCCATACACATTTCTATATATAAATAAAACTTGGTCAAATAGGATTCTAATAAAAAATGGAACAAGACAAGGATGCCCATTATCACCTTTCCCGTTTAGCCTATACCTAGAAACACTATTTCTATACATTAAACAAAACACATAACACAATCCTCCATCAACACACAACTTCAAAATATACCTCACTGCATTTGCGGATGATCTGAACATATACTGCACTACACCAAATTCAGCTATAAACAAAATAATAGCTGCAATTGAACATTTCTCAAATATGTCTAACTACAAACTAAACCTCAATAAAACTAATATTTCCCCCCTAAAAACACCCAAACTCATCTCACTAATACCACTGTTAAACACAATAAAAATAAAAGAAGAAATTAAATACATGGGAATCACCTTTTTCCAGAATAACAAAGACTTCTACCAACACAATGTAAACCTTAAATGGCGGTCTCTTTGTGTGACAATCTATTATAGATATATTAAAGCTCTAGGTTTCAATCCCAGAGCACTTCCATTCCTGAAGCAGAAAGAAATACAAACTTATAACATTATAGAGCCCTTAAAACATTCTATCAACTTAGCGCAAAAATTCTTTCAATTCTTGAACCTTGGACAAGCCATGACAATACTGCAACCCCTTCATAAAAACCCAAATTTAAAAATAAACAATAAGATGCTGGACCTAGTCCCTTTTCCCAGACTGAAAGATAAAACAATCCAAGATATTTATCCCTACCTTAACTGTTCAATACAAGAAATGAGGACTAACTTAAACCTCCCTAAATCACACATAATAATCCCAAGACAAATCAAAGAACTCTGTTCCAGTTACCTCCAAAATGCTACTATGACCAATAATGATATAGAAACTTGTAGCAGGTTTTGGAAAACTATTATCAAAGCAAAGAAAACTATTACTAATTCATATAAAATGATAAATGAAATCAAATACCAGAAAGACCTCCTCTTCTCTAACTACTGGAGAAAAATTAAACCATCCATAGATGATCAACAAATAAGTCAGGCAATCAATCTAACACTAAAGATTATACCCCTCAAAAAGTTAGCATACACTCAGCTCATGATCAATAATAATGCTTATTTTACACCTGCAAACCTACATAAATTTAACACATCAAAATCACCTTTCTGCCCACACTGTAAGGACCAGATAGCTGACTTAATCCATGTATTTTGGAGCTGTAAATGTGTCTATAAACTCTGGAACTCTCTCAAGGTACAATTACAAAAAACGGGTTATCAAACATCAACATTAACTTGGGAAATCAATCTATTACACATTCTCCCACCCAACATACCAAGAAAACAAGCAAATACACTTTTAACAATCTTCCTACTAATGAAACTGTATATAGCTTTTAAATGGCTAGGTACGATAAATATCTCTTGGGAGGGTTTTAAACAAGTAGCTATACAACACATTTTAGCTCATAAAATAGTAATAGATAAAAGAAACAAAAACATGAAATCCAGAGAAATTTGGGAACAAACCTTTAATATCATATTAGCATAATTCACCACACAGCAACTTAGAAATACACTCGAATGGAACCGAAGAACACATACAAGTTCAGATATTAAATAATAACTTGGATAATACAAATGTATATATTGTCTGTACAACTGGAATTAACAGTGAAAACATCTATGTACATAGTGTAAACAGATATGTTGTATGACCTATATCCTATGGTATTGACATCAATGTATAACATATATATATATATATATATATATATATATATATATATATATATATATATATATATATATACGGTCATGTTGTAAGATGGTTTTATATATATATATATATATATATATATATATATATATATATACGGTCATGTTGTAAGATGGTTTTTATCTGTGACATTTATTAATGTAAAAATAAAAATAAAAATTATTGAAAAAAAAAGTCATGCTAAGATGCATGGTACAGCCTGTGCTATTAGTAAGTTCTATTTGATTTTGTCTATCTTTATAGCTCTCCCATCTGAGAAAACACTTGAAAGATTTCAGTAAACACTTTCTCCAAGCCATTTCTCTATCAAATTGCCTTCTACTAATATGCAAATCAGACACAAAACTGCTATGGATACCGTGTTTAAAAGGAAAAAAAGCCTTATAATATTCAATATTCTTTTTCATTTGTATGCTTTGTAATAAACTTTTTACTGGATAATACCTAGGGTCTTAACCCAGTCATTTCCCTAGTAAGCATGGGGGAAAAGCACACAGATTTTTCTTTTGCCATAAACTCACTTAACTAGACCCTTCCTCACCCCACTTCACCCTCTTATATATATATATATATATATATATATATATATATATATATACACACACACATTGCAGTGCCTACATTTCTTAAAACTGAACAATGAAAAAGATAGAAGGCAGAGAAAAGTCAAAAAAGCACCTGTTTATATTAGTATCCATACTGCATTTAAAAAATGAGAAAACTTTACTTCACGTCTAACTGGTTTTATTTTACCTTTAAAGCTCTCCCAGCTGGTAAACCCTTGATTGCTTTCTGAGAACATTATGTCCTAGTCAATTTCTCTTTTCTTTTTCCCTCAGCCAATCCCCTTCTACCAGACTGTCTGCAGTTTCTCTTTGTGAGATTGTCTCAATGGAGACATCAGAACCAGATAGCCAGTTTCTCTTTATCAGATTGTTTCTATGGAAGTCACAAGACCAGCTGCAGAATTGCTACTAAGTATACATGCATTTGCTAGAAAAAAGCCTCATAATATTGAATATTCTTTTACATTTACTTGCCCTCTCTTAAGACTAGTCAGTCTAAGGTCCTTAATCCAGTCCATTTCCCCATGCAAGAATGAGAAAAAGCACATTCATTGTAACTTTGTCGTACCTTTTTAACCAGTTTTTTTTACATTGCATTACCTATATTTCTCAAAACTGTACAAGAAGAAAGAGAGAAAAGGGGAGGAAAAAACAGCACCTGTATAAATCCCCATTACACTTAAAAACAGCATGCAAAGAAAACCATACACTACAAATACAGTAGTATTAAGAAAATAAAATATTTTCTTGACTTACAGTTAGCTTTCTCCTCTGTCTTCCCCTCCCCAAAGCATTTTTCCAAACACCAATGACAAAGTAGGGTATATACTTTACAGTCTTTCACAAGTCCAACAAATTATGAAAAAGTCCAATATTTCCAGATTTTGTTGTTCTGTCATATTTCACAAATATAATTATAGCATTGAAATCCCACAGTAAGTTACTGGTTTTATTACTGTTGTTCTCCATCGCCCAAATCCTCTCTGCTTTATTTCCAATGTACACTTGATTCTTCTAATCAACTCTCATGCTCCCTTTCTCGTCTCCAACCTTTTCTGTCGAAATACTGGAAAAGGTTTCACAGGTACAGTCTCTCTGTGGTCTTTATTACCAGAAGAACAAGAAGCAGAATCTCCTTCTCTTTCACAGCTCACTTTTTGTTGGACAAACTTTTGCATTTCCTCCTTAGCATGCACTTCATCAAAAAATTATTTTGCCCCTGCAGGGAAGAATACCTTAATGACAGCTGGATACAGCAGTTTGAATTTAACACCTGCATCTCGACATTCCCTGAACAGTAGAATTAATTTACTCCTCTTTTGCCTGGTGTACGAGTAGTCATTCTCCACAAACATTCTTCTGTCTCCCACTTTTAGTATTTTGTCGTTCTGCTATGGTTTTGCCAGAATCAACTCCTTCTGCTGGTAGAATTGTGTCTTTACTATTAAAGGTCTAGGTTGTTTTCTTAGAGCTAGGTTTGGGGCATACACGCGATGTGCCCTTTCAACTAACAACTCCTGAGAATACCAGTCCAGTTGCTTATTTGTGCTTTCATAAAATTAATGCAGTCTGTTCCTTCCAGTTCTCTGGAATAGCTGAAAATCTCAGATTTTCTGTAAGTGCTCTGTCCTCTAATTGTATTATTTTTTTAAACACCTCTTCCTGGGCAGTTTCATATTCAGCCAGCCTTTTCTTCATTTTGACCTCTGATTTTTGCAGCTTTATCATCTCATCTGAATATCTGCTTAAAGCTTCTTCCATTTTTTCCAGCCTTTTGCTGTTTGTGTTGATATACTCCATCAGTGTTTTGTTTATTTTAACCAGGTCTGTATGCAGTTGTCTTGTATCTTCCTGTAGGATACTGGAAGTCATGTCTGAAGGTTGCATTGCTTTTTGCTGATCAGCTGCAGAAAGTACAGTTGTGTACACTTACCATAAATGTAGATGTTCGAGTGTATTCACTGTTGCAGTCATCACTTGTGGGTTATCCCTGCTGGGTAGCCCTCGGCTGGCCTAAGTACCAGAGTAAAGGATTTCCCTCCTGCATCGGCTGTTGGAGACTGAGGCTGACATCAGGTCATCAGGACTATAAAAAGAGGCAGCTGATGACATTAAATCAGTTTTGATTGCCCCCAAATGTATGAGCCCTTAAGCCAAAGAAATAAAAATAAAATAAAAAAGGGGAAGGTGGGAGGGAAACAGGACTGCAACAGTGAATACACTCAAACATCTACATTTATGATAAGTGTGCACAGCTGTACTATCTTCTTCATGTTTTACTGTTGCAGTCATCACTTGTGGGAATATTCCCAAAGCTGAGAAAAAAAAGGTGGAGGAAGGACAAGAGGGGTTTAAAGCAAGCACTACATTAAGGAGATGCCAGCATGCCCTGCAGGACTGGAGATGCAAGGGCTGCCCTGGTCTTGGAGAAGGTAGCCAGCTGGTAGCGCCTGGTGAAAGTGTGGAGGGATGTCCAGGTAGCTGCTTCCAAAATATCCTTGGTTGGGACCCCCTCTCAGGAATAAAATAATAAAATCACTGTGTTGCAGCCAAAACTCTCCACAACCTTCCAAATGTATCAAATGTTTTATTGAGACATAAAAATGTTTAAAAAGTATTCACTGAGCGCTTTCATCCCCTCCCAGGAAGGCAGTGGAAGTAGAGGCTGACCTAGTGGAATGTGGTCTGACCGTTTTGGGAGGACTCTTTCCATGAAAGGAACAGCAGAAATTGATGCAATGAGAAATCCATTTAGAAATGGTCTGTTTGGAAATGGTTTCCCCTTTTGCCCCAGGGGCGAAAGAAACCAGTAACTGGTCAGATTTTCTGACTGACCTGGTCCTATCCAAGTAATATCTCAATTGTCTGTGCAAATCTAGTGTATGCAAAATTCTTTCCCCTTCATTTTGTGGGTTGGGAAAGAGGGTAGGGAGGTGGATGGCCTGGTTGAGGGTAACATTAGAGACTACTTTAGGCATAAAAGAGGGGTTGGTCCTAACAGTCACCCTGTCAGCATTGAAAATAATGAAAGGCTCAGTGGCCATCAGGGCCTGCAGTTCAGAAACTCTCCTAGCTGAGGTGATGGCCAGCAAGAGGACAGTTTTTCAAGAAAGGTATTTTAGGTCAGCTGAAGCAGCTGGCTCAAAGGGAAGTAAAGTCAAATTTTCCAGGACAAAGTTAAGATCCCACGCTGGGGCAGGTGGCCTAGGTGGTCTGGTGTACCCTAACGAACTGTTTTAACAAGTGTTGAGAAAATATGGACAAAGGCCGAGGTAGTGCAGGCATGTGCCTTGATGGAGGAGGAGTAAGACAGTCCCCTTTTCTAGGAGCTCTGCCAGGTAGTCCAGAGCCAATGGCAGAGTGGCATGGGTGCTGTTGACCCCCTTGCCCTTTTCCATTTGGCGAAGTATGATTTTCTGGTGCTAGGCTTTCTGGCTTCCTTAATAATGTTTAGAATCTGCCTGCTGAAAACTGTGATGTCATCCACTTTTGGGGTACAAGCCATGTGGACAGCTTGAGTGTGGGGAGGTTTGGTTGCTGTACTGTCCCTTTCTCCTGAGTTAGAAGGTTTGCTGTAAGAGGTAGGTTCATGGGTGGTTCTTTGGCTAGACAGAGGAGCAAGAGGTACTAGTACTGTCTGGGCCAGTCTGGGACAATGAGAATAACCTTTGGTCCTTCCTCGCTAATTTTGAGAAGAACCCTGGGGATCAGGGGCAAGGGGGGAAGGCGTATACAAACAGGTTGCCCCAGTGGAAGGATAGGGCATCTACACTCCATGCTTCTGGATGGAACTCTCTGGAGCAGAACTTGGTTAGCTGGCGGTTTTCTAAGGTTTCGAAGAGGCTGGGTTCCCCCAGTTCTGGCTGATGTTGGGAAGGCTCTCCCTTTGCAGCTGCCACTCGTGGGGATCCAGGAGGCGTTTAACTGGTCTGCCAGGGTGTTATGTTTCCCTGGGATATACTGAGCTATCAGATGCAGTCCCAGATTTGAGGATGACTGCCAGATTTGCACAGCTAAGAGACACAGGAGGTCAGAGTGAGTGCCCCCCCTGCTTGTTTATGTACCACATTATTGTTGTGCTATCTGTCTTAATTAAGAGCACTCCTGGTCTCAGATGTTCTTTGAATGCTAGAATTGCCTTGTTTATAGCCAGCATGTCTTTTAGGTTGATATGGAGGCCCTGAACCTCCTGTTCCCAAATGCCCTGAGTGCACATAGTTCCTTGGTGCACCCCCCAGGCTGTCTGATGCATCTGTGGTGATGGTCTGGCCCTGCGGGAGAGTGATGAAGGGTAGACCCTTGTTCAGGGTACATGCCTCTGCCCACCACAAGAGCTCCTTCCTTAAACAAGGGATCAGGGGCAGCTGGCGTTCCAGTGACTGAGAGCTGGCACCACAGGTTTCCTGAAATGCTATTGTAGTTTCCTCAGGTGTAATCTGGCTAGGGGTACCATCAGGATGCAGAAGGCTATGTATCCTAGCACATGCAGGAATTTCCTTGCTGTGAGGTGGGTCCTGCGGGCCAGCTGTGTAAAGTAAGAGTGGAGGAAGCTCTACTTCTCTGGAAGGAGGTAGGCTGCTTGTGCTGAAGTGTCCAGTAGATCTCCCAGGAAGGGTAACCTTCTGGTGGGGTGAAATTGGGACTTCTCTAAGCTGATAGTGAATCCCAGAGAAGATAGGAAAGTTTGAACAAAAGTGAGATCCTGCAGGAGTTTGTGCTATGTGTGTGCCTGGATGAGGCAGTCGTCCAGGTAGGGGTAGATCTGTATGCCCTTCTGTCTGCAAAAGACAATGACAGGAGCCAGGCATTTGGTGAAGACTCTGGGAGCAGTAGATAACCCAAAGGGCAGAGCAGAGAACTGAAAGTGTTGTGACCCTGCTCTGAAGCACAGAAAACTCCTGCAGAACTTCCTTGTTGGGATATGGAGGTAGGCATCCTTCAGATCTAGGGTCACTAGCCAAACTTGTGGAATCAGCATTGGTAAAAGCTTGTGTAGGGTCAGCATTTTCAATTTTGGATCCAGGATGGACAGATTCAGAATGGATAGGTCTAGAATAAGGCACCAGGTGCCCTTCTTTCTGGGTAGTAGAGCAGTCTAGATTAAAACCCTTTTCCAATCTGTTCCTCTGGTGCAGGTTCCTCAGCACCTTGGACATAAAGCTTTTGGATCTGACAGATTGCTTCTGCCCTCTGATTTGCTGGCACATCCAGGAAGCCTGAATATCTGGGGTTTTCTTTGAAAGAGAATATGTACATACTAGTAATAATTTTTAGAGAGTCTTCCTCCTAATCTCTCTGGGGGGATGTGGGGCAGAGGGGAAGGGGAGAGTCACTGTGAATCCTTGGAGAAGGGAGTGGGTTTAGAACTCCCTTGTCTAGGTATATATAACACAATCCCAGCAATAAACCTCCAAGGTCCTCACCTCCAAACACGAACAAATGAAAAGTAGAAAAATAAAGATGAGGAACTCCACGGTGATGCAGCAACAAAACACTTCTTTATTTGCGACAAAAGAGAACAGGAAAGATGAGCGCTTTCTCGTACACACTGTACGCTTCTTCAGATCTAAGTCATATAAACTGTGGCAGATCTTATATAATACATCCAATTAATCATTTAATTAATCATTTAGTAATTAACACCCTAATTAATTGGGCAGGATGTACAATTGAGCATTCTACGTGGTACTTAATATTCAGTAAAACCGAACAACACTTCCTGTTGCTGCAAAGAGCAGCGTTACATTCACAACTCACATACTAAAACATTTCATTATATAAAAACATAGTAAATCATTCAGTTAATAACACGCATTATTCAGATTCATAATTTGGCTCAAAATTAAGTCAGAAATGTATAGCTAAATACATAAAATTTTAATCAATTTTAAAAGCGTCTAAAAAATCTAAGAGCACTATGTGCTTAAACAAGGTGTGTATGCATCGTAAAAATAGGCAAAATAATGACTATAATAACCATTTGTGTGTAGTAACTCTATAGATCCCCAGGAGCTCTATTTGTGAGTGTTGCATTACCCACACCCGTTCACATATTAAGTCAAACAGTAGAGCGGAATATCATATAAAAATATATAAAAGTCACCATTCATTATTTTAGCATTAATAGCATTACTGGAAACCTCACTCTAGCGCAGCCTCTATCAAAGATATCTGGCTCACCAAATCAAACGATCAGAAGAACCATACTATACGGATTCATTTGTTGTTAGGGTCACTTAATAAGTATATATATAGAAATCATATAGATATATGATAACACAACCAACCACCCTTCCACTTAGTTAGACATTCTGCATAATAAGAGCTTGTTATATTTTTGTTCTGTTTCTCATATTAATTTAGAAAATCTGCACAAAAATAACATCTTTGACATTAGTTGTATATATACATATTTTTTATATACCATATATTTATGGCTTAAGCTTCTAATAAGATGCACCACACACTTTCTTATTTACCTTTATGCACTTTATAAATATCAAAGACACTTAATGTTTTAGGTATAAAATACTAAACATTAGAAATAATTACAATTAGAATTACTTTAAGAAACAATAATATTTGAATATAGTTCATTAAAGTAATACAGATCAACTTTATTTATGGTTGTATAATATTTAATCAAATAATAGATAGTCTAATAATTTAATTAATACTATATGCTAAACATTAAATGTTTTCATATAATAACACTCTATGGACAGCTAGTTTTAGGTAGTTATGTGTACATTTATATTATTTATATGTCATTAAAATAGAATACTTTATTATTTTTATTTAGACTTCATTTATAATATGCTTTTTGTTTTTTTTGTGCAGATTTTCTAAATTAATATGAGAAACAGAACAAAAATATAACAAGCTCTTATTATGCAGAATGTCTAACTAAGTGGAAGGGTGGTTGGTTGTGTTATCATATATCTATATGATTTCTATATATATACTTATTAAGTGACCCTAACAACAAATGAATCCGTATAGTATGGTTCTTCTGATCGTTTGATTTGGTGAGCCAGATATCTTTGATAGAGGCTGCGCTAGCGTGAGGTTTCCAGTAATGCTATTAATGCTAAAATAATGAATGGTGACTTTTTATATATTTTTATATGATATTCCGCTCTACTGTTTGACTTAATATGTGAACGGGTGTGGGTAATGCAACACTCACAAATAGAGCTCCTGGGGATCTATAGAGTTACTACACACAAATGGTTATTATAGTCATTATTTTGCCTATTTTTACGATGCATACACACCTTGTTTAAGCACATAGTGCTCTTAGATTTTTTAGACGCTTTTAAAATTGATTAAAATTTTATGTATTTAGCTATACATTTCTGACTTAATTTTGAGCCAAATTATGAATCTGAATAATGCGTGTTATTAACTGAATGATTTACTATGTTTTTATATAATGAAATGTTTTTAGTATGTGAGTTGTGAATGTAACGCTGCTCTTTTGCAGCAACAGGAAGTGTTGTTCCGGTTTTTACTGAATATTAAGTACCACGTAGAATGCTCAATTGTACATCCTGCCCAATTAATTAGGGTGTTAATTACTAAATGATTAATTAAATGATTAATTGGATGTATTATATAAGATCTGCCACAGTTTATATGACTTAGATCTGAAGAAGCGTACAGTGTGTACGAGAAAGCGCTCATCTTTCCTGTTCTCTTTTGTCGCAAATAAAGAAGTGTTTTGTTGCTGCATCACCGTGGAGTTCCTCATCTTTATTTTTCTACTTGTCTAGGTGTTGTGGAGGTCCATTGTCTGGATCTCAGTTGACTTTGTGGCTGGTGCCTGGAAGGCTAGTCTCTGCCCCCCTTCCTCTGGACAGGTTTTGTTTGGGCAGGAAAGGACCAATGCTTTGCGGGGAATTTCCTTCTGAACCTGGGAGGCTGTACCTGCAAGAAATCCTTCACAGTCTGCACAGACTTGGCCTTTTTTTTCCATTGTCTTAATACCCTCCTCAGCTTTGGGTCCAAATAGCTAGTCCTTATCCAGAGGGGTGTCTAATAACTTGGACTTTATCTGGTCAGGCAAAGGTTGCTCCCTTAAACAGGTATACCTTCTGATCACAGAGCCAGTAACTGCAGCCCTGCTGGAAGCCTCCAAGGCATCAAACCCACAATGCAGGAAATGCTTGGCTACCTGGGAGCTGGAAAGTATAAGGTCTTCTAGTTCCCCAGTAGCACTGCTGTCTGGTAGGGTGGGCATTTTCTGTTTTAATAATTCCAGGACATTTTGCTGGTATTTCAGCATATGGAATTGACAATTCAGAGCTCTAATGGCTAAGGTAGCCAAAGTGCAGACCTTCTTGCCTAGTCTGTCTAAGGCTCTACTCTCTATCAGTAGGAATGGGGTTTTTAGAGGAGCTAGCCCTAGCCCCCTTAGCACCCTGAGTAATGACCTCTGGATCAGCTGTAGGTTTTTTAAAAAAATACTTGTGGGTGTCTTGCACCCTGTAATATCTGTCTGGCTTCCTGGAGGCAGGGGGAAGTGAGTCTGGGGTGAGTGCAGATTCTAAAAATACATCCTCCACCACATCCAGGATTAGGGGGATGGCCAGAGGTTTATGCTGTCGTGGGTCAAGAAATTCTCAGTCTCTTCTTTGACTGGGGTAATCGTGTGCCTCCCAGTGATAATGTTCCCTGAGGGAATTTAAAATTTCTCCGAAAGAGAGGTCCTCAGGAGAGGAGGCAGCAGGAATGGGGTCATCAGTATCAGAGTCCTTAAATGCTGCAAAAGGCTGGTCTTCAGTGCCAGACTCTTCTAATTCAGAACCCTCTAACTCCTGGTCAGAAAGAGCCTCAGGGGAAGTGTCCCTCTTCATTTTAGCTGGGGTGGTTTGGGCAGGTTGGCTTCCTCTAATTAGAGTGATCAAATCTTTTGCCATTCTGAGAAGATGCTGCGACTCTGTAGCAGGCTGGGAGGAAGGAGGTTCGTGGCTGGGTTTCTGGGAGGGGGCCTTTTTTGGCGTAGTCTTGGTCCTGGTGGATTCTGAGGCCTTGTACAAAGTTAGTCTAACCAGTGGCATGGTCGTCGGTCTCTGCCTGGCGTCAGTCGCTGGAACTGTCTCTGAGGAAGCCGGTGCCTGCAAAGTGGCTCCATACCCAAACACATGAATGAAGATCAATGTACCGGCAGACAAAGGTGGATCCGATGGCATACCGGACTCCAAATGGGTCTTGGTAGAGGTCTGCGACAGTTCCACGGCTGGAGTCAGGGGTGCAAAGATGCCTCACTGAATTCAGCAACTGTAGTGGGAGGAAGGTTAGCTGATTTTGGACCGGAGTCGTCCCAGGGCCTAACTTTCTGAGTCCTATCCTTTTCTTTATCTGTCTGCTAGGTAAATCAACAGTTGCTTGACCAACCAACACCATTTCGCAGTGAGAAAAAAAAGTCGCTAAAATGTCTAGCTACAATAGGCATTAAACAGAGCACAGAACCGACATCCGGGGATGTTGTGGTCTGGGCCTAGGCAGGTGATGCAGAGGGTATGGAAGTCGCAGTGTGGGTTGTGTTTTCCACAACTGAGACAATTACTGACTTTCTCTGACATTGGATAAAAGCAAGAAAAGGTTCCCCAATGGGGTACTTAGCTTTAGATGGTTATTCCCTCACTCTGGAAATGGGTGACCAATGCACTCATTAAACTGCTTCTGCTTTGGGCTCCACAGCAAGAAAGACTGATGCAATGGTGTCTGCTGCCTCTTTTTATAGCCCTGATGACCTGACGTCAGCCTCAGTTTCCAGACAGCCGATGCAGGAGGGAAATCCTTTACTCTGGTGTTTGGGCTGGCCGAGGGCTACCCAGTAGGGATAACCCACAAGTGATGACTGCAACAGTGAAAGACGAATAACATCATTCCCAGTTAGTGTTTCTTCCTCACTTTTTGTAGCTGATTTTTTCCAGGTCTTCTGTACTTCTTTATTCCTGGCATCCGGGCAGTGCACTTACTAGCCAGTTACTGAAATTCACCCATAAACACAAATCTACTGGCCTACTCTGCTGCCCTCTATGCTGACTTTCTGTTTTCACACTGGGAAAGCTAGAAACAAGCTATTACTCAATGTGCAGACATCTTGGAAGTTCAAAAGCATTTTGAAATTTTGTTCACAGTTCTGCATTTTTCTTGCACAGATGGACCAAAGAGTGTAGATCCATCAAACATAATGTTCAAAGGACATTTTGAAATTGTCCACAGCATCACACAAGCACAGCCAGCCAGCCCCAGTGTCTCATTGCTATGCCTGCTCTGGCTACCTCAGCCACTCTATTAGCAACATTGTGCACAAGCCACATGAAGAGGTACGAAAAGTTGATCATCATGTCCAAGAACATCTCCAACAGCTTCCGTGAGTCTGATTTAGGAGGTCTTCTCAGAATGGCAAGAGCTTGCTGTTCCACATCCCTCTGAAATTTGTTTATGTGAGTAGAGTAGTTCAGGGTTTAAGTGTGAATGTGCCCAAAGCATATGCCCTCTTCTCCAGCCTGTCCATATCCATGAATTCCTTTTTAGATGATGGAGAGTAGCTGCATCTTTTTTGGTTGCTGCTGCCACCATAATGGAGTCCACCAAAGTACAGTTGTGTAAAATCTTACTATAACAGTAGATGTCCTTCTCTTTACTGTTATGGTATTCCTTACATAAGGGATCTCCTGGCAAGGATAGCCCAATGTCCAGCCAGTATTCCAAAGCCTTTAGTTATTTATAGGTGCTGTACATCACACATATGATCCCTATGCAAATCATAAGGCCTAAAGATGAAGTACAGATGCACACACTCAGAACTGAAAAGCTTCAGGAGGAACAAAATATCTCTAGGTACCAGGAGGAACATATTCATCAAGAAGGAGAAAAGAGACAAAAAGCCCTGGCCAGGAGGGCAAGGAGAACAGGTGAGAGCAGAGGGGGCAGGAGGGAGGAAATGCTGCAACAGTAAAGAGAAGGGCATCTACTGTCATGGTCAGATTTTACGCTACGGTACTACGTCCTTCCATATCACTGTTGCAGTACTCGTTACATAAGGGAGAATAGAAAAGCTCAAGAGGAAACCTGGGAGAGGATGACACTGAAAAACCCTCAAGAAACCTATGTAGGACAGTCCTGGCAAATCCACCTCTAGCCCTGCAAATAACACCCAGCTTACAATGCTTAATGAAGGTATGAAGAGAAGACCAAGTAGCATCCTCAAGGATGGAATTGGTATCCAGCCCTTTGAAAAATAAACACCAGAGGAAGCAACAGCTCTGGTAGAGTCAGCCTGTACTGAAGAGGAAAGACATCTGCCATGAAAAGAACAAAAAGAAATGGATTTTGAAATCCAGGAAGAAACGGTCTTCTTAGTAATAGCTAAACCCAAAAACTGGGATGAAATGAAACAAAAAGTTGCTCTGGTTTGCAAATAATTTTAATTTTACCTAAATAATACCTGAGCTGTCTAAGCAAATTGAAGGTGTGAAGAACTTTTTCATTGACAGACTGCAGAGAGGGAATAAAAGGAAGGCAAATGAATAGACTGATTAAGGGACAACTCACTGACCACCTTGAGCATAAAACAAGGATTAGTACGAAGAGACACCCTGTCGAAAACTAAGAAAGGACAGTCATGAGAGCTTAAAGTTCAAATAACCCTCTTAGCCGAAGTAAGAGCCAAAAGAACAGTCTTCCAAGTACAATGATGTAAGAAAGCTAAAGCTGCAGGCTCAAAGAGAGCCTGTGTCAATTTTTCAAGAATAAAACTGAGGTGCCAAGAAGGTTGAATAGGCTTCCTGCGAGGCATGATATGAAGGACACCTCTGAAAAACTGTTTGACCTCAAATTTAGAGGCCAGAGGAGGAGTCAAGAGCAGACATGCAGAAATTGCTAACAGGTGAACTTTAACTGAAGAATATGCTAACCCAGAATGGAGCAGATAACACAAACAGAGAACCACAGGAACCTCCTCAGATAGACGATCCTGATGGCGAAGGAGACACCAGACAGAAAATCTCTTCCATTTAGACAAATATGATTTCCTGGTTATGGGCTTCCTGACTTCTTGCATGACCTGAAGCACATCTTCTGAGAAAAGGTGCCTAAAAGGGATCAAAACCCTATCTCTGTCAGTGTCAGTTGAAGAGTGGACAAGTGAGGACAGATAAAAGACCCCTTGTCTTGTCGGAGAAGATTTAACTGTTGAGGTAACTTGTGGTGATAGCCCCTGCTAAAAGAGACAGAAGGGGGAGCCAATGCTGTCTGGGCAAAAAGGAGTAACCAACAAGATTTTAGGAAAGTTCTGCCTGATCTTGTGCGGAAGCAGGGGAAGGCATGCAGAAAAATCCCCTTCCAAGGAAAAGACAGGGCATCCACCTTCCAAGCCAGAGGACTTGGGACTCTAGAACAGAAAAGAGGAAGTTGTCTGTTCAGAGGGGATGCAAAAAGATCTACCTGAAAAGTATCCCACCAATGGACAATGTCCGGTAACACATCTCTGTAAAGAATCCATTTGTCAGCTTGAGTCACACACACAAAACCCTGGTTCATGCAGAGAAAATAAATTAGTTTAAAATCTGTGTGTGTGTGTGTGTGTGTGTGTGTGTGTGTGTGTGAATCCATATCTGAAATCAACTAAGTGCATGCTATAATCCAAATCTGGCTACCTACAGCTATAAATCACTGATCACAGACCATAGTAATTTGGCCATCTGATGGAGCTGGCACAGAGGTTGGGCTGTTGGAGGGGGCAGCTCTCTGACAGAGCCCTGGTGGAAGCAGAGACTCAAGGAGATTACCAGGATGGGCATGTGGGATGGTCAATAAGACATGGCTACCTTAAGGTACAGGACAGGCATGTCCTCACAGCCTAAAAAGTAATTAATGTCAGCATGCTGGGAGGTAGGGCTTAGGGAAAATCCTTTATGCACCACTCAGCATAAATGGCACTGATGGATCAGGCTTCATTCCATGCCTCCTTCCCAGACCCGAAAATGATGGCCTCAGCCATAGGAATAATAGTGGTTTGTATGGGAGGATTCCCAATTCATTCCCTCCTGTCACTCCAAACTTAGGAGAAAGCTGCAGCCATGGGAAAGAGCCAAGTATCAGATGGTCATGCTGAAGGGTGCTGGTACTATGCTACAAACAACCAAAGTTCAAGGAGCAGTTTGGGTATCTGTAGGAACTGGCCACGTGTGATGAGAGTGAGTAGCTGCTGGCAACTTGCTTATCCCAGGAGGAGGAATATGGTTCTGGCGAACCACAAGGATGACACCTAAATGGAGGCATTATGTGTTACCCAGTGGAGTTCAAGTCAGCCAAGCCTGTGCTGTCATGGTACTTAGCGCCAATGAAGCCAAGTTGAAGCCAGAGTGTGGACACAAGCTTCCCCTCATAGGACAGCAATAAAAGTCTCAGAGGAGCCACTAAAGAGGAGTGGTTGCTTTCAATATGGTGAAGGTAGATGACCTCTCGGGACCAGCACAGATGGACCATTCCCTATCACCAGGAAATCGCCAAGGAATGGAAAGGCTAATTGGGAGTCCTGAGTGTGAGCAAACAGGATGTACGTTTTTCACTCAGCCCAAAAATGCTATGATGCCCCAGGAATAAATGGGCCAAACTGGTATCAGCAATGGAGCTACTGGGCAAGGCCTTAGGAGGAAAAACAAAAAAGATGAAGAGTGCCAAGGAACTTAAAAAAATAAGTAAATTCTGTAGCTGATCATCGGGAATTTTTTAGAAGTTAACTAGGAAATAGCAACCGTTTTTTTTTTATTTTATTTATAAGCCCACAAGACATAAGTCTCTCTTTTCAGGGGCAACCAGGAAGCATTGTCTGGTTAACTGATTTGCACAGATTTACATAGTTTGCAAGTAAAAACTGAGATTCAAACTCAAGGGTGCCGAATGAAACTCATTAGCTGCTAACAGCTTTACTATTTGAGCTTAACTGCCAGACTGCCTGTTTCAGAGATACAGACCTGTATACTTAGGTAACACCAGTAGGCTTGCATGGCCTTTTGGCTGCCCCCTTTTCTATTTGATTCACAATAAATATATACATTTTCCATTAAATAATCATCGTGGATTTTGACTGAAGACATGCTTATTCACTGGGGCACATACATAAATGCAATGTTCTGGTTAGCACTAAAAAATAATAGTTAATATGTAAATTCCCTTTCAAAATAAGACATAATTCATCACAGAACATCTAGACCCTTAGAGCTTAGACTCCTGGCTGTATAAGGGGATTTATATTATATCCAAGGTGTGTGTGTGTGTGTGTGTGTGTGTGTGTGTGTGTGTGTGCGCGTCATCCTCAGACTTTGTCCTGGACCCCCAACTAGCCTCTGGAACAAGTTCCAGGTTGCAGTCAAGTTGACAGATCACTTTTGAGATATCTGCAAACAGTAGCTTAGCAAGTCTGCTAGGGAGTTGAAATGTCCTAAGATGTGACTGGTAACTGGTTGCAAAGTCTATTCCTAAAATCACAGAGGTTCATGGGTGTGTACTAGGCTAATGACCACAATGGCCTTTTTAAGCCTAGCCACGCATCCCAAATCTCTGACAAGTTCTGATACTACTGAAAAGTGTAAGCAGGGGCTTGTAAAATGAAACATTCATAAGCAATGCACTCGGAGATGAACTACTTACAGGCTTGCCTGTGTCCATTAGAGACACAGGTTCCAAACCAGGGGTGAATTTCCTGTTCTCCATCCAACTGTCCAAGTTACACTTGGATTGGGTTAGGCAGGAACTCTGCTTTACATGGATGTTCCAAAGAAGGGGTAGTATCTGGTATAGATAACCGGTGTCTATCAGATTCTATTTATAATCAGAGGCACGTTTAAGCATTTAGAATGGGTAATTCTGGTGCCGTTTGTTTTGCGGACATGCAGGAAGTCCATCAGTGTGGGGTCTGACACTGTCTTGTATACCAGGCATAGATCTCCCCTCAACAGCCTGTAGGAGACAGAATACAGGGATAGGGTCTTGAGGCAGTCTGCACAGCACATGTTACTTACACCCTGAATTATTTTAATGAAGAACATCTGTGGAATTTCCAGTTGTGTAAGTTAACTTACTATAACATCAGATATTTGAACAGATCACGGTTGCAATATGATACTGTCCCCCATACAACTACAGTACGTCGCAGTGAACGCATTCAAAACCAACAGAATGCCTTAGGACGTCAACAGCCCGTGATGGGTGGGAGTGGTTGTAGTATGCAGTACAATACGAATAATCAAATAGAGGAGGTTTTCCAACAGGGTTTTCAGAAAAACAATATGGGCCAGCAGCAATCATTACAAACGAAACACAACAAGAAACAATTACCTCAGAGGAGACGGCAGAACAAGAGGAGGAGGTAGAGTACCCTGGCCTTAAAGTACTGACCAACTCAGAAGGAGACTTCCATATTTTTAATTTCAGTTCCTTGGATGTTGATGAGGAGATGGCAAACCTACTGTCAAAAGGGTTGACTTTCGTACCTGACTTGAGAGCTGATATAGTTAAATCAGTGCTAGATTTGAAAATCTTTGTCCGTAAACAATCTAACTTGTGAACTGGGACAAAATTCAGGCCTTATGGAAAATCTTAAGAGTTTCAAGTCTGTTCAACCCACCCCTAAAACCGGCGTTGGCACTATCTGAGAAGATCTGTGAAATGGATATTAGATATTGCTTGAACAATGGTGTAATAAACTATAATAAAAACAAAAATAGCAATATTGATAAAAATGAGCGGGATCTTCTCAAACTGCTGAACATTTGTGATGTAAGGGTTATGAAACCCGATAAAGGGGGTGGGTTGGTCTTTATGGACCAGGTAGACTATGAGACTAAAATGTTGGCACATTTAGATAGTGAAGCATATGTCAGTGCAAGTAGGAATGAGGTAAATGGAGCATATAATAATATTAAAAGCATTTTAAGTGACCTTTTTCTTGAGGGAACCATAGATGTAGATACATACCGCTATCTTACGATGCCAGCTCCAGTAGTTCCAACCTTGTTTGGAGCACCTAAAATTCACAAGAATGCCACAAACCCACCATTCAGACCAATAGTAGATGGTAGGGGTTCGATAACATATGCTTGTGCCAAATTTGTGGATTCTAAGCTAAAACCATTTGTTACATCAGAATCACAAATTTGTCGTGATTCTTGGAAATTTTTGGCTAATATCAACAATTTGGAATTTAATGTGCAATATGTGTTCCTAACAGTTGATATCAAAGACCTCTATACATCTATTCCACACCAAATAGGGACTGAATGGGTTAGGGAATTTCTACACACTAAAGGTATGGAACACCAATATATCAACCTAATAGAAGTGTTATTGGAAATAGTTTTGGAGAACAATTATATTTTATTTTCCAACAAATTGTTTCTCCAGAAAAGTGGCATTGCAATGAGCTCGCCATGTGGGAGCAGTTTTGCAAACTGTGTCCTGGCTTATTGGGAAACTTCCTTCTTGTTCAATTGCCCTATCTATAAAGAACATGTCGCTTGGTACACTAGGTACCAAGATGATATGTTCTTCTTATGGAAAGGACCGAGGGACACAATCGAGCGATTCATCTTAGAGTTGTCTTCGCCTACTTCATTTTTGGAATTCACTTACCAGGTGGGCGAAAATGAAATTAATTTCCTGGACATTCATTTAAGCAAAGATAATACGAAAAGGCAGTTTAGGTCCACAATATACCGTAAACCAACGTATTCTAATACATTTTTACATTTTACTAGCTGCCATCCCTTCCACCAGAAGAAGGTGGTGGTTAAGGGTCAGGCAGAAAGAGCAGCTAGGATGGTGTCCAGGTTCGAAGACTTCCAAGATGAATGTGCCTTCCTCAAACAAATGTTCTTAAAGAGAACATATCCTTTAACCCTGATCGGCAAAGTGATGGAGGAAGTGTGTAGCAAAAGAATATCTGGGCATTTCCAGCCCCTAATACAGGGCAAACAAGTACAAGCGGATTCAATAGATGAATCTCTAAATAATTGTTCCTTGGTAATCAAAAAAGATTTAAAGGTTGCAAGTTTCTTGACAACTTTTTCTATAGATTCAGGTGGGATTGTAGAAATTATGTATAAAAATTGGGCTATTATCCAACAGGACAATGAAATTAGGAAGAAACTAGGGCCAAGTTTATCTATAACAAATAGAAGAGGCCCCAACCTGAAGAATACAGTGGAGAGAGTAACGAAAGTGCCCCGATGTCAACAGGGTATGGGTAAGTGTGGTAGATGTGGTCAATGTAAACATATTAACACTACCAATAATATAACCATTAGAGATAGGAACTACAAAATTTGGGGTCACTTTTCTTGTGACTCCCAAGGAGTTGTATATTGTGCAATTTGCACTCAGTGCGAAGGATTCTATATTGATAAAACTGAGCGTAAACACAGACAAAGGATTTACGAGCACCAATATAGTATAAACAGGCAAATAAGCACTAATGCCCTCGCAAGACATGTGATGACATACCCAGAACACAAATTTAGATTTGTAGCCCTGCAGAAGGTAGAACAAAATATTAGGGGAGGGGCATGGCAACTCAAACTGGAAGAGGCAGAATTGGAGTGGCAGATCCGCACAATGGCATATATGTGCCCTGGGCTTAATGAGCATGTATCCATAAAATGTCTTCTCAAAATTAAAGCTTTAAATAGGTAAATATAAAAATACAAACAGAATATTAATAAATAATTGATATAAGAGCTCTGTGAAAGGGCATGAGGTTAAATATTTTTACTAACAATCATTCTTGAGGTTTATATAAATAAGAGTTGTATTTTAAAATATTTTTATGTCAGTATTGTTACAAGTTTCTGACATCACAATGGGGCCCACAAGCTTCACATTCGTAAAGCTTGTTTGTTTAGATATATATAGACAAGCGTAGAGTGAGGGTTTGGACATTCATATTGTTTGCACACACCTATTCTGCACTTTGTTAGCTGGGTGTAAAGTTTAGGTTCAGCAGTGTTTTTATAAGATTGTTTTTTTAAGAAAGTTTTAAAAGAAGTTCGTCACATGGCCAATTAGTATGCAAGTAATTAACTTACTAAATCATTTGGTTTGGATGTATTTAAAAGTTTAGATTGGAAAATTTTAATTGTATTTCAAACTGATTTGTTGGTCTGAGGAAGCTGGCATACTATAGTCAATGAAAGCGCTTACCAAATTTGAATAAAGGAGTCCGTTTCAAGAAGTCCACTCGTTTTTGTTTGCGTTTACCAGTTTTAGTAATTTTCTGTTGTTAAGGAATGTCCCTCCTTCGCCCTTTTTCTAGGGTATGAATATTTTTATTTGCATTTTTCTGGGTATATACCTAATTGATAGAGTATTAGCCTGAGGCAAGAACGCTCTGAAAGTTTGGTGACCTAATCACTGATTTATATTGCTCTCCTTGAGCTTTGCAGTGGTTAGGATGCATAGAAAGTACTCTAAAGTTTTGGTTGCTGGCTTGTTGTCATATCTGTGGCAGAATATAACTCATTTAGCCTAAGCTACTACAACAATAATCTATTCAATCATCTAATATTATAGTAAGTTAACTTACACAGCTGTACTTTCCTTTTAGCATGTCTTGTTGAATCACTTTTTCTTTTTGTGCAAGTTAGTGGAATTTGAAACTAGCTATATTTCATTGTTCCATACATGTGTGTGTGTGTGTGGGGGGGGGGCTTTTATATTTTCAAACAGAAGTTTTTTTGTTTTCTATGTATTTGCTAAAGCCTGCGATTTGAATTAGTATTTTTGGCTTTGCAGAAATAAGGATTATCTTCCCTGGCCCTCTGGTAGAGGTTCATAATGCTTGAGCACTAGAAGTGCCAGCTGTAGGAAAGGGGAATTAAACGGCCGATGCCAGCTTACCCATATTTGGGGAAGGGAGTGGTCTTTTCAGTATGACATCAAAAAGACTAAAACTAAGGACATGTGCTTGGCAATCCCTAGCCAGTGACGGTAGTCTTCATTAGTGTGTAGATGGAAGCAAACATCTATTTGTACAGGATGCAAGGTATGTTACAATGGCATGGATGTGCATACCTGTAACCATTAGCGGTCTTTAGGGTCTTAATAGAAATGCCCTTAATGCCAATATGCTAGTGGGGGTACAGAGCACCTGCTTGGCTACATGGATATTGGTCCTTCCTTCAGTTCTTGCTCCATGCTGAGTATACTCAGTATGGGAAAAACAAATGGGTTAAAGAGCAGTAAAGAGTGGACTGATATTCTGCAGGCATGGAAGTAAAAAGCATGCTTGGCTTATACATATTAGATACTCACAAGATATTACTAAAAAATATGATGGGTCTACATCAAGGACAGACAACCTTTTTTCAAGCAGGGGGGCAATAATCAAGGCATCTGCTCTTGCAAGACGAAACCCATTCAAAACAGCTTTAAACAGTGATGTGCACCATTGAATGTTGCTGTAGTTGGGTCTCATGGCAGAGAAGTGCATAGCCATCTTCTCTTTCTGCTGATTTCAGAGCATAATCAAGGTGCTGCACACATACTTACAGTAAAGATATGCCACCTGATTAAGATATTCCCCTTATGCCAGTCCCTGTGGAATGCCAAGCAAAACATGTTCAAGTGCTAGTGTTCTGCAATGGTGCTGAGGGTTGCCTACCCCTGGTCAATATTTTATTTTTATAAATGATTTACATGTGCTGTTATAAAGAAAAGCAACTTCATGTTTCTTTTTTACCATGCAACTTCTGTATATGCTTTAAGCATGTACTACAAAACTTGTGGAGCAAAACTGCTTTAACTGTATTGTCAGAGTGTTTTTACATAATCTGCTTTATGTAATATATGAGCGTTTTTTTTTATTTTTATAAAGCATGTTTACTAAGGTCATAAAACTTCTCAGTTATTAGAAATACTAAATATATTAGCTTTGCCTTGGCTTTCTCTTTAACTGTTTATCCTTGTGAAGAAAAGGTAGATAATGTTACCAAAATATATCATAGCTATTGTTTAGGCACTCTCCGGGACTTTCATGCAATGAGACAGGAGATTGATACCTCTGTACTGCCCACAGGGGACATTTACGACTGCAGGCAGCACAGAGGCATCAAACTCCTGTCACAGTGCATGAAAGCCCTGGAAAGGGTGACTGATAAACGGATACACAGAGTAGTAGAAAGCAAGATGTGAGACGAGCATTTAAGATTCAGAACAGAATATAGCACAACTGACCCGATGTTTGCAGTGAGATAGATACTTGACAAGAAAATAGAGATGAGGAAAGAGCCCAACTGGGCATTCCTAGACTTGGAGAAAGCACATGAAAAGGTCCCAAAAAGCTGATTTGGGCTCATACTCTTCATTTACCTTGAGGGCAGTAATCTGCATGGATCACATACTGAGATTCCAGTGAGACTTGGCTTGGAAAACTACCACCCTAGTTGCCAACATGAACTGCATCTCAGCTCTGGCTATGAAGGTAGCCAATAATGTAGCAAATGGTTATGCAAGGCCATTAGCCACTGGCTTTGCTATCAGATGCTGTGCCTAGCTCCACACACACATTTTGCTGATGACATCAAGGCCATTTTCTTATATGCTCCTTTTGATGGAATCCTGCTGTTTGGACATGCTGTAAAGGCTAAACTTCAGAAGCAGCAACAAGAGGAAGAGGGCAAGACCCTTACTGCTCCTACATTTGCAGTACATGTTTTCCAGAATTTAGTAGAGTCAGTGTCAGCTATGGCTTTAGCCCGACCCCCAGCAGCTCAACAACACAGGCTCTGGAAGAGACTACAGAAGTTAATGCAATTTTTAGAATGGCCAACAACCCAAAAGTAATAATATCTAGCAAACAGTCAGGGGTCCTGTGGCTGGGGTCCTCAATCAGCTCATTGAAGACCTGCCCCAAGTGTCCTACCCTGGAGGCAGTTGGGGGTCACCTGTTCCTCATCTTGTCCGTTTCATTATCAATAACCAAAGACAAATTGGGTGAGAAACCTAACTTCCATAAGGAAACACATGTTCATTCTTCTTCTCTCCCTTTTCTTCCACTTCCCAGACATCCCAAACTATTATACGGTTGCTGCAAGGAAAGAGGTCTTACGCGTCATGCAAAAAAAAATAAAAAATTACAGTCTAACAGGTCTCATGAAATCAGTGAGGGTTAGACTTTTAATGTTGGCTCTTTTTGGTCCTCAGGAGAATGAAGGACATCATGGCTCTTCTGGATTTGAGTGGTCTAAATCATTTTTTTCCAAAAGAACCCTTTTGGGTGGCCATGGTACACACTATTGTTCCATATCTGGAAAAAGAAGACTGGTTGTAGGCTTTGATCTTCCAGATGACCTACTTGTATATCAGGCAAGCACTGGTGTCCCAGAGATTCCTCCACTTCAACACAGAAAACATTAATTTTCTAGTTTCAAACTCTTCCATTCAGCCTCACCTCTGCCCCTAGGATATTCTCTAATTTGCATGGCAATTATAATAATGCATCTCAGGCTGCAAGTGACCAGAGTTTTCCTGCACCGGGTTAACTGGCTCCTTGTAGCCATCTTGAAGGACAGTCTTATAACTTCCATGGACTACCTACTGTCACTGTTCCAGTCCGTAGGGATAGTGACTAGAATTGCAAGTCTAATTTGACACCCACACAGTCCATCACATTCATCAAGTGCAAGGTGGATACTCTAGCTTACTGCATATTTCTTACTTCAGACAGATCTCTCCATTCAGTTGACTCTCAAATTCAGTTCCTGCAGCTCTTTTTCCTTGGACACCTGGCTTATTGCAGCCCTCCATTTACTTGATGCCCAAAGAATCTTACCATATGAGAGTTTTACAGATGAACTTCAGAATAAAATGGACCCAGCTGTTAGATCCCCTGGACCTTCCAATCAAAATTTCCTAAAATTGCCAAGGTAATTTCAGGTGGTATATCCACAGGTCCAACCTAAGTCTTTCAGCAGATTCTTGTAAGCCCTCGTACCATCTGTGATGGTCTCCACAGATGTCTTTGCTGTAAGGTGTGGAGGTATTTTAAGGAGCATACGTTCCAAGGGTCAAGGTTACACAGACCTTGTTATACAGTTTTCTTCAAATGAGGGCAGCCATTCTCACCTTACAAGTGTTTCACAGCTCCCTCACCCTTGGTGCTACTGCCATCCACATCATCAGTATGGCTGTGGTACACTACTTCAGACAGGGGGTAGAACCCATTCTTACCCCCCCCTCCGTTGAGAGGCCATGGGCAACTTTAATTACCCACTATTAACTGGGAATCATATACAATACCACATGTGCAGGCACAGAGTTCCTGGATTTTGTAAACGCAAACTTCTAGACCAGACTATCAATACGACGACCAGGGAGCAAACATACTGGATCTGGTCCTCATTAACATGAGAGAATGCTGTACACTCCCTAGTGTAATGCCTTCTCTGGTAATGTCAGACCATGAAACAGTCTCCTTTGAAGTACAAAATAAAACCCAGCACCCCAGCTAAACCTGGAATGCTCAGGAATTACTCTGAGGCTAACTTCCTACTGTTAAGTGATAACCTGGCAAATTTCAAGCCCCCATAAACCCTGAGAATACTGCTGCCTATGCAGAACTGTTCACAGAAACCCTATAAAAGTATATCAACAGCTACACAGAGGCAGCTGTACCCGCTAGGAAGAAGTACAGAACTAACTCAAAAAACATGCCACCCTGGTGGATTTATATCAATAGACTATATAACAGAAAAAAGAAAATTAGGAGATGAAGGTCCCAGCAGGATAAAAGCACTCTCATCAAACTAAACAAACAACCCAGAGGATAAATAAAGTCTATCAAAGGCGAACTTGAGGTAAATTTGGCATTCCAGGCCAAGGACAACCACAAGACATTTTTTAGCTATATCTACAACCTCAAACTCAATACACTATTGTGTGCGAAACTCATTATCAATGAAGCCACCTACACTGAGTCAGAAGATATAGCATACCTACTGCCAGACAAATTCAGCTCTAACTTTATCCCTCTCTGCCCCTCAACCTCCCCTCAGGAAATACTATGAAATATAACTCCTCCTACTATCACTCGGGAACAGGTCCTCAATGCTCTCCTCTAAGGCCAACAGCACTTCATTGATGGGCCACACAATATCCCAGGATGCCTTCTAAACAGCATGAAACATTACCTATCAGGTCGTCTGGAATTATTGTTTAATTGTAGCATCCAAACAGGCTTTGCACCTCATGAAAGGAGAACAGCAACAGTCATCCCTCTGCACAAAAGTGGGCCATCTACAGACCCATACGTCTCACTAGTCTCCTATGCAAAGCCATGGAAAGAATTATCACGGGAATGATCTATAATGACTTACACAACTATACTTATATTCATTATTAGATCACTGTTGCAGTAACCCAAGCTATATGGGTACATTATCTGAGCTTTGAAAGAAATGAAAGAGGAAGAAGGGTCATAGTTCAGGAGCCCCTGGAGAACAGTCCTAGCAAATTCTGCTTTGGACCAGGAAAATAAATCTAATTTGTAATGTTATGTAAAAGTATGCAGAGTGGAGCAAACTATTGCCTGCAGAATACTGCTAGAGTCCACCCGTTACAAAAAGCCACAGAAGAAGCCAAAGCCCTGGTATGGTCCTCGTCCTTGCCTGGAAGTGACTTGTTACAGTGACATTAACAAAAAAAAAAACAATAGCAGGCAATAACCATTTGGAAATTGTCTATTTTGACAATGATTGTCAATTATTCTTACTTTCTTAGAAAATAAAGAGTTGACCCAAAATACTGAAGGTTTTATTCCTGTCAAGATAGTATGAAATGCTTGTGGACATCCACAGTATGCAAAATCCTTTCTCCATTATTTTTTGGTTCTGGAAAAAAGACAGGAGAATGAATAGCTTGACTCAAAATGAACTTTGAAATCACTTTAGACATAAATTAGGGATTTGTTCTCAAAGATACCCTATCCTTATGAAAAAAAAAAGATAAGGTTGACTTACCATAAGTGCTTGTAACTCAGACACTCTTGTTGCTGAGGATGGAGGAATAAGTAACACTCATTTCTAAGCTGAGAACTTTAATTCAGCTTTGTGAGCTAGTTCAAATTGAGCAATAGTTATTATCTCCAGTAAAAAATTCAGATTCCAAGTAAAAGACACCTTTTTTGTAGGAGGTTTGGTATGTAACACCCCTTTCAGAAACATTTTCACATTAGCTGCATTGAAAGAGGGGGAAAATGGCTGAAAAATGAACCTTGATGGAGGAGAAAGACAGGTCAGAGGATAGTAACTCACACAAAACAATGAAGAAGAACAGAAACACTAACCCTGAAAGAATGCAAGTTCCTGTCTTGGCACCACTTAGAAAGTCTTTTCCATTTACTACTATATGGTTTTCGAGTAGCAGGTTTTCTTGCTTCCTTTAATACTTGCTGCTTCAAGTCCTCAGAAAATAGCTGCCTAAAAGATATTAAAATGTTACCATACAGGCAACTAATTGCAGCTGTTTGGAGTCAGGATGTGTCAAACACTCCTTGTCCTGTTGAGTAGATCCATTCTATGAGGGAGCTTGAGTAATTACAATGGCAATTAACAAAAAAGTACCAATCACTACTGCAAGAGCCAGAAGGGAGCCACCACAATGATGACCCCAGATACTAGTGGAAAAGCATAGAGGAAACATTTCTGTCAAAGGAAAAGAAAATGCATCCATCTTCCATGCCTTCTTGCATGGAGTCCTTGAGCAGAATTTTACCAACTGATTGTTGTGAGTGAAGTTGAACCAATATATTTGAGATTCTCCCTATGACTGGATCAATTTTAGACTCCCCGATTCAACTTCCACTGGTGAGGCTCTGTCCTGGTCCTGCTCAGCATGTCTGCCACACAATTTTGCTCTGACAGTATGTAAGAGGCTTGCAGAGTGAGATAGTGCTGAAAAGCTATATTCCACATTACTGTGGCTAGTCTGCACAGAAGGTGAGGTCTGGTTCCACCAGTTTGTTTATGTACCACATCACTGTAGTTTTGTCTGTAAACAATTATAATGGTCCTGCAGCCAAATACGATTCAGAGTTGACAGTATTTATGAGTGACATCTCTTTTACATTTAAGTGTTTTGATCTGTCTTTTCTGTTATAAATGCCCTGCACTTTTATCCCCAAAGGCCCTTCTCCCAATGCAAAGTCTGTACAGTCTGTTTTTACAGACTGTGCAGGAGCTAAAAGGGAAACTAGAAGACCTGGATTCTGAAAAATTTGGTCTCTCCACCAAAAAATATCCCTTTTCACAAACCCCCAAAGCAGGAATCTAAAATGTCATGGGAAGATGATGTTGGGACCATAGAAATTTTAGGTACAACTGACTTTTTCTCTTGTGGAATCTTGCCATATGAATTATGAAAATCGTAGATACCATGAAGCACAGAATCATAAGAAATTCATGGGCTTACTCAACAGTCTTAGTGGAAATATTCAGGAAAAGATCTAAATACATATCTACTTTTCCTGTACTGAAATATCTAGGAGACACTCCAGGAAGACAATCTTGTGAAAAGGAGACAAGCATGAATTTTGTATGTTCTCCTGGGACCACAGTCAGTGTAGTAGACCCCTCAGCCAAGTGAGAAATTCCTAAGACTTTGAAAAAGACTCTGCGAAGATAAGCAAGTCATCTTAATAAGGAAAAATGTGAAAACCTTGTAGAATGCAGCAGGTTATCACAGGAGCTAGACACTTAGTGAAAACCTTTGGTGCAGGGGAAAAAAAAGGGTAATGCAGAGACAAATGACAGTGTGATACAGACACACAAATCCTTAAGAAATATCTGAAACCTGGATCTATAGGAACATGATAACATGTAAACTTTAAATTTAAGGTCAACAGGAAACTCAAATGGGCGTCAACAGGTAACACGTTGTGAAAGCATAACATTTTGAACTTGGGCACTATTACACACAGGCTTATAAAGAGGAAAGATCCAGAACTGATTTCAAATAATCTACTTTTTTTGGCACCAGAAAAAAAATATTGAATAAAACCATTCTCCCACCTGAGAAAGGAGGACAGCTTCTATCATCCCCTGAGACAGCAGCTGGTTAACAGCAGGAGGGAAAAGGGGGTTGGTCTGCTAGATGAGGTGGAATCCCACTAAAGGGATGCAGTGACTTCTACTATCATCTCTAACCTTGGGTGAATTACTTTCTGAATTCATCCATTGGAAACTATATGTTGCCAACCAGAGAAATGGAGGTATAGGCTTTCCGGAAAAATCAACAGTTTGCCAGGGTGGAAAGAAGTAGGGGAGTCTTGTAGATAGTCATTCAAACTTATCATACTGTCTTTTGTTCTGGAATGTTCTTCCCATTGCTTTTCTAAATATTTGCTTAACAAAAGCTTGCTGTGTTTATTTTTTGCTTTGAAAAACAATGCAGGGATAATATTAGACCACTTAACAAACTTAGAAAAGGAAGGCTGAAAATCTAACAAGTTCCTTCAATCATCTGACCTCTTCTCATCATACTTATTAAAGACCTCTGCAGCAGATGGTCCAAAACCTAACTCTGTGTTTAACAGAAAGAATTCAAAATTTCAGTTTTGACATCTGGAAAGCTTTGAGTACGCAGTCAAGTAAACATCCTCATGACAGTTCTAGTGGCAGACATCCTGGAAGAGGCATCAGCAGAATCATAAGCACATTTCAAACAGTGTGTAGCCACTGGCTAACAGAGTTCACAGATGACTGCAAACTGGGAGCCATTACTGAATCCCCAGATTATGTGAATATTCTACAAAAGGGTCTTATAGAAACAGATGCCTGGTGCCAGAGCCATGGGCTCAAGCTTAATGCCAAGAAATGTATAGTTATCCCCTTTGGAAAAAGCATGTACCCATGAATTACCACATAGGTGGCAGGACACTAAACACTGAAAGTGTGATGAAAGACTTAGGGACACAGGTGGACAGTGGTCTCACTTTCAATAACCACATCACCACAACAGTCAAGAAATCCTTCTATGTGGCACACCTCATCATGAAGGGCTTTTCATCCAGAAAAAAGGAGGTCATTGTCCCACTGTACTCATGCCTTATTAGACCCATTATAGAGTATAATGCCCCGTTTGGTATGCACCTCACAAGACATCTGCAACAGCTGGAAAGGTTACAGAAATACCTCACTAAAAGAATCACAGGCCTAAGGCAGATGCCATATGCTGACCATCTAAAAAAACTCCAGCTATACTCTGTGGCATATCGTCTACTCAGAGGCGATCTCTGCTTAACATACAAGGCCATGTCAAGCCCTGAGCTGTTGGACATGCTCCACTTAAAGAAATCCCAATCCCTCAGAGCCACACGCTCCAGGGATCTAAACCTTGTCATCACAATGAACAAAACATGCTGGAGTGATAGGTTCCTAACCCAGAGACACTCTGGAATAGACTGCCCATACATGTCAAGCAGAGTGCCTCATTGGCCCTCTTCAAAAGGAACCTTGATGATTCGATGGGAGATAGGAAATTCACCCCGGGGATCATGTCAGTCGCCCTGCTAGACAGGGGTCCAGAGAAGTAAATATTGTGGGAAGAAATATCCAGGGAATTGTTATGGCTAAGCTTGCATAGGCCCTTGGGCCGATAGTCTAGTACCAACCTATGAACTTGAGAAACAGAAGTAATCAAGTTACACAAAAGTTTTCTCCTGATAAGAGGAAAAAGACGCCCAAATATTCCTCATATAAGAAGGAAGGATACACTTTAACAAATTAACTTGGCAGTTGAGAATTCTAAAAATAAGTGTTGCAAAAGAAAACTCTTTTCCCCCATATCTATCAGAAGCTTTCCCATCCTTGTCAGAAAGGGAGGAATTGGTATTAAGCAGATGTGTAACAGCAGCTAGGATCATTAGAGAAATAACTGCTATGTCTGATCTGGGATTACCTTGAATACTGTGGTTTCTTTTCTTTACCTTGTGTTTTACTTGCATTCTGCTTTAACAGCATATTAAAACTTCAAAAGAGACCACAGCTCTCTCTTCTGAGTCAGGCAGAAATTAGAAGTGATCAATTAGGGAATTGTTCATAAGACAGAAGAGGTCACTTAAGGTTAATCATTTGTTAACTGAGGGGGTGGAGCTAGGAACTAAACCTTCTATTTAAGGGGTAAAATAAAACATTTCAGAGCTTTACCAGAAAGGCTCATCCAGACTCTGCTACACTTTGCTGTGAAGGAAAGGTTAGTTTGCTTTTATTTTTTGTATTTTGTATTACTTTATTGCCTTTCTATATTTTGAATACTGTGGTTTGTTTTCTTTACCTTGTGTTTTACTTGCATTCTGCTTTAACAGCATATTAAAACTTCAAAAGAGACCACAGCTCTCTCTCTCTCTTCTCAGTCAGGCAGAGTTTTTTTCCCGTCCTCCCACCCAGTTACAGCAGTCTTGTTAAATACCACTGTCTTTCTAGCTGCCTGCCTCTTATGTTAATCTGACCATATATCTCATTTCCTCTCTACTTTCACTGGCTTGTGTGAGTAATCACAAAATTATCATTCTTGAAATCCCTCCCCTTCAACTATTTAAATTTATTGACCATCCTACTGTATTCCATAGTACCAGAATAAAAAAGTGACCACCACTTTCACCCCCATCTTGCTGTTTTAAAAATGGTAACTCTCCACTAAACCTTAACTTTTTAAACAGGTAAAACTTAAGTTACCTACTTTCACATCTAACTTCTCTAGTGCACACTGCAGTGTGCATTTTTTTTTCATCTTACCTTTAAGCATCCCTGTGACTAGCACTTTCTCTAATACCTGCTGGAAAGCACTAGGAAGCCTTAAACTGATACAAGCACTCAAATCTCCTTCTTATTAAGGAGAAATTAATAGTAGGCACTAAAGAGCCTATAATTGCAAAGTACCTTGCTAAGGTAAGGGAAAACAGCTCCTGTACTTTACAAAAAAAAAAAAAAAAAGCACCAAACCAGATATGTCCAAGGGTCAGATTCCGGTGATTTCTCCTGCCCACCTGGTGAATCTGGGCATACTGGGGCAATGCAGCAATTGCCTCATGTACACAGACAACCCTCTCCTCCTACCATCCAACACTAAAACCTGTGAGAGATGCACTTACATAGCCAAAATGGAAGCAAAGCTCTCTCCACCCAAGATTGTGCTAGAAAGTCAAGAGGAGAAGGTTAGCACCCACACTACACCTCAAGCAACACATAGCCCTTCTAAACCCACATCACCAACACCCACATATAGCAACACTAAATCCACATATGCAGAGGCCCTTAACTGTAACCTGCCCAAGCAACAAGGACCTCTGAAGCTGAAATGCAAACAAACACCAATCACAACCAAAGTGTCACATAGTTCACAACACCAGTGTGCCACCCAGCAACAGCCCCTAAGGCAAGACAATGTACCTAACACTTTAGTCATAGGTGACTCTATAGTCCGGCACACTGATGTCCCTCTCACCAGGTTGAACAAGGAGAAAATTACAGTCAGCTGCCTGTCGAGTGCCAGAATCCGCCACATAACGCATGCACTCAAGTCACTCCACAACAAGTACAAATATGACTCTTTCATTGTCCATGTTGGAGTGAATGACTTGAGACGTACCTCCCTGGACTACATGAAAAGAGACATGGAAGAGCTCTCGGATCATGTGGCCCAGGCAGGTATGACCTTAGCCCTGAGTAGCATCTTGCCTTCACCCAGAATGATACCACAATATAAGGACAAAATGATTGACTTCAACAATTGGCTAAGCTTCTGGTGTCAAAGGGGATCCAGTATCTCTCTGCCTGGGACGACATGATTGACAGACCACGATGCTTTGCCAGAGATGGTCTGCACCTGTCACCCCTGGGATTCAAGTTACTGGCTAAGGCTCTTGCCACCCCTATAGTGCCTTTTTTAGGCAAAGTTCAAAGGACAAAACCACCACCATAACAGGTACAAGCATGCAAAATCTGAAGGTAATGCTACTCAATGCTAGAAGTCTAAACCTCAAAATGCACTCTCTTGAGGCACTCCTAAAAATGGAGAACATTGATATCTGTGCAGTAACTGAGACCTGGTTCAAGGCTCCAGAGAGTACCCCTGCAATACCATGCTACAAATCTTACCACACTTTTCGGCCACCAAACCAGGACCGAAACACTAAAGGTGGAGGAGTGTCAATATTCACCAAGTATATTCACACCACCAGGCTAGTTGCCAACACAATGCATCTGAAATTCTCCAGGTGCAACTAACACTAGGTAAGACTGCAATCCAAATTGTAGCTTGCTACAGATCCCCCACCATACCCCAAGATTCTCACTACACCTTTCTAAACATACTGGAAAACATTAAGATAGAACCAAACACCTTAATACTGGGCGATTTTAACTATCCTGCCATTAACTTGGAAAACTACTCATGTACCAACACCTTTTCCCAATGGTTCTTGGAATTCATAAATTCCAATGCCCTGGATCAACTAATCCATAGTCCCACCAGGGGCTCCAATATCCTAGACCTGGTCATTACCAACATGGGAAATCGATGCTCCACACCTATGGTCACCCCCCTCGTTAGTCAGGTCTGACCCTAAGCTAATCACCCTTAACATCCACATCCCACCCCACCCCCCAGTAAGGAAACCTCCATAAAAAACTTCTCCAAAGCCAACTTCATGCTACTCAAGTCAGAAGTGACAAACTTCATGACACCCATGCAGATGGGAACTGAAAGTTCAACTGCTGAATCCTAAACTAAGGCACTGTACGAGCACATCCACTCTCGCATGAATCGTGCCATCCCAAATAGAACCAAGATGCTCTCATCCAAAAAAAGGAAGCCAATCTGGTGGTCCCCTACCATAAACAAACTTTAAAACAAAAGGAAGAAACTGTTGCAGAAAAGAGGAAAATCCCAGGATGCAAAAAACTCCCTTACCAGCCTCAGTAAGAAGCTGAGATCCCTCATAAAATCCTCCAAAGCTAGTTACAAAAATAAAATTGCCAAAGATTCCAAAGAAAACCACAAGGCATTCTATAACTATGTCAAGAATCTAAATGGCAATGCTCAGATCTGCTCTGAGCTAAAACAGAATGGCATTAAATATACTGATCCCAAGGATATTGCCAATATCCTGGCAGATCGATTCAGTGCCAACTTCACCTCCCTCTCACCCCCTAAATGGCCCATCTCAATACTGGAAGATTGCCAAATTCTGGTAATAATGGCCACACAGGTAAAAAAACGCACTCTCCAAAGCTAAGAATACAGCATCCATGGGACCAGATGACATCCCGGGCTGTGTACTACATGAACTACAATATGAACTGGCACCTCACCTAAGTGTCATGTTTAATCATAGCCTCACCTCAGGTTTTGTGCCCACTGAGTGGCGCAGAGCTACAGTTATCCCACTCCACAAGGGGGGATCCACTTTGGATCCTGGAAACTACCGTCCCATCAGTCTGACAAACCTTATCTGCAAGGCCATGGAGCGTATTATCATGGAACTTATAAACAAAGACATTGGCAATCTTCAAACACTGGACCCCACCCAGTTTGGGTTCATGAAGGGCCAATCTTGTCTCCTGAACCTGACTGACTTCTTCGAATCAGTCTCCAGAGCCATGGACAAGGGTAAGGTGGTCTGCACAGCCTATCTAGACCTTGCCAAGGCCTTTGACACCATCCCCCACTCTGGAATCATAGATAAACTTACTAAGCTGGGCATTAATCCCTACGTCACCCAATGGGTTGCTAACTGGCTTACTGATAGAATCCACACTGTAAAAGTAGCCGACTCCAAATCCCGCTCCAGACAAGTGACAAGTGGAGTACCTCAGGGTTCAGTCCTGGGACCGCTGTTGTTTGGCATCTACTTCTCTGAAGTACAGGCCAACACTAAGGGACTCTGGCTAACAAAGTTCGCAGATGACTGCAAACTGGGAGCCATTATTGAATCCCCAAATGATGTGGATACTCTACAAAAGGGCCTTACAGAAACAGATGCTTGGTGCCAGAGCCATGGGCTCAAGCTCAATGCCAAGAAATGTATAGTTATCCCCTTTGGGAAAAACATGTATCCGTGAATTACCATATAGGTGGCAGTACACTAAACACCGAAAGTGTGATGAGAGACTTAGGGACACAGGTGGACAGTGGTCTCACCTTCAATAACTACATTGCCACAACAGTCAGGAAATCCTTCTATGTGGCACACCTCATCACTATGGGCTTTTCATCCAGAAAAAAGGAGGTCATTGTCCCACTGTACTCATCCCTCATTAGACCCATTATAGAATACAATGCCCCGTTTGATATTACCTCTCAAGACATCTGCAACAACTGGAAAGGTCACAGAAATACCTCACTAAAAGAATCACAGGCCTAAATTAGATGCCCTATGCTGACCGCCTTAAAAAACTCCAGCTATACTCTGTCGCATATTGTCTACTCAGAGGCGATCTCTGCTTAACATACAAGGTCATGTCAAACCCAGAGCTGTTGGACATGCTACACTTAAAGAAATCCCAATCCCTCAGAGCCACACGCTCCAGGGATCTAAACCTTGTCATCACAATAAACAAAACATGCTGGAGGGATAGGTTCCTGACCCAGAGACTCCCCAGACTCTGGAATAGATTGCCCATAAATGCCAAGCAGAGTGCCTCTTTGGCCCTCTTCAAAAGGAACCTTGATGATTGGATGGGAGAAAGGAAATTCACCCTGGGGATCACGTCAGTTGCCCTGCTAGACAGGGGTCCAGGGAAGTAAATAGTGTGGGAAGAAACAGCCAGGGAATTGTTATGGCTAGGCTTGTATAGGCATAGGGCTGACAGCCTAGTACCAACCTATGAACCTATTATACAATCTATCTTCTTCTTGGGATCAGAAGGCTGGCTGTCAGGCAAGTTACAGTCTGTGACAAAAACATCCTCCAATCCTAAAATAATAGGATAAATTGAAGTAAGGTCAAGAAAATACAGTCATGATAAATCCTAATACCTCTTTATGGATGGTTGGAATGCCATTATGTTCCCAATGAAACAAATGTTTACTATGAAATTACTTACAGAAAAAGAGAATCCTTCAAAGGGACTGGCAGAAAGCCACACTCTCCTCAAAATCTAAATAAAAAACCTGAGGAGATAAAATAGAATCTGTCCCTTCACAATAATTTGTAGTTCAAAATGTTGAACTTCTTCTGAAAATGAATAATTACCTTTTCTCTTACATGAAACAGCTGAAGTGAAAGAATCAAGAGCCTGAGCTAAGCCCAATAAATAACCCCTGTCCAAACTAACTGGGACAAGAGAAGATATGAGTACAAGTTTTAGTTCATTTTGACAGAAAGTTCTGAAGAAAACCATTTTTTTTACCAGGGAAAAAACTCCATAGGGGCAGGCATTGCAGTCTGGCTAAATAAAGAGGGGTACTTCTTGCTCCTTTTCCCAGGACTGACAAGAACAGTTTTCCCATGGCACTCTGAGAGGACATGTTTAACCCCTGGTCCATGGTGGCTGTAGGGACAACAGCAGAGGGAGTCAAGTAAAAAATGCACTGCCCGAGGAACCAAAAATAGACACAGCAGAATCACCCATCTTCAACGTACATGGCAAAGGCGGCTTATTAACCTTCTTCTTTATGTGGCTGGAAGAAGTAAGAACTGAGGAAACAATGGGTTGTTTCATGATTAAGTCTAAAACCATGACAGACTTCCAAGATGGCTGCAAATTGAGTAACAGCCCGACTAGCTCTCCAAGTGTGAAAACAGAAACTCAGAAAAGAAAGCCAGTGGGCTTATATTTTTTGGTAAATTTCAGTAACTGGCTAGTAAATGAACTGCCTGCATGCCAGGAAAAAAGAAATACAGAGGACCTGAAAGAAAATCAGCTATAAAAGGTGAGGAACAAAAAACACTGACTGGAAAGAGCACTGCAGGTGTTCAGAAAAAAAAGCAGTGCAAGCTCCAGACATAACTTCTAGTAACCAAGTAGAAAATTTAAGACTACTGCACACAGAACTGATTAAAATAAATGGAACACTGATGAAGTATATCACCTTCAAATAACAAAAGGCTGGCAAAAATGGAAGAAGCTTTAACAGGATATTCAGAGGGAGGTGATAAAACTGCAAAAATCAGAGAATGAAATGAAGAAAGGCTGGCTGAATACAAGACTGCTCAAGAATAGATGTTTAAAAAAATAGAATTAGAGGACAGCGCATGCAGGAAAAACATGAGATTTTCTGCTTTACCAGAGAAGCGGGAAGGAGCAGACTGTATTAATTTTATGAAACCACAAATAAGCCACTGGACTGGTATTCCACAGCAGGAGTTGTTAATTGAAAGGGCACGTTGTGTGTATGCTCCAAACCTGGCTATGAGAAAGTAACCTAGCCCTTTAATAGTAAAGATGCAATCCTACTAGCAGGAGGAGTTGATTCTAACAAAATTTTGGCAGAAAGACAAAGTACTATAAGTGGGTGACAACAAAGTGTTTGTGGAGAATAATTATACCAGGCAGAAACGGATTAAATATATTCCATTATTCAGACAAAGTTGAGAAGCAGGCATAAGATTCAAACTGCTGTACCCAACTGTCTTCAAAATATTCTTCCCTGGAGGAACAAAATCCTTTTTGATGCAGTACACGCTAAAGAAGAAATACAAAGGTTTGCCTAACAAAAAGTGAACTGTGAAACAGAAGGAGATTCTGCTTCTTGTCCTCCTGGTAATAAATACCACAAGAGACACTGTGCCTGTGAAACCTGTTTCAATGGAAAATGCTTGAAAGAAGGAAAAAAGCACAAGAGTTGACTAGAAAAATGGAGAATATGTTGGAAATGAAACAGAGACAGGATCTGGTAGATGGAGATGAACAGGAATAAAACCAGCAACTTGGAAACTGACAAATGTGGGATTATAAAACAATAATTATATTTGTAAAACATGAAAGAACAAGAAAATCTGGAAATATTGGACTTTTTGACTTTATTAAACTTGTAGGGGACTCTAAAGCATATGCCCTACTTCATGTCATTAATGTTCTAAAAATACTTAGGAGAAGGGAATAGGAGAGAGAGAAGGTTACGTGTAAGTAAAACAATTTTTTTCTTAATAGTAATATTTTTATAGTGAATGATTTTCTTTGCATGCTCTAAAGTAAAGTTTTCTCAGTTCTTTTTAAGTGGGATGCAGCTACTAATGTAAACAGGTGCTCCTAATTTTTTTCTCCCTTCTTCTCTTTCTCCTTGTGCAGTTTTAATAAATGTAGGTACTGCAATGTAAAAAAAGAAGAAAAGTCTGGTCAAATGAGCATGACAAAATAAAAACTAATGTAATTTTTCTCTTTCTTGCATAGGGGAATGACTGGATTAAGGTCCTTAGCTTGATCTAGTAACACATTTTAAGAGTAAGCAAGCAAATGAAAAAGAACACTAAATATTATAAAGCTTTTTTCTAGCAAATAAATGCATGATTTTAGTAGCAACGTTGTATCTGGACCTCATGTCTCCATGGAGACAACCTGATAACAAGAAATGGCTAGGAGATGATGTTTCCTGAAATCAATCAAGTGCTTTTTTTCCAAATGGGAGAACTATAAAGATAAGACAAAACCAGACAGTACTTAGTAGAAGCACAGGTTGTACCATGTGTCTTAGCATGGATAACCTTTCTTTTAGGTTAAGCCAAGTCTATCAGTGTGGCTGCCAGTTGTTTCTGTTAGGAGGGTAATACCTCAATATTTGAAGATGTACATAGTCTTGTGTGCCAGTATTAAGTTAATATGTTTTAGGGGGTATTGGGGGTGTTTTTTGAGGGCATTCAATAAAAAAAAGTTTTGTAAGATGTGACATAGGCTCAAATGGATACGACAAAAAACAACTGTATAAAAGATCAACTTGCCAAATAGTGTATGCATGTAACAAAAAAGCTTGAACTAGACACTTACCAACAAACTGTTATACATAAAATGTGGGAATAACAACTTTTTTAACACAATGATGCTTCTGATACTTTTGGTAATGTCTTTAAATGTCAATGGTCTCACTAATAAATACAAAAAAAAAAAGAAAAAGTAAAAAAAAAAAAAAAAAAAAAAAAAAAAATACTCCTTGTTTTCCCGCCTTTGCTCGACTAGTTAAGACCAGTATACAGGCTTTGCTGTATTCTGGGCTGTGTGTAGTTCCTGTGTTGGCCATTGCCTTACTTGGATAGAAGGAAGTTTCTGAGCTCACCAGTGGGAGTGGGGAGCCTTGAGCAGCCTATCTGTCCCTGGGGGAAGTGATCTCAGCACTTGAGCTGTAATTCATTGGTTGCCTTGGACCATTTCCAGCTCTTTTCAAGTTCCCTGTATAAAAATCCGCCTCAGGGCGTTTTTTTTTGGCTATATACCCAAGCAGAGCTCCACGTGGTCCTGCAGAGGGGTCCTGGCTACAGAGAACTGAAAGAAGCGACCACTTTCCTGATTTAAGTACTTTTTGGCTTTTTTTATCTGCATTGTCCTCTCTGGCTTTCATTTAATAAGATACAACTGTTTTTTTGCTTTGCTGCTGTATTCTAAAGTATCTGCACTTAAAAGTAGTATTTTGGTCGACTCTGGTCGAATATTACTGTTTTTTTGATAATTTAATTGCTGAGGCTGCTCACTAAAGTGTGCTAGCCTGTGTTAATCGTTTTACTGTTTGCCTGACTGCATTTCTGTGTTCTTCTCTAAAAAAAACAAAAACAAAAAAAAATACTCCTTGTTTTCCCGCCTTTGCTCGACTAGTTAAGACCAGTATACAGGCTTTGCTGTATTCTGGGCTGTGTGTAGTTCCTGTGTTGGCCATTGCCTTACTTGGATAGAAGGAAGTTTCTGAGCTCACCAGTGGGAGTGGGGAGCCTTGAGCAGCCTATCTGTCCCTGGGGGAAGTGATCTCAGCACTTGAGCTGTAATTCATTGGTTGCCTTGGACCATTTCCAGCTCTTTTCAAGTTCCCTGTATAAAAATCCGCCTCAGGGCGTTTTTTTTTGGCTATATACCCAAGCAGAGCTCCACGTGGTCCTGCAGAGGGTCCTGGCTACAGAGAACTGAAAGAAGCGACCACTTTCCTGATTTAAGTACTTTTTGGCTTTTTTTATCTGCATTGTCCTCTCTGGCTTTCATTTAATAAGATACAACTGTTTTTTTGCTTTGCTGCTGTATTCTAAAGTATCTGCACTTAAAAGTAGTATTTTGGTCGACTCTGGTCGAATATTACTGTTTTTTTGATAATTTAATTGCTGAGGCTGCTCACTAAAGTGTGCTAGCCTGTGTTAATCGTTATTACTGTTTGCCTGACTGCATTTCTGTGTTCTTCTCTAAAAAACAAAACAAAAAAAAAATACTCCTTGTTTTCCGCCTTTGCTCGACTAGTTAAGACCAGTATACAGGCTTTGCTGTATTCTGGGCTGTGTGTAGTTCCTGTGTTGGCCATTGCCTTACTTGGATAGAAGGAAGTTTCTGAGCTCACCAGTGGGAGTGGGGAGCCTTGAGCAGCCTATCTGTCCCTGGGGGAAGTGATCTCAGCACTTGAGCTGTAATTCATTGGTTGCCTTGGACCATTTCCAGCTCTTTTCAAGTTCCCTGTATAAAAATCCGCCTCAGGGCGTTTATGCTTTTAGCGGTCGGGCACCTAAGCGCAGCAGCGGTTATACAGGTGTAAACTATTCTATACAGGTTTTAACTTTTTTTGGCTCCGCCAAGTCTGCTCTTCAATTTTTCCCTTAGAAACTCTACTCAGTCTATCTAGCTGTATATATCAGCACTTGTTTTTCGGAACTTCTATCCTTAGCAAGCACTCATAAAAAAACCAAGCACTCTTACCCTAAAGTAAGCACTACAGGTATCCACTACCCCTGTGAATATCCACTTCCCTTAAAGGCACAACACTCCTTAAAATATTCTAGTATGTCGAGTGGTAGACCACTAGCATCCTCTCTTGTTCAGCTGGTTAATCTGGGAATCTTAAGACAATGTTACAATTGTCTCATGTACACAGACAACCCTCTCCTCCTTCCTACTAACACATATACTTGTGAGAGATGCAACTATATAGCCAGACTGGAGGCTGAACTCTCTCAACTCAGGACTGGCAAGACCAGTCAGGAAGAGATGGTACCCACACCCAAAGCAAAACCAGTCACACATATAACCACCACCAATGCAAACCAAACACATAAAAACACAAAGACATACTGAGGCTCTTGTAAAAACTTACCAAAACAACAGAGGCCTCCAAAGCAGACACCCAGAAATACACCCTCACAAAACACAACACCTACAACACATACCTCAAGCAACAGGTGTGTCACACATTCACAGCCCCTAAGGCAAAATACTATGCCAGAGACATTAGTAATAGGTGACTCTATAGTCAGACACACCGATGTTCCACTTACCAGGCTGAATAAGGAGAGGGTAACGGTGAGCTGCCTATCGGGGCTAGGATCCGCCACATTACACACGCACTCAGGTCACTCCAAAGCAAGTACAAATATGATTCAGTCATTGTCCATGCGGGTGTGAATGACCTGAGACGCACCTCCCTGGACTACATGAAAAGAGACATTGAGGAGCTCTCCGATTATGTAGCCCAGACTGGTATGACCCTGACCCTGAGCAGCATCCTGCCTTCACCAAGAATGATGCCTCAGTACAAAGACAAAATGATCAGTTTTAACAATTGGCTTAATCACTGGTGTCATTCTAGGGGATCCAATGTCTGTCAGCCTGGGATGATATGCTGGACAAGCCACGTTGCTTCGCAAGGGATGGCTTGCACCTGTCACCACTGGGCTTCCGGATACTGGCCAAGGCTCTTGCCACCCCATAGTGCCTTTTAGGCAATGCTCAAAGGACAAATCAACCACCATAAAAACAAAATGGAAAAAATTAAGGGTAATGCTGCTCAACGCCAGAAGTCTAAATCTCAAGATGCAGGCACTCAAGCACTTCTCAGTATGGAGAACATCGATGTCTGTGCAGTAACTGAAACCTGGTTCAAGGCTCCTGAGAGTACTCCAGCACTACCAGGCTATACCTCATATCATGCATTTCGCCTCAAGTTCCAGGTCGAACCACAAAGGGATGGGGAGTGTCCATTTTCATAAAAGACACCTACACCTCTCGATTGGTGGCTGCTCATGAAGCATCAGAAACCATACAAGTTTTACTCACCATAGGTAAAACTGCCATACAACTGGTCGCATGTTATAGAACACCCTCCCAATCCCAGGAATCCCATCAAGCATTCCTGAAAACACTGGAGGATATGAATGTCACACCAAACACCATCATATTGGGTGACTTCAATTACCCCA
The DNA here is from genome assembly GCF_019279795.1 of Protopterus annectens. Lineage (NCBI taxonomy): Eukaryota > Metazoa > Chordata > Ceratodontiformes > Protopteridae > Protopterus > Protopterus annectens. The sequence continues at coordinate 1,730,248,480 of NC_056739.1, read as the reverse complement.
ACATAGACTGGGCCCACTATTCTAGCCCTAACACCCTGGCCCAAAGATTCCTGGAATTCATAAACTCAAATGCTATGGAGCAACTGGTCACCTCTCCTACGAGGAGAGATAATATACTTGACCTGATTATCACAAACATGGGGTCCAAATGCTCCACGGATATAAACCCCTCACTAGTAAGATCTGATCATAAACTGATCACGTTGGATGTACATATACCACCCCCACCCCCAGAACAAAAGACTACAGTGAAAAACTTCTCAAAAGCTGACTTTGAGCTCCTTAAGTCGGAAATGATATCCTTTAAGCCTACTGGGTCAATGGAAACCACATCCCAAAATGCTGAATCCTTCACAAAAGCCTTCTATGGACATCTCCAGGAATGCATGGATCAGGCAATCCCAACTAAAACCAAGACCCTCTCCACCAAGGGAAAACGCCCGGTTTGGTGGACCCCGGCTATAAACAAACTGTACAACAAAAGAAGGAAGCTGCTGCAGGACAGAGCCAAATCCCACAAGGGAAAGGCTTCCCTGATCAGCACAAGTAAAAACTACGCTCTCTCATAAAACATCTAAAGCAAACTTTGAGAAAACGATTGCCAAGGATACCAAAGACAATCATAAAGCCTTCTTCAATTATGTCAGAACCTTGGGAGGAAATTCTCAGATATGCTCTGAGCTGGTACACAATAACAAAAATTCACTGACCCTACTGACATTGCCAACATTCTGGCAGATAGGTTCAGTGCAAATTTCTCCCTCCCTCACCCCTAAAGATGAAGTAACTATCCCTGCTGAATGTAACCTACCTGTCATCACAGACACACAGGTGAAATCAGCACTCAACAAGGCAAAAACACAGCATCTATGGGACCCGATGGTATCCCGGTTGCGTGTTACGTGAACTCCAAGATGAACTAAACCCGCCCTAAGAACTCTATTCAATCTTAGCCTCACTACAGGATATGTACCTGAACACTGGCGCACAGCAACAGTGGTCCCACTCCATAAAGGGGAAATTCAACTGACCCAGGTAACTACCGCCCCATAAGTTTGACCAGCCTGATCTGTAAGGCTATGGAAAGGATCATCATGGAACTCATAAATGGCGACATTGGTGATCTGCAGACCCTTGATCCCACACAGTTCGGTTTTGTAAAAGGCAGATCCTGCCTCTTAAACCTGGTTGACTTCTTTGAGACAGTCACTAGTGCCATCGATGAGGGCAAGGCTGTCCACACTGCCTATTTGGACTTGGCTAAGGCCTTTGACACAATACCACACTCTGGCATCATCGACAAGCTCAGCAGCCTAAATGTAAATCCATATGTCACAAGATGGGTAGCAAATTGGCTAAAAACAGAACCCATAAGGTTAAAATTGCTGGAGCCATGTCAGACTCAAAACCCGTCACAAGTGGTGTCCCACAGGGCTCAGTCTTGGGTCCACTCCTATTCGGCATTTATTTTTCAGATGTGAAAGCAAACATGGAAGGATTATGGCTGACAAAGTTTGCAGATGACTGCAAACTGGGCCATAGTGGATTCACCTGCTGACACACACATCCTACAGAAAGGTCTCACTGAAACGGACAACTGGTGCCGGAATCATGGCCTCAAACTTAACGCCAAAAATGTATAGTCATCCCTTTGGGAAAAACAAAGTACCCACAAACTATCACGTAGACAATAACCCACTGAATACAGAAGATGTAATCAGAGACCTGGGGACTCAAGTCGATAGTGACCTCTCCTTTGACAACCATGTTGCCAAAGTGGTCAGAAAGACTTTCTACCTAGCCCATCTCATCATGAAGGGATTCTCATCCAGATCAAAGGAGGTCATTGTACCTCTGTATTCCTCCCTCATCAGGCCCATGATCGAATATAATGCTCCATTTGGGATGTATCTCACCCGGCACATGCAGCAACTGGAAAGACCCCAGAAGTACCTCACCAAGAGGATCATAGGTCTAAAACATGTGCCTTATCCAGCTAGATTAAAGAAACTCCAGCTCTATTCAGTAGCATACCGCCTGCTCAGAGGTGATTTGTGCCTAACATACAGGGCCATGTCCAACCAGGAATTGATGGACATGCTTCATCTCAAAAAATCCAAATCCACCAGAGCCACACGAGCTAAAGATTTCAACCTCTGCACAAATATGAATAGAACATGCTGGAGGGATAGATTCATAACACAGAGGTTACCCATACTCTGGAACAAAATCCCAGTTCACGTGAGACAGAGCCCTTCATTGGCACTGTTCAAGAAAAATCTCGATGCATGGATGGGAGATCGCAAGTTTACCCCGGGAGTGACCTCAGTGTCACTACTAGACAGAGGTATAGTTTACTAAATAATGGGGTTCCACATGTGTCACTACTAGAGAGGCGCAACTACATAGTATGGGGTGGCGTAAAGCCACATCACTGTTGGCTAGGCTTGTAAATGCCCCCGGGCAGATAGCCTAGTACACTACTATGAAACTATGAAACTATAATGAACTATATTAAAATGTAGAGTACAAATAGCTATGCTAAAGGAGAAGCACTTGGAAAGAACTGAACATGTGCATTTGATGAAGGTAGGTTTTTAAGATGGTTATTCAGTGGAATACCTGGAACAAAGGAAAATAGGAGTATTTGTATTAATTGCAAGATGAGCTCCAATAGTGATAGAAGAGGATAAAAAAAGATAATAATGGTAGATTTGTAGTACTAAGAGGCTACTGGTATGGGAGGAGGATTAACACTGGCATGTATTTATATTCCACCTAAAACTGCAGTAATGGACCTTAAGAAAATTCTGGGAGAAATAATTAGTTTTCAGCAAGGAATATTACTTATAGGTGAGGACTACAATTTGATTTGCAGCAGTGAAGATGTGTCGGGGGGGGGGGCAGAATAAATTTATAAAATATTTGCCACATACAATGTAAATTCAGTAGTAGGAGTTCAGAGTGAGTTTACATATTCCCCAAGATACAAAAACTGGTCTAGGCTAGACAGAATTTACATTACAGAGAAACACATGCATTTTAACTGAAAGTCTTGATTAACATCCAAAAACCATTTCAGATCATGCACCAATAATAACTAAAATAAAAACACAGAGTAATGAAATAAAAATGAGACATTGACACTTTCCCACCTATCTGATGAAAACAGAGGAATTTAAGAAATGGGTAGCAGAAATTATTCAGAAGCTATTAGAACAGATAGAAATTTCTTCTGAAAATACAGCTAGGGACTGGAATAAAATTAAAGTGGAGTTTAAAAACAGGGTTGGAATAAAATAAGAAACATATGGTTAAGAAGTAACAGTGATTATTTAGAGGGACTGACAAATGTTAAAAGTACTGCAAAACAGGGGGAATCTCACAGAACAAGAGGAGGAGCAACTGCAAATTGCTAAACAGAAAATAAGGGATTACTTCGAAAATATGCATGAGTTTAGAAAGATTGCTGTTAAGCAACTGTTTTTAATACCATCTCTAGAGCACAAAAACTTTTAGCACAATGACTCAGGCAACATAAATTAGAAAGGGCTGTCGCCAAGCTTAAGGAGCCTATAACAAGGAAGATAAAGTACAGTTTTGTACCTACCATAAATGTAGATGTCCGATAGGAATGCATCTGCAGTCCTTACAAATGGGTTGTCCTGTCGTCAGGCAGCCCTTCGGTCGGCCGGATTCCAAAGTCTGGGTCTGGCCTCGGCTGGTGTCGCACTTCACCCGACGTCATAGCTGCAGTTATTCGGGTATAAAGGCATCAGCCGACGCCATTTTCCTCAGTGTTTCTTGCCCCAGATGCCAGGTGCCCTCTAGGAAGGCTAAATTTGGATAAATGCAAATGATTCCAAATAGTAGAGAGCAAACAAAAAATAAGCATGTATGTACATATATACAAACAAATACACCATAATAGATTCCCCCAGCTAGCTACAAGATGGGCAAATACCCTAGGAGTACCACAGAGGCGAAGGAGGGTGGGTAATCCTGACTGCAGATGCATTCCTATCGGACATCTACATTTATGGTAGGTACAAAACTGTACTATGTCCTTCAAGGATGCATCTGCAGTCCTTACAAATGGGTAGAATACCATAGCCAAACTGGGGGAGGAGGAGAAAAGAAATTATGGTGTAGTTAAGATCCCTTGCAAAACAGCAGTGGCAAAACCTGCTCGGGATCTAGAGTATAAAGGTAAATTATAATGCTTGGCAAATGTATGCACGGAGCTCCAAGTAGCAGCCTCTAAAATGTCTTTGGTAGCCACTCCTCGTAGAAAAGCTGTGGTAGTGGCTGTAGCCCTTGTAGAGTGAGGCCTGATGTTTTCTGGAGTTTTCTTCCCATGGTAGGAGTAACAAAATCTAATGCAATTTCCTATCCACTTAGAGATTGTCTGTTTTGAAATTGCTTTTCCTTCCATTCCTGTCGCATATGCTACCAGTAGCTGGTCAGTTTTTCTATTGCTCTTGGTCCTGTCCAGGTAGTAGCGTAATTGCCTATGCACATCCAAGGTATGCAACAGTCTTTCTCCCCTGTTTTGTGGGTTGGGGAAGAATGTAGGTAGGTGGATAGCCTGATTCAAAGATACTCTGGAAACCACCTTAGGCATAAAAGTAGGATTTGTTCTCATGGACACTCTATCTTGATGGAAGATCAGGAAGGGCTGTACTGCCATTAATGCCTGTAGTTCAGATACCCTTCTTGCTGAAGTGATTGCCAGCAGGAAAGCAGTTTTCCATGATAAGTATTGTAATTCTGCTGTTGCTGCTGGTTCGAAAGGAGGGAGTGTCAATTTTTCTAGCACAAAGTTCAAGTCCCATGCTGGCAATGGTGGCTTCCTAGGTGGTTTTACATTTTTAATTCCTCTCAGAAACTGCCTGAGCGGAGGATGTGAGAAGACTGGAGGATCCAAGTCGTTTTCTGCTGAAATAGCTGATGCATGTATCTTAATGGAAGAATAGGACAGGCCTTTGTGGAAGAGCTCTGCCAAGTATTCCAGGATGTTGGCTATGTTTACCAGTGACACATTTTCTCCTTTTGCAGTACTCCAAATGGAATATCTTTTCCATTTTGCTGCATAATTTTTTCTTGTTGAGGGTCTGCGAGACTCCAAGATAATGTCTTTAACCCTTTGGGATAAATTTGGGTTATTTGTTCTTATGCAATGTTCCAGGCAGTCAGCTGCAGTGTTTTCAGGTTTGGATGCAGGGTGTTGTAGTTGTTCTGTGTTAACAGCAAGGGAACAAGGGGTAGAGACCATATTTGTTCCCGAGACATGCTCCTCAGTAATGGGTACCAATGTTGTCTTGGCCAGTCTGGAGCTATTAGAATGATCCTTGGACGGTCCTCTTTGATCTTCAATAGCACCTTGTGCATCAAAGGAAGTGGTGGGAATGCATATGCTGTCAGGTTTTTCCAACTGATAGATAGGGAGTCCACCTTCCAAGCAAGTGGGTGGTACGTACGTGTGCAGAATTTCTTTAGTTGGTGATTGCGTGGGGATGCAAATAAGTCTATTTGTGGGAGTCCCCACTTTCTTGTAATGGTTTTGAAGATGTCCGGATGCAGCATCCATTCGTGGGCATCCGTGGTAGTTCTGCTTAGTATGTCTGCTAGAATGTTTTCTTTTCCTGGTACAAAAATTGCTTGTAACTGAATGTTGTAACTCAGGGCCACATTCCAGAGGTCCATTGCCATCCGGCATAGAGGGTAGGAATGTGTGCCTCCCTGTTTGTTGATGTACCACATAACTGTGGTGTTGTCTGTCCTTATCAACAGTTGACCTTGTCGAAGAAATGGTCTGAATGTCTGAATTGCCAGTTTTACTGCCAACATTTCCTTTTGATTTATGTGTAGGTGCAGCTGGTCCTGAGTCCATAATCCTTGTATGCACTTGTCCAGCATGTGGGCTCCCCAACCGAGGTCTGAGGCGTCCGTTGTGATGGTTTGGCTTGGTTGTGTGTTGTGGAAGGGCAATCCTTTGTTTGATTGACAGGCCTGAGCCCACCATTGGAATTCTTGCTTCAGGCATGGAATTATTGGAATTTGGGTTTCTAGGCTGTGCTTGTGCGGAGACCATAAATTCCTTAGGTACCACTGTAACTTTCTCATATGCAGTCTGGCATGTGGAACCAATATTATGCAGGATGCCATGAAACCCAAGGCTTGCAGGACTTTTCTTGCTGTTAGATGGTTCTGCTTTGTTAATGCCAAGAAGTAGAGAGGGAGTTGCTCCTGTTTTTCTACTGTTAGGAATGCCATTTGTTTCGATGTGTCCAGCTCTGCACCCAAAAAGGTTATCCTTTGGGATGGTATCAGCCTTGACTTTTTTATACTGACTGTGTATCCCAGGGCTTGTAGTAGGTAAATGACCCTTTTCAAGTCTTCTGCTAGCTTGTTTTTGTTGTCCGCTTGTATCAGGCAGTCATCCAGGTAAGGGTAGATTTGGATTCCCTGAAGCCTGCAATGAGCAATTACTGATGCCAGGCATTTCGTGAACACACTGGTTGTAGTAGATAAGCCAAAGGGCAATGCTGAGAATTGATAATGCTCTGATCCTGCAAGAAATCTGAGGTATCTTCAGCAATTTGGTCGTATGGGGACGTGCAGGTATGCCTCCTTGAGATCTAGAGTTACCAGCCAAGACTCCTTGCCCAGCATGGGAAGAAGCTGCTGTAGGGTCAGCATTTTGAATTTTGGAACAATGATGAATGTGTTTAAAGCGGACAGGTCGAGTATAGGTCTCCATTTGCTTTCTTTTCTTGGTACCAGGAAGAGCCTGGAGCAAAATCCCTGTCCTTGCTCCATAGATGGTACCTTTTCTACAGCTCTCATCCTTAATAATTGAGTTATTTGCTTTAGTGCTTCTGCCTTTTGATTTGGAGGTAGGTTTGGCATTCCTCTCTTCCCTGGTAGAGTATGGAAGTGAAACCTGTAACCTTGGTCTACTGTCTGCAAAATCCACTTGTCTCTTGTGATGTAATGCCAGTTTACTGAAAATAAAGCTAGCTTCCCACCCAAGGGTGCTTCTAGTTGTTCCCCGGTGGGCGGTGCTAGAGCCAAGTCACTGTGATTGTCCTGTAGTAGTGGTGGTGGCTGTGTCTGTGGCTGCACCTCGCTGGTTGTTACCCTGCCACTGGCGTCCCCTGTAGGCACCCCTGGATTGACTTCTGCCTCTTGAACGCCTATTCCTGCCTCTCTGAGCTCTGGAGGAGTCTGGAAAGGACCAATTCTTGGAGGGCCAATTCCTGCTAAACCTTGGAGGTTGGACCTGTAAGAAATCTTCCACTGTTTGGACAGATTTTGCCTTCTCTTCCATCTTCTTCAGCACCTGTTGTGCAGGAGAGCCAAACAAATTGATCTTGTCCATGGGAGCATCTAGTAGTTTTGATTTAACATGGTCTGGTAAGGCCTGCTCTTTTAACCATGCATGCCTTCTGATAACTGTGCCAGTCATGGCTGATCTAAAGGAAGCCTCCAGTGCATCATAGCCGCATTTTAAGGAATGGTTACTGACTTGCTGAATGTTATGTACCATTTCCTGAACAGATTTTTTGTCTAATGGTTCATCCGAGGACAGCTTTTTGGTTAACTGGTCTAGCATAAATTCTTGATACTGGATCATGTGGAATTGACAGTTCAAGGCCCTAGCTGAAAGAGTAGCAGAAGTGTAAACTTTTTTACCCCATCTCTCTAAGGACCTGGATTCCCTTTCAGAGGGGAGGGGGTTTTTGGCAGAGGTAGCTGCTACAGCTTTAGGACCCTGGGAGATAGTCTCGGGATCTGCAAAAGGAGCCTTATACAAATGGTAATGCGTGTCCGGGACCCTGTAGTACCTATCGGGCTTAGCAGGGGCCGGAGGTAGTGAATCAGGAGCAGTACAAGCATCATTAAATGCATCATCTACAACAGAAAGAACTGGAGGTATGGCTAAAGGCCTATGTTGTGGTAAATGCAGAAAAGTTCTAAGCCTTTTTCTGGAGTCTGAAAAATCCTGGCCCTGCCACTGAAATTGTTCCCTCATAGCATGCAAGGTTTCCCCAAAGGAAAATTCCTCAGGCGGAGAGGCAGAAGGAATGGACTCTTCAGCATCAGAGTCTTCATAAGGGGAGAAAGACGACTCTGGAGGGTTTGTATTATCTGAATCATCAGAGGAATCATCTGTAGAAACTGGCTCAGGGGGCTCTGCTCTAGGCCTCTTCTCTGGAGGTGGGTGAGAGGCCCTGTCTGGGTGAGGTTGGGATCCCCGGATTAAAGAAATGAGATCCTCTGCTAGACTAAGCATTTGAGAACTAGAGCTAGGCCTGTGGGAGGGGGTCTTAGCAGGCACTGATTTAGTAGTTTTAGCTGCTTTGGCCCTGGCAAAGGCCTTAATGGACATGGATGCAGGTGGCCTAGCAGCTCCACGTGCAGGGGTAGAGATGTCCAAGGGTATAGTGTCAGATAATTCCTGAGAAACTGCAAGAGTAGGAGGTATATCAGAAGCCGATTCCACGAGGTTGGAAGAGGCCTCGGTAGGAGGTAAGTTTTCGGCTGAAGGGAGAACCGCTTGCTCGGTTTCAGCCGAAACCGAGACACTAGCGGTTGGCTTAACCGCGGTTTCGGCCGAAACCGCAGACCGCGAGTGTCGGTCCTTTCCCTTGCGCTTTTTAGATATTTGCATAGTCGGAGGATTCGACGGCATAATGTAGGCAAAATCGGAGCGGAAAAACTCCTCAGCAAATTCCGACCGGCGTCTAAGCGTCCGTCGGTTAATAGAAGCACAGGCTAGACAAGCTACTACGTTGTGGTCTGGGCCTAAACAAGGTAAGCAGTAAGAGTGGAAATCTTTATGAGGTATTTGTTTCCCACAAGTTAAACAGTTATTCACTTTTTCTGACATCGGCTGAGGCAAGAAAGAGTCCCCAACGGGGTACTTAGCTTTTTAGAAATCTTCGGTAGAAGTATTCGGTAGTAGTAATCTCTGGTTCTGACCGACCGGCACTTGCGAACTGCTTCTGCTTCGGGCGCCACGCGGCAAGAAAGACAGAGGAAAATGGCGTCGGCTGATGCCTTTATACCCGAATAACTGCAGCTATGACGTCGGGTGAAGTGCGACACCAGCCGAGGCCAGACCCAGACTTTGGAATCCGGCCGACCGAAGGGCTGCCTGACGACAGGACAACCCATTTGTAAGGACTGCAGATGCATCCTTGAAGGACATCAAGAGATCCTATAGAGATATTAGAACTATTTCAGAAATTCTATGAAAGTCTGTATAAAGCAGAGAAATAATAAAATCCAGAAAAGGTATACATGGAAATGTTTATAGAAGAATTAAATATACGTAGGTTAGAGACAGATAAGGATCAATTACTAGCAGTTAGAATAAAAGGAGATGAGCTAAAAATGGTGATGTATAAGCACTCCATATGAAAATCCCCAGGAATAAATGGTATTCCTGTGGAAATTTCGAAGATAGGAGGGAAAAAAATGATAAAGATCTGGAAGATTTTGTTTAACAGTATTTTGAGCGGAGAAGAAGTACCCACATCTTGGAAGAAAGCGGTGGTGGCTATAATACCTAAAGAGGGTAAAGACCCATCAGATCTCAGATCTAGCTTTGTACAGGCCGATTTCAGTACTAAACCATGATTATAAAGTGTTTATGTCTATAATGGCTAAAAGAATGGCAAAAGTGATGCCACAACTGATAGATATGGATGAATGTGGCTTTCTGGGGGGAAGGCACACATCTGACATTAACAGAACACTGATGATCCAAAGGGAAGCAGAATGTAAAAAAATACCACTATTGTTGGTTGGTCTTGATGCAGAGAAAGCATTTGACAGAGTAAGCTGGGACTTTATGAGCAGGACAATGGAAGCATTTGCATTCCCTGATATTAGGAGGACATATGAGGGATCAGAGGAGAAAATTAAAGTGGGTGGTTCCTCTCTGATAATTTCTGCTTGAGCATTATATTTAGAACCATTGGCAAAGAAAATAAATTGGTTTGGTAGTTAATAAAACTGGCTGTATTTGCAGATGATATTATTCTGTACCTGACAAAAACAGAAAAGGATATTTTAGTGTTGTGGAACATTCTGACACAGTTTTATATCTTTTCATGATACAAAATTAATGAAACCAAAACAAAGGTAATAGCTGTAAACTATGTACCCATACACAGACTGTTTCAGCAATATCCATATTTTAGGGGACATGATAAAATGAAGTACTTAGGAGTACTAACAAAACAAATACAAAAACTAAGAAATTGGAAGCTCTGTTATATGGATATGGATAGTAAGAAACATGCAGTTAATTTTTTTTTAATCCCCTTAGTCTTATACACAGGTAAGGCATATTTTTATCAATTAGTGAAGTTGTGGATAGCCATTAACCCCGAGTACATACTCATGGCGCCTCTGTGCTTAACACCAAGCTCACCATGAGAAGATTCTAATTGCAAGCTGTTACCCCCGAGGGCCTTCCACAAGCGTGAAAAACTGTATTCAAGATTTGTAGGTGAGCTTCATGTAAAACAAGTTGAAATCGTAACTGAATGTGTAAATTACCTTATATAGTTATAATTCAGCATGTTTTTACATTAAGGTCACATTAAAGTTCTTGCAGAAAATCATGTTTTAAAGTTCTTGATAAAGCAAGTGGTGGCAGCCAATCGGATTCTTGCAATCCAAGCCACCACTTGCATCACACCTCCACGCCTGACATTATTTTCTTTTGTTTTCCCCAAACAACCAACCTGCAATGTACATTAGCTAGGTCAATGCAACGTTTTTTTTTTTTTTTTTTAAAGTTCAGAATGTAAACAAATTACACACCCTGACACTGCCCTTGTCTGATGAAAGAAGCTTTTTACAAGACTGAAAAAAATCTATAACCCACAGGGCTTAGGATTTCTGAGCTATTCTAAACACTTCAGTTTGACATGAAAACAGAAAAGAAACTATAAATTCTTATACCAGCCATTTGCAGTTAATAAGCATTGTGTATAATCCACAGAATACTATTCAACACCCGTCATATGTTCCTCTTTTTCCCCAGTAGATAATTGTAATAATAATAAAAATTGGCACCCAAACCCAATGTGACTTAATGCTAGACATAACAGTGATATAAAGAACACAAGGGGGGGACGTTCGTGCTGAACACCTATCAGCTTTACATAAACTTGGCACAACTTTCAGAAACATGATGACTACCTTTACTCTGATAAATGATTAAACTGGTAACTCTCGGAATGTTTTAATAAGAAACTGAAATTCTCACAATTACTGTTCCGAAATTTTCGGGGCACCCCGAAGCATGAACTAGTAAATAAACTATTACTTGACACAAATACACTTGAGACAATTCCACTGACAAACTGGCCATGAGTTGTCTTACTTTGAAGCAGTCCCCATAGCAATTCAAACTTAAACTTTCCTCTCTCTTGTCTGATGATGCCTTCTCCAAACTGATTCTGCCTAGTATTCAAAGGTCCATTTTATTAAACAGTTAGAAAACGTTACCCCGCCAAGAGCCAGCTCATGCAAGTACCTCAGCGCAGCTACATGCACTCTGTATGACTGTCCTTCAGGTGAGCATATGTTGTCTCCACACAAGTGCACGTTGTGTCGTTTGCTTCTGCAGAGTGCAGATAGCAGCCTGCTTGGTGGAAAGCTGTTGCTACAGCTGGCGGACAAACTGCAGAACTTGGCTAAGCCTGGGTGACGACACTTTCAGAAGAGCGCTTGACACCGAACCGAAATCTGCAGAATTATTGGCAGTTATTAGAAAGTGTATGTAAATGAAGGTGTTATTAGTTTTGCAGGTTCCTTAGATGATCCATTATCTGTTGTCTTTTTCTTTCATCTTAAAGCAGCATTAGAAGGAACTGGAAAACTGCAAGTAAGTCTTGTGTTGCCAAATCTAAGCATTTCACTAAGACAGCACTACGGTAAAAGAAGCTGCATTCTGACTGCATCAAAACAATCTATTAATTGTGATTTTTAGCTGAATCAGGGATGTGAAAGGTTGACAGAAAAGACTGGAGAAGATAAAAAAGAATAAAAAATGAGACAGGAGGCAGGTTAATACAACACTGCACGTGCACATTTTTTGTGTGTGTGTGTGTGTGTGTGTGTGTGTGTGTGTGTGTGTGCGTGTGAGAGACTGTACGCGCGTGCACTACATGTAGTAGTATATTTGCCTCCACCATAATCATTCACTGATAAGATCTCTGCTTCAAAGGTCCAGGGTTTGGTTTTAATCCTGTCTTTCTGTCACTGTTTGTATGTACTCTGCATGCTATCTCTTTTCTGTGCATTTTTTCTTTGACATGGAATGGAAATGGGAAACAAACTAGTGCTCACTATGATGGCAAGATAGAGGAGACATCTACAGGAGGAGTAGGAGCCTGACAGGATGCAGATGAGGGAAGAGCAACACCTATAAGAAAAGCAAGAAGACTTGGAAAAACAGGGGACAGGGAGCTAGAAGTGGACAGCAGTGGGGAGGAACCATAGAAGAGCACAGAAAAGATAGGAAAGATGCCTGACACAGAACACCGAAGGAGATTGCTAAGGGAAGATACAAAATGGAAAGCAATCAGGAGTCAAAGTGATATGATGCAGGAACTGAGGTAGGAAAAGAAAAACAAGGAAGTGGGCTTTGGGGATTGAAGAATTTATAACCAAGAGCTTTAACATTTGTTTACTGTAACCTAGAACATAATCACTAAACTTGCAATTACAGGCATTTGTATGTGACAAATACAAATGAAGATGTTATTAGAAAAAGAAGGGATGCAAATTATTGAGTCCATCTAAGTGATACAGACATGTTTAACTTGCATCATTTTGCATTATTAGTTGCAGCTCTAGAAGACAAACTGGTGGTGTGAACATGAGCATTATGCTAAAATGCTTGGTTGTGCATATTTATAGTGCAGTATTAGAAAAGTACAGTTGTATACACTTATGATAAATGTAGATGTTCGAGTGTATTCACTGTTGCAGTCATCACATTTGGGTTATCTGCCTGCAGGTAGCCCTCAGCTGGCCTGAATACCAGAGTCTTCAGATTTCTGTGTCAGATGCGGTCTCTTCTTCCATGATGTCAGGGGTATAAAACATGCAGCCGATGCTATTACATCAGTTTTTCTTGCCCCAGATGTCAGATGCCCCCACAACAGGAAGCAATTATATGGTATGGTACACCCCTATCAAAAAGCAAATACATCAGAAAAAATAAATATACCAAACAAAAAGGAAAGGTAGAGCCAAGAGAAGTCAGGGGGCTGGAGGGAGGGTAACCAGGACTGCAACAGTGAATACACTCGTACATCCACATTTATGGTAAGTGTACACAACTGTACTATGTTCTTCATGTTTCACTGTTGCAGTCATCATATTTAGGTTGATTCCCAAAGCAAAGGAAGGGAGGAGGCAGTTAAAGAGCATTAGGGCCAGCTATTAAGCCCTACAAGACTGCAGTGGCAAATCCAGCTCTGGATTTAGGAAAAGATAGGCATGTGGTAATGCTTGGTGAAGGTATGTACAGAGCTCCAGGTAGCAGCTTCTAGGATGTCCCTGGTAGGGACTCCTCTGAGAAAAGCAGCAGAGGTAGATGCACACCTGGTGGAATGTGATCTTATCCCCTGTAGGGTAGGTTTTCCATAGTGCTTGTAGCAGAAATGAATGCAATGGGCTATCCATTTGGAAATGGTTTGCTTTGAAATGGCCTTCCCCTCTGCCCCTGCAGCAAAGCCAACTAGCAGCTGTTCAGATTTTCTGAGAGGCTTAGTCCTGTCCAAATAAAATTTAAGTTGTCTGTGCACGTCCATAGAGTGCAGTATTCGTTCCCCTTTGTTTTGTGGATTAGGGAAAAAAGTAGGCAAATGAATGGACTGATTTAGGGCCACACTAGACACCACCTTGGGCATAAAGGAAGGATTAGTCCTGAGGGAAACCTTGTCTGCATGGAAGATAATGAAGGGTTCCACAGCCATGAGGGCCTGTAACTCAGACACTCTTCTTGCTGAAGTGATGGCTAGAAGGAAGGCTGTTTTCCCAAGAAAGGAATTTCAACTCTGCTGTTGCAGCTGGCTCAAAGAGGGGGGGGGGGGGTGAGCTTTTCCAATACAAAGTTAAGGTCCCAGGCTGGAGTGGGTGCTCTCCTGGGGGGAGGGGGTCTTAAATTTTTTGCACCACTAAAGAATTGCTTTAGCAAGGGGTGAGAGAAAAGGGGTGGCTCTGTATTATAATGTGCTGAAATGGCAGAGGTATGAATTTTGACGAAAAGGACAGGCCCCAGTGGAGAATTTCTTTTAAGTACTGCAGAATCTGAGGTAATCTGGGCACCGTTGTGCGCATCCCCTGAGCCAGGCTCCAGGAACAGTATCTTTTCCACTTTTCAGCATAGGATTTTCTAGTACTAGGCCTCCTTGCCTCCAGAATGATATCCAGTACCTGCTTACTGAGGGATGTTAAGGGAGAGCTCAAGGAATTAGACAGGCTGCAAGGTTTAGGGTTTGAAGCTGAGGGTGCAGAATCTGGCCCGCCTGCTGGGACAGCAGCAAAGGGGTCTGAGGCAGGTGCCATGGTTGTAGCAGTGCCATACTGCGCAAGAGGGGGCACCAGTGTTGGCATGGCCAGTCCAGTGCAATCAGTATTGTCCTTGGCTTGTCCTGTTTGACCTTTAGTAGAACCTTCGAGAGGAGAGGCAGAGGGGGAAAGGCATAAACTGAGAGTTTTTTCCAGGTAAAGGACAGGGCATCCACTTTCCAAGCTTGGCTGTGGGGAGTTCTTGTGCAGAATTTGTTCAATTGGTAGTTCTGAGGGGAGGCAAATAGGTCCATCTCTGAAGTCCCTCATTTGTTCCTCAAGAGGTTGAATATTTTGGCTTCTAGTTTCCATTTGTGTGGGTCCATGAGATTTCTGCTCAAGTCGTCTGCCAGTGAATTTAGTATGCCTGGCAGGAATTGAGCTTGCAGTTGTACTTGGTAGCTCAAGGCTGTGTTCCACAGAGCCATGACTAGTCTGCAGAGAGGGTATGATGGGTTCCCCCCTGCTTGTTTATGTACCACATGACTGTGGTGTTGTCGGTCTTTACCAATAGTTGCCCTGGAAGAATACAGTCTTTGAAGGCTGTCAGAGCATTTCTTTTTGATTGATATGCAGATGCATCTGACTCTGGTTCCATTTGCCCTGAATGCACTGCCCTGCCATGTGAGCCCCCCCATGCATAGTCTGATGCGTTTGTTGTTAGGGCTTGGGTGGCAGAGGGTAGAGTGAAAGGGAATCCTGCAGGCCTCTGCCCACCAAAGGAACTCTGTCTTGATACAAGGAATGATAGAAATCATTGTTTCCAGGTCCTGAGAATGTTGACACCATAGGCTTTTTAGATAGCATTGGAGTTTCCTCATATGCAGTCTTGCATATGAAATTAGCAAAATGCAAGAGGCCATGAACCCCAGGGCTTGCAGTATTTTCCTTGCAGATAGCTAATAGTTTGAAGTAGGTTGTCAAGTAAACTTGTTTCTCTGGAGTGAGGAATGCCATCTGGGAAGTTGTGTTCAAGCTTGCTCCCAGGAATACAATCTGTTGACAGGGTACTAGGTGAGATTTCTTTTCGTTGATGGTGTACCCCAGTGAGGTTAGAAGTTTCTTTACGAATGCCAGGTGTTGTAATAGCAAGTCCTGGCTTTCTGCCTGAATCAGACAATCGTCCAAATATGGGTAAATTTGAATATTTCTCTGCCTGCAAAATGCAATGGCTGGAGCTAGGCACTTTGTGAATATCCTGGGTGCAGTAGATAAGCCAAAGGGAAGTGCAGAAAACTGATAGTGCATGGAGCCTGCCCTGAAGCATAGGTATTTCCTGCAAGATTCCCTTATTGGGCTGTGCAGGTAAGCTTCCTTTAAGTCTAGGGTTGCCAGCCAGGCATCCTTGGCTAGAATGGGAAGAAGCTGTTGCAGAGTTAGCATTTTGAATTTTGGAAGTACAAGAAAGTTGTTGAGAATAGAGAGGTGCAGGACAGGACACCAGGAGTTGTCTTTTCTGGGTACCAGAAAAAGTCTTGAATAAAAGCCTTGTTCCCTTTGTTCTGCTGGGACAGGCTGAATAGCCCTGATATTGAAGAGAGAGAGAACCTGCTGTTGGGCCTCCACTCATTGATTTGGGGGTAGGTCTGGCCAACCATTTGGAGTTGGCAGGGTGTGGAAGTGGAATCTGGATCCATGGGAAACTATGTTCAAAACCCAATTGTCCTGGGTAATGAGTTCCCAGTTTTTTGCATGCAGGGTGAGCTTAGTTCATAGTTCATAGTTAAGTACTAGGCTAACTGCTCTTGTGGGCCATTTGTAAGCCTAGCCAATTACCCCAAGTGAGAATCAAACCCTGCACTTTGCGCCTGTAAGGTAAACACCTTAACCATTATGCCAACCTCCCCCAATAAACAGCCCTTGCAGGTCTTGAACCCATGCCCTGTATACTATACTATAGTCACAGAAGATAACCACTAAGCCATCACAGCAGCACATGTTTTCCTCCTAAGGGAGCAGTTAGTAGAGCAGGGCTTGGAAGGGTTAAGTCACTGTGCCATTTTTCCATGGGGGGTGGCTTACTACTCCCTGCTTTGGTAGTGGGAGCCCCCCCACTGATTAGGTTTGTGCGAAGCCCGAGACTGTAGCCTAGGTGGTTTGCTGTTACTGGGTTTGGACTGAAAAGGCCTAGAAGGGACTGGAAAGGACCAGTTCTTAGAAGGCCAATGCCTACTGAATCTGGGAGGCTGTACTTGAAGGAAATCTTTAACAGTTTGCATAGATTTAGCTTTTTCCTCCTTCCTTTTGAGGACTTCTTCTGCTTTGTTGCCAAAAAGGCAGTCTTGGTTTAATTGAGCATCCAGTAATTTAGCTTTTACATGATCTGGCAAGTTTTGTTCCTTAAGCCAAGCATGCCTTCTAAGTACAGACCCAGTGACAGCAGCCCTGCAATATGCTTCTAAAGCGTCAAAACCACATTGCAAAGTATGTTTACCAACTTGTTCTGCAGAATGCATTAAATCCTATAATTCTATGTGTTCAGTACAGTCAGGAATCAACATCACTTTCTCTAATTAGCACCATAATATGCTACTGATACTTTAACATATGAAACTGGCAATTTAAAGCCCTGATCCTAAATCTCTGCATCAGAATCTTCATAAGTAGATAAGAGCAAATCCTGGTAATCAAAAGGAGCAGAAAAAATCAGATTCCTGATCAGAAGAATCAGAAAGAAACTCAGTTCTAGATCTCTTAGAGGGGGAAGGCTATATTCCCCTAATCAAGGTAATGAGGTCTTCAGCCATCCTAAGCATTTGTTTTTTAGGCATATGGGCCTGGGCCTGTGGTTTGGTCGTCGGTTTTCTAGAAGTGATGCGAGTTTTAGGTCTGGATAAAAACGATGGCGTTGGTTTAATATGAATGTCTGTAGGCCTGAATACACCCTCAGAAGCCGGTGCCTGCATCCAAGGTAGAGACATCCGCAGGTTCCATAGTCGAAGAAGCATCTCACTACATACCGGACTCCGAATGTGTCTCAGTAGAGGCCTGCGAATCAGGAGGAGCAGCTATAAGGGGCTGCAAAAGCACCTCACTGAGTACCGGCGGACTGGTGGCTAACTTAACAGTAGCATCCTCGGCAGTTTTGGACCTATGCAGTCTGTCTTTATCTTCAGATCCAAGTCTATAATTGCATGGCTTGGGTTTTTTTTTGTTATCACATCACTGACCAAATTGTACATACCTATTTGGTTCTTCCACTGCTACGGTCAACATTTGGGGTCTGTTTTATGGCCTTCTGGGTGTCGTAGCAGACATAGTTGTTCAAGTGGACCTATTTAAGTGTCTAGCAAGTATTGCAAATATCAATCATCTAATTTGATTGATTTATTTTTTAAACTTTCCTATTTCATCATAAACACTGAACAACTAAGCACCCATTTTTGGAGTGCAGTGTATTGGCTATTATTGCACCCATGTTGGCCATTTTTTGATGCCTTACATTTGGTGAGGATAACTAAAGTAACATATTGATTTTGGTACACTTTTGGTATCAGTTGCATGAGACAGTTTTGGATACAGTACTCCAATTTGACCTTTGTAGACGGTGGCTATATTTGGCTTCTCTAGTTATATTGTGGTCTTTTTGGTCGGTGATGGATTTGGCAACTATTATTAAGGGTATTTCATCGGACTCTGGGGATTTAGACATTTTTGGCCTGGGGTCAGGTAATGTTAATAATGGGTCTGGAGTTCAGGATCCCACTCAGGATTGTCGATCAGCTTTCACTAAGTTGACTAAAAATCTTATCACATTAAGGAAGAATGTCTGGCATCTCAGATTGTTTCGGGCATATCAACGGAGCAAAATTGCCCCAAGGGGACTAAGAATAAGGTTGCAACCTATGGTTGCTGAACCAGATGACTGTCTTTTGGCCCAATGGTCTGAGGCACAACAACATGCCTCTATGATTTTTGTTAATATATTGACCAATTAATATGAGAGGAAGGTGGAAGAACAAACTACTCAGGTTTTGAGTTTAAGTACAGGATTTGATGAGTTCTCATCACTCCCATGTTACAACATTTGTATTGATAAACTTGGCAAAGATCTGTTAGAATTGGATTCTGTGTTGAAGGAAAGAAAAATTAAAAAGTTTACTCGTGATGTGGGAGACTATGATAGAGGCAAGCCGTCTGCGGTGCTTCCTAGGGTCAAATTTGTTACATCTGTTCAAACCCCCAAGAAATCTAGGGTCTCTCGACCTAGGTCTATACGTAAGAAAAGAGATAGGGAGTCTGCAACTTCTGCGGATGAATCGTCATCGAACACAGACTGGGAGGATGGCCACACCAGAGTTTCACCTGTTCCCAAGAGGAACAATTTAGAGCATAAGTTGACGGGGGGTCCCTTTAGGCACAGATCTCAGAGACGGGGGGGGGGGGTAGGAAACACAAAAGACATCATGGATCTTAGGGTGATTATCCAGAATATGACCAAAATTTGAATGTTGAAGTGAATAATGTACACAACATATCTTCTGTTACATTCAATGAACAACTTCAGGTTCTAAATAAAGGTTTGGGTTTTGTGCCAGGGTTTTGTGTTCCGGAGCATCATTTTGCACAAGATGTTGCCAATTTTTGCCGTACCCTTAATTTAAGATTGTTTTTTCACAATCAGGAAGAGGAAAAGGTTGATTGTTTTGGCCTTGGAACTTTTCGATTTAGACAGTCACAGTTCAAGCCACCAGTGTCACTTATTGTACAGTCTTTTCAAAATGAGGTTCTCCACGATTTACATTTGAATTTGAGTAAGTACAATATGATTAGGGATAATCTTAACCAACAGAAAAGGTCATGTGTTGAACATCTTATTAAGAATCATGACATTGCCATTTTGCCAGCGGACAAAGGTGGGGCAGTGGTGGTTCAGAATTGGGTTGACTATGAAGCTGAGGCTGAGCGACAACTGTCTAACGAATTTCATTATAAGGCAATGCTTATTGACCCAACCAGTAAATTTAAAAGAGACACGGATAAATTTTTGGATCTAGCAGAGGAAGAAGGTATAATTTCTCATGATACCTGTTATCACCTCAAGGTCAATCACCCAGACAACGATACATTTATTTCTTGCCGAAGATTCATAAGGATCCCAATAGACCACCTGGTTAACCAATTGTCTCTGGCAGAGGCTCCTTGACTGAGCCCCTGTCAGAATTCCTTACACAATATTTGAAACCTTTATTACCCTTGGTACAGGCGAGGATACAGGACACCATGCAGTTTCTTGCCATCATATCAGATATGCAACTGGAACCTGAGTGGCTCTTATGTACTTTGGATGTCACCTCCTTGTATACTAGCATTCCCCATTGGGCAGGACTCACTACTTTGCAATACTGACTTGATTGGGTGAATATGTACAAACCGGGTTTAATACCCTTCTGGTTTGTATGGCCAAATTGGTACTCACCCACAATGTCTTTTATTTCAAAGATAAGTGTTTCTGGCAGACTCGAGGTACTGCTATGGGGGCCTCTTTTGCCCCTATATATGTGGACCTATTTATGGTCTAAGTGGAGGAGCAACTGATTTATGATATGAACCACAACATTTTCATGAATGAATTAGATATTTGGAGGAGATATCTTGATGACTGTTGATTGGTGTGGAGAGCAGATGAGGCATTTATTTTTGATTTTTTGGAATATTTGAATTCCAACAAATGGGGTGTTGAATTTAAGTTAACTTATAATAGATCCAAAATAACTTTCCTGGATGTGTCGATTAGGAGAACTGAATCAGACACTCTGGAGAGTGAGGTATTTAGAAAGTTTCCTCAGTTTAACACCCTACTTCATGCCACAAGCTTCCACCCACAACGTCATCAGGAACATCCCCAAATCACAATTTCTCCTTATTAGGAGAATTTGCTCTGATTCCTCCACGTATGCCCACCCTCGACAAGAACTAATAGCCAGATTTAAGAACAGGGGGTTTCAAGCAGGAAACATCACTAGGGCCAGTAGGTTTGTTAACCAACAAGATAGGTCACAGTTGTTAACATATCATCCTAAGTGCACAAATCAATCTCAGGAGCCCAGACTGGTCACAACCTATGGCAGAAACACCAGGAGTTTCATGAATATCATCCAAAGACATTGGCACCTGTTACAGTCAGATAATATACTAAATAATTATATTAAGGATCGGTGCTCCTTTCAGAAGGGGCAGTCACGGGGATCCTTATTCAATCATTATAAGAGGGTTCATAATCATTTTCCTAACCCCCCCCCTTCAAACTACAGTAACTGGGCAATTTTTGCTGGGATGTCATCCATGTGGACACTGTTCATATTGTCCGAGGGTGCTCAAGTCAGACAGTTTTACTTCCCATAACTCTCCTCATGTTTACAATGTTTCCTTTTTTGCCAACTGTAGTACCAGCTTGGTTATTTACTTAGCCCAATGCAGCTGTCGAGCATTTTATGTGGGACAAACTTCTCAACCCTTTAAATTAAGGGCCGGTAAACACTTAAGTGATATTAGAAACAAAAAGGTTT
The DNA here is from genome assembly GCF_019279795.1 of Protopterus annectens. Taxonomy (NCBI): domain Eukaryota; kingdom Metazoa; phylum Chordata; order Ceratodontiformes; family Protopteridae; genus Protopterus; species Protopterus annectens. The sequence continues at coordinate 1,730,227,364 of NC_056739.1, read as the reverse complement.
CAAGTTCCTTATATAAACACATACTTAAACATCCCACAGAGAGTTTTAGCTTCATGGTCATTGACTGTATCAGGTTTAAGAGCAATGAGGTTCATGTGCACATGAATTACTAACGAATAAAGAAAAATATGGATTGTTAAATTGGGAGCTCTATTTTTACCTGGGCTGAATGACCAGTTTTGAAGTATTCTGCAATGGATCATCATTTATATATTTACCATTGGATTTCTGTACATATTGGGATACATTTTCTACATATTTCTTGGATATTCCAAGATTATGTAATATATTATTTTTGTGAATTAGTTTTGTAATGTATTTTTTATCCACTAATAAATTGAATATAAATATATGTGAATGTATAGCCTTTATTGGATTTTTTTGTGTGTGGTTGCTGAAGAAGGCTTATGCCGAAACTGATATGACCCCACTGGGTTAATTTTTATTTAGTCTTCATGGAATAAATTATTCCTTTGCCAGAAGCTACACTGGAATTACTGTGTGCTGGCTCTTTTTTCTTTGTTGTCTCTATCTTTATACTTATGTTTCTGTGGAAGATCGGTAGTCGGATGGCTTGATGAAGCCATTTTGGAATACACAGAATGAATACAAAAATAACTAGCTGCAAAAATAGCTCGACAACAGACAGTTCAGGCATTGAATAAAGCAGAAAACTAACTACGAGGGACGTAGTGGTCTGGGCCTAAGCAGGGGATGCAGTAAGAATGAAAATCTCTATGAGGTATTTGCTTTCCACAGGTAAGACAATTGTTAACTTTTACTTCAGTTAGAGCAAGAAAAGGATCCCCAATGGGGTAACTTAACTTTTGTTGAAGACTTCGGGTCTAAAACTTGAAAACAAAAATTTCAGGAGTCGGCCGACCGGCACTTGCGAACTTCTTCTGCTTCGGGCACCGCACGGCAAGAAAGACTGATGTAATGGCATCGGCTGCATGTTTTATACCCCTGATGACCTGATGTCATGGAAGAAGACACAGCATCCGAAGCAGAAATCTGAAGACTCTGGTATTCAGGCCAGCTGAGGGCTACCTGCAGGCAGATAACCCAAATGTGATGACTGCAACAGTGAAACACGAAGAACATTTAATTAGTTACATCTCAGTACTAGATTGAAAAACATACACAAACAGAATGCCAGTATGGGGCAATGGAATGATAAAAGTCTGTATTCGAGTACTTTCAGAAGCTGTAGACTGTAAAATGATCTAAGACTAATATATTTAAAGATGACCGAATGGTACAGTACAGTTGTGTAAAATCTTACCATAATGGTTGGTGTCCTTGCTTTCACTGCTGCAGAATTCTTAACTATATGGAATTCCCTGCTGATATAGGTGTGTATAGAATTGAAATGGCGTGTATTTCTGGTGTTGCCATACAGATGTAATAGGTAAAATGTATATAACCACACGAGTAGTGGTTCATTTTTGAAAACTATATATGTTCTTCAATAATCTTTCTCCTTCCTGTTATTTTTTCCTGTTACTTCTTCTGTAAACATGATTACATTACAATAGGAATCAAGGTTTCTCTTATCAGGTTGCCATGCTTCCTGAATGGAGTAATGCTTGCAAAGACTTGCGTTCCTCTCATAAAGCATATTTCTGAATTTATACAAGGCTTCAATTAGCAAAAGTTGAATCTGTAAGATCTGTGTACATAGAATGTGCTTCTTTACAACTGTGTATACAACTGCATTGTTTCATTTGCTGAAGTGTAGCTATTAGATATATGTTCAGAAGGAAAGCATTTATAGCATGTCATTTGGACCAGTCTATTTTGGGTTTAATTTCCATTCATGGGTTCCTTTAAACCAGCTCTGTGAATGTGTATATTTTCTTTCTCATTTAATTTTTTCCCTCAGAATATTCAGATTTTCTTAGTGTACATACCAGTTTGGATCGCTCATAATTTGACTACTACCACATGCTTCTCGTCCAGGTTAATCAACTGGTTGTTGTCAGACTCATTTGACTAAGACCATATTGATTAGGGGAATGTATTGACTTTAGAAAGTGGTCCATAACAAGCAACTTTCTTCTGGTTATAAAAGTTGTAAGCAAGGTGTAAAAAAAAAAAAAAAACAAATGTGATTTTGATGGCTTGTATGGTATGTAGTTCCATTAATGGAACCATTGGGCACAAACTGCTGTAGAGACTCTTGTGTTTGCCAAAATTCTTACAGTTAAATAGCTTATAGACATTTGCCCTACACCTTGTAAAGGGAGTGTATGTGTGATGTACAATACCTGTAAATACTAATGGCTTTGGTACACTGGCTGAACATTGGGCTATCTTTGGAAGGAGATCCATAGGTTATGGATACTACAACGCTGAAGAGACGGACATCTACTGTTAGGATAAAATCTAACACAACTGTACTTTCTGTGGTGCCATGGGCTAATTTCCCTTAGTCAGTATGAAGGCCTCTTTGTGTTTCCCTTCAAAAGTGCCCACTGACCTAGTGAGTCTAACCATGTGCTTTGGAAGTGAAATTCACATGAGAATGTTGTAATTTACTTGACCACAGCATTTTCTGATGTAGACAAAGAACTGTAATATATGTCATTCCTCATTGCTTGGTACCTTGCCAATAAATAGGTGGGAGGAAGGGCTCAGTAATAAATGTTATACTATTTTACTGATTGACTGTTGTACTTGTACTATTTTTACTGAATGACTATGGCCTTCTCCTAACAGATGATAATGGCTCTATGTAACATAACAGCTGCAGAAGGTAATATAATAAATGCCTACTCAACAGGCAGTTATCACCTGTGTCTCAGCATGCATAACTTTGCAAGGCAGTAGCACATTGCAGTTACAATATAGCTCTGAGTCATAGGTTCATAGGTTGGTACTAGGCTATCTGCCCGAAGGCATTTATAAGCCTAGCCAGAATGTGTTGGCTTTCGCCGCCCCCTTAGATTAGTTCCCTGTGCCTCTGTCCAGCAGAGCCACTGAAGTGATCCCCAAGGTAAACTTTCTGTTTCCCATCCACTCGTCAAGGTTTCTTTTGAAGAGTGTTAGCAAGGAGCTCTGCCTAATGTAGACTGGGATCTTGTTCCAAAGCATGGGAAATCTCTGGGACAGGAATCTATCCCTCCAGCACTTCCTATTTATTGCTGTGGTGAGGTTTAGATCCCTAGAGCATGTGGCTCGAGGGGATAAGGTTTTCTTTAGGTGGAGCATGTCCATCAATTGTGGGTTGGACATGGCCTTGTATGTCAGCCAGAGATCACCTCTGAGTAGGAGGTATGCAACAGAGTACAACTGGAGTTTCTTCAGTTGAGCTGCACAGGGCATCTGTTTGAGGCCAGTGATCCTCATGGTGAGATACTTCTGTGGTCTTTCCAGCTGTTGCAGGTGTCTTGTAAGGTACATCCCAAATGGGGTGTTGTACTCTATGATGGGTCTGATGAGTACTGGGGCACAATGACATCTTTTGATCTGGATGAGAACCATTTTGTGATTAGGTGGGCCACGTAGAAGGATTTTTTAACTACTCTGGCAATGTGATTATCAAAGGTGAGATTACTATCTACTTGGGTCCCAGATCCCTTAATACATCTTCCGTACTTAGGGGACTACCACCTATGTGGTAGTTTGTGGGTACTTTGATTTTCCAAAGGGGATGACTATGCACTTTTTGGCATTTAGCTTGAGGCCACGATTTTGACACAAGGTATCCATCTCAGTGAGACCCTTTTGTAGGATGTCTGTCAGCTGGAGAGTCAATTATAGCCCCTAGTTTGCAGTCGTCTGCGAACTTGGTCAGCCATAGTCCTCCTGTGTTTGCCTGTACCTCTGAGAAGTATATGTCAAACAGGAGGGGTCCTAGGACTGAGCCCTGGGGAACACCACTTGTAACCGGTTTAGAGTCGGACCTAGCTCCCACAACTCTCACCATGTGGGTTCTGTCTGTGAGCCAGTTGGCAACCCATCTTGTGACGTAGGGGTTTATGTTCAGGCTGTTGAGCTTGTCTATAATACCAGAATGGGGAATGGTGCTGAAGGCCTTAGCGAGGTCTAGGTAGGCTGTCTGTACCACCTTTCCCTCATCTATAACCTTGGTAACTGTCTCAAAGAAGTCCACCAGGTTTAGGAGGCATGATCTGCCCTTAACAAAGCCAAACTGGGTGGGGTCCAGTGTTTGGAGGTTCCCAATGTCTCTGTTAATGAGTTCAATGATGATGCGCTCCATAGCCTTGCAGACCAAGCTAGTCAGGCTTATAGGGCGATAGTTCCCGGGGTCTGTTGTGGCTCCTCTTTTGTGGAGCGGAATAACCATTGCTGTGCGCCACTTTATGGGTATGTAGCCTGTGGAGGGGCTGAGTTTGAACAGTGTGTTTAGGTGAGGGGTTAGTTCATCTTTGAGCTCGTGTAGGACGCAGCCTGGGACACCGTCCGGTCCCATTGATGCTGTGTTTTTGGCTTTGGAGAGGGCTGTTTTAACCTGACTGTCTGTGATTTCAGAGACTCTACATTCGTCTGGTATGGTTATGGGCCCTTTTGGGGTTGAGAGGGGGGGTGAAGTTTGCGCTGAACCTGTCTGCCAGGATGTTGGCAAAATCAGTCGGTTCAGTGTATTTTGTGCCATTCCGCACTAACTCAGAGCAGATCTGAGCATTGCCACTTAGATTTTTGACATAGCTAAAGAATGCCTTGTGGTCATCTTTGGAGCCGTTGGCAATTTTTCTTTCAAAGCTTGCCTTGGATGATTTTATGAGGGATCATAGTTTCTTGCTGATACTGATCAGGGATGTCTTCCCTTCTTGGGATTTTACTCTTTTCTGTACTAGTTTCCTCCTTCTATTGTATAGCTTGTTTATGGCAGGAGTCCACCAGGCTGGTTTCCTTTTCTTGGATGAGTTGAGTCTTGGTTTTGCTTGGGATGGCACGATCCATGCAGTCTTGTAGCTGCCCGTAGAATGCATTAATAAAGGATTTTGCAGCTTGGACAGTGTTATCCTTCAGCATGGGGGCTTTGAAACTTTCCACCTCGGACTTAAGTAATGTGAAGTTTGCTTTTGAAAAGATTTTCACGGTGGTTTTCTTTTCCGGGGGTGGGGGCGGAATATGGATATCCAAAGTGATCTGTTTATGGTCAGATCTAACCAGCGAGGGGTTGACCTCTGGTGTGGAACACCAGTCGCCCATGTTGGTGATGACCAGGTCCAATATGTTGTCACCTCTGGTGGGAGAGTTGACCAGTTGAACCAGGGCGTTTGAGTTTATAAATTCTATGAAAAGTTGGGCAAGGGAGTTAGTACTTGAGCAGTTCTCCCAGTTAATGTTTGGGTAATTGAAATCACCCAATATTAGGGTATTTGTTAGGACCTTTATGTTTCCCAGTGTTTCCAGAAATGCAGAATGGTCATCATTACTTTTCAGGCAAAACTGTCAGCAGCTGTCATTGTTATTCACATAAGTAGAAGTCATTATCACATTGATGAATGCACAAGTCAGATGTGCCTTTTTCTCCACTTGGAGTCCATTGCAATCTACCCTCATACCACTTTCTGTCATTTTGTGAATGACAAAATCTGTAAAAAGCAAAATCTGGACACTTGAGAGATACACAGGGTCAGTGGATCTACAGTCTGCCATGACAGCATCACAGCAGAAGATGTTCACCTCTTCAGAAGGGATGGCATTCACCTAACTGAGGATGGCATTGCATTGTTCTTGACTGACCTCCACAATGGTGTGAGGAGAGCTATGCAGGATTGGTAACATGTAGCTTGTGAGAAGAATGGAAAATACCCATGACCAAGTAGGACCAGCATGGTAAGTAAAACTCTACTATGAATTGTGTTGTGTAAAATATATTTGTCTGCATTTGGCACACAACTGTGGGAAGGAGGTAGTGAAGATGCTGAGAAAGTAAATAAATAAAAATGCTGGCAGGCAGAGCTTCACAGGCACACATCACTCAGGTGATGATAAACCAAAGGTGTATTTAATGATAAAAATCCACAAGAAAGACAAATAAAACGTGAGCGCTTTCGTTAAACAAGTGTTAACTTCATCAACTATAAGACAAAGTGGAAAGGGATGATGATGAAACAGGGAAGCTCAAGAAACAAAGAGGGACCGGGATTTTGGATGCAGACTTTTAAGGAGAATAACAATAATCATACAGAATATTACATTCAAAATAGCAGAAAGTATTCTAATAACTAATTTCGACACGAGAATGGAGAAAGGAGATTCTGCCGATAGGGATGACTGCAATTAGGGATGCAGATAATAGGCAAGAGGGGGTTGGAATTTATTGGAGAAAACTGGCAAAGAAACCAAGGTATTGGGAGTAAATAACTAGAGAGGGAAATGTTAGTAGAATGGGAAGATGCCAAGAATTTATTTGGACAGCAGGTTAGAGAGTGCCTTCTCTATCAAGGATTGATAGAGTATAGGCAATGATAAAGAAATAGGTGGTCCTAAAAAAAAGACCAGCAGTGGTAGAGTTTTAAGTAGAATCTAGAACAGAAGCTGCTGTTAAAAAGGAATAATTACTACAGCATATAAAATATGTCATGATAACTATAAGAATCAATCATAAGAGGTTAGAAAGGACTGGGAAGAGACTGGATAAGTGGTTCACAAAGCAACAATGGGGATACATGTATGTCTCCCAAATATGCAACAAAATCTAGAAGATTTAGAATTTTTGCTTGGAAATGTTTACATAGGTATTTGTATACCCCGAGTAGACTCCAAAGAATTGTTCCTCAAGTAAACAGCAAATGGAGGTGTGATGGGGAAGAAAGTAGTAATTGGGAACATATTTTCTGGGAGTATAATGAGTTGGCATACTTTAAAGATTCCCTGCAGACTACTGTATCAGAGATACTCTGTGAGCAAATTGGTGCATCTAGGGAAATGATTTTTCTGAGCTATGATACAGAACCAGAATTGTCTAGACATAGTAAGGCATTGCTGAGTCTAATTATGGTGGCTGTCAAAAAAACAATTACTTGACAATGGAAATCAAAATCTAAACCAACTGTACTAGAAGTAGTGAATATAGTAAGAGAGATAAAACAACTGTAATTTGGATCTTTAGAAAAGGATAAAGGAGCAAATTACACAGAAAAATTGGAATTTTGGGAACAATACATACAAGGAAAGAATTCAGGATTTGATTGAGCTATGTAATGTCTGACTGACAATGATTGGGTGGATTATAAGTGATGTATAATGTTTGCAACTAAAATTATGTCAATATAGTTTGTGATATATAATGCTTGCAACTAAAATGATGTCAGTATCATTTGTTTTAATTTATATAAATGCATGACTGCCTATGTCATAAATGGGAATTTAATAAATATGCTTCCTGTTTAAAAAACCCAAAAGAAGAAGACACCCAATACACACACTTCTTTCTATCTTAAAATTAGCAATTTCAATGAAAACGGGGGGATACGAAGAAAGACTTTCTTCAAAATTAGATTCTCGTTTCTGAGCCATAAGCACTAGAGAAATATAATCCCAGTCTAATTCCTGTCTTTCAGACATGGAATCAGTATCTGAAAGAGAGGGAAATATTTTCATCTTGAAACACAATAAGAAATCAAAGAATTAAAGGCTTGAAATATGCCCCTAGCAAAACCCAGCCAATCTTCCCTGCCCATACTATCTGAAACACAAGACATGTCTATTATTCCATTTCCTTTTCCTAGAAGACAACCTAGGAAAAGACCCACCCAAAGATGTGTCTCTTCCTCAGGAACTAGGCACATTAGGTTGGCTTTGCAGTAAAGCATCACCCACTCCCTTCTACAAGACTGACAAGAGTAGTAAACCCTTTGCCCACAGAAGACATCCGACAACCGCAGAGGACATGCCTATCACTCAGTCCTTAGCGGCTTCTTGAGGAGCAATGCCAGTAGGATCGAAAAAGACAATGAGCTGTCCAAATGACCTGATTTCAGTCACTCATTGGCAGCTTACGCAGCCAGGAAGCCAGCTTGACTATCAAAGATTCCAGCAAAACTTTCTTATTCTTCTTTCAGATGGGGGAGGGAAAAAACAAAGAGCTGAAGCCTACATTTCTTTCTACCCAAGGAAAGTGTCCAATAAGTAGGTAACAGGGCCTTGAACAGTCTGTGAATCACCTGACAGGAATTTTCAAGTTTTGAGGTAAAACTTTAGTGATAAGCTCCCCCCCCCAAACCACTAGTCTAAGAGCCTATCTTTAATTTAAACAAATAAGAAAAATTTACACAAAAGCTGACCTTAAAACAGTTTTCTGCAAAAAGATACACTTGATAAAAAAAAATCACATTTGTGAAGTAACTTTTTTGTGACACCACTAAAAACATGGTTCCTAGCTGAAATATACTATTTTCTACAGAAAAAAGTAACATTTTTCTCAGAGCAGTACATTATCTGCCCAGCCTTGGTGAAGTGTTAGCTGATGGTTGATCACTTCAAACCAGAAGGGAGAGCGTACTTGGATGGCAAGAAAAGTTCTTAAGGTTTGGTGTCCTAACCATTGACTATTATATGGCTCTCCTTGAGCCCATGAGTGGCTAGGGAACTTGGAAGGTGTCCTAAAGCTTTGAACAGAACACATAGTCAGTATCCTTGGAATGATATAACTCATATACCCTAGGCTACTACAACACTGAACTAACTTAAATACATTAAAGAAACCATCTACTTGGTAACTTTTTTCATTCTTCCTCAATGAATGAGTCTCAAATCCAACCTCAGATCCAGCTCAGCTGCATTTCTTTCAGACTCTTGGATCTGACTCTTGAGCTCCTCAGTTTACCCATAATGCCCCAGACCCCTGCATTACGTAAGATTGAGTTTGCTGTTCTTTCAGGAAAAAAGATTATAGTGCATGTAAAAGATAAAGACAAAATAGAGGCTTAAACAGGTACACTCATTCCAATATTTCTATAAGATCACTCCCAAATGAGAAGGATTGAGGAAGTTGAGGAAGAATGAAAATGAACACCACAGATGCATAGCTATGTTGAGTACATAACTTTTATATTTGATGTTGTCATTTTCATTTATTCCTCAATGAATGGGACAGAGTCTCCAGCTACTCTAACCTCGGGTTGCCCTCATGGAAGGATGTTCTGGAGTACCACAGAATTAAAGGCAGCTCTGCTTCTAGAAATGAGATCCAATTTGTAATGAGCAATAAATGTATGAGTACTGGACCAAGTGGCTGCAGTGCAAATATCAATAGAAGCTCTGGCCCAGAAAGCAGATGAAGTAGCCGTGGATCTAGTGGAGTCAGATTTTGGAGGTCTCTGCAAAGGCAAACCTCGTTGAGAATACAAGCATGAAATGCAATCTGTTAATCATTTAGCTAAAGTAACTTTAGAGACTGGTTTTCCCAATCTACTGGGGGCAACGAACAATTGATCAGTTTTTTCTAAAAAATCTTCATCCTATGAAGATAAAAACAAAGCTGACTAGGCACATCTAAAAGATGAAGCACGTATTCACCTTTATTAGAAAATTTTGGAAAGAACACAGGTAAATTGATCGCTTAGTTGATGCTCACCATACAGGCTACTTTGGGCAAAAGCGATGGATTAGTACATAAATTGACCCTATCTTTGTGGAAGATCACGTAACGTGATTTTGCAGAGAGTGCTTGGAGTTCAGAAACTCACCTAGAAGAAGTGATGGCCAGTAAAAGATTGTGTTCCAAGAAAGAAACTTGAGATCAGACTTGGCTGAGGGCTCAAAGGGAGGCTGAGTCAAACTCTGCAACAAAAGTATAAGATCCCATGGTGGAGTAGGATCTTTAATCGGAGGTCAAAGCAAAAGGCTTTGTATAACTTGGAAGAAGCTAGAGGGAAAGAATTATCTCCAGCGTGATAATTGGAAATGGCTACTAGTTGAAATTTGATGATGGAAAAACTAGCTCCTTCTTGAAAAACTGAAGCAAGAAAATCTAAAACAGCAGGGATAGGTGCAGTAAGAGGATCCAATTCTCTATGATGAGCCCAGTAAGAAAATCTCTTCCATTTACTCTTACATAGTTTTTAGTGGAGGTTTTTTGGGATGATAACAAATGTGGGGAACTGGGGAAGAAAGCTTGGGCAGTCTATCCATCACTGGAATTGGAGAAACCATGCATTCAACATGAGTCCTTGAGGGGTTGAGTGAGCAGATCAGGAGAGAGATCCAATGTCTGAGGAGGACATGGGAAATGAGACCAAAGGAAGGGGAACCACACTTGAAGAGGCCAGAATGGGGTAATGAGGATAACCTTGTTCTTCAACCAAAAATAAATAATAAATCAATAAAATAAATAAAACCCTGTTCTTTAATTGGAGTGTTTTCTGAAGAAATTTGGGGATTAGAGGTAAGGGGAGGTGAGCATAAAAAAGATCAGAGAGCCAAACATGGGATACAGCCTCTCTCAGTGACTCCCCCTAAGGACGGATTAGGGCAAAGAAACTACTACACTTGTTGAGGGGACAAGCAAAGAGACTGCAGGCAAGGCTGACCACATCTATGGAAGATTATCTCCTCCCACAGCTTGATTGAGAGACCACCTGTGAAGCATCAGAATAGTCCTGCTGAGTTTGTCAGCTAGCAAGTTGGATCGCCCCAGTACGTGTTGCTAGAAGAAAGCAGTTGGAGGAGATTGCTCACTGCCACACTATCATTGTTCCTTGATAAAGGGGATAGGACTGGGTTCTCATCTGTTTGTTGATGTATCAAACTACAGACCGGTTGTCCATTTGGATAGTAATTATCCCAAAAGGAAGAGAGTTCTGAAAAGCCCACAATGCTAAAAGGACCACCCTCACCTCTAGGACATTGATATGCAAATTGTTCTCTTCGGGAGACCACATGCCTCAGACCGTCTGTCCAAAAAATGCCTCCCCACCCCAATAGGAAGGCATCCGTGGTCACCATGGCTACTGGGGATGAGAATTCAAAGGCACGACCAGACAAACTTCGTTGGACTGAATCCACCAAAGCAGGGAGTCCATGCAAACCTGAGTAAGTTTTACAGGATGTGTCAGAGGCTGTTGAAGAATTGACCATTGAACCACTACAGTCCACAGAATAAAAGCATGTGGACACTAGCAGTTGGTAGTAAGGTAACAGCCACAGCCATTGATCTTAAGGCCTGAAGAACCAGTTTTGCTGGGGAAGAAAAGTGTGAAAGTATCTTTCTGACATGCAATCTTAGGGACTGCACTCTGTTTGGTGGAAGAAAGGCCAAGTGACTGAGTCCAGTCGAGCTTCTATAAACTCCAAGACTTAAATTGGCTGTAGATGGGACTTGGCATAACTGACTGTGATCCCTAGAAACTGATATAACTGGAGTAAGTAGTTCCTGGCCTTTTTGAGAAAATGACTGGTTGGGACAGTGATGAGTCAGTCATCTACTTAAGGAAACAATCTGAATCAGAGTAGTCTAAGATGAGCTGCTACCACTACCATGCAATTTGGTGAACACCCTGAGCCCATGGTGAGACGAAAGGGCAGGGCTCTGAATTGTTAATAACTGGCCCCCAACTGAAAGTGCAGATATCTCGGGGAGGATTTGTTCATTTTAATGTGATAGTACACATCCTGGAGATCTACACAGCACATCCAGTTGTCCTTCTGTAGAAGAGGTAGAACGGACTGAACCATGATCCTCCAGAAACTGGGGTTCTTTAGAAACTGATTTATACTACTGAGAACCAGAATGGGCCTCAGGTCCCCTGTTTTCTTTGGCATTAAAAAGAACCTTGAGTAAATTTCGAATTCTCTATGATCTGGTGGGACCTCTTGGATGACTCTTTTGTCCAGCAACTTTTGAATTTCAAGGGCTGCTAACACCTGCTTATTGGGTGGAACATCGGGCAGATTTTTCTGTTTGGATGGCAGATTTGCAAAAAGGGAATGAAATATCTTCTAGATATAATTTGTTTGCATCCAAGTGTCTTTTGTGATAGATGCCCAGGCTTCTGGGTACAGATAATTGCCCCCAACTGCCTCCAGAGAACAGTCAGGCAACCCTTCTGAAGTGCTGAGAGGGTCTATCCCAAAAGGAATTTTTTTTTTAAATTTATTTAACATTTGTTTACCTGGATAGTCTGACTTGGAATGAAGCCAATTTTCAGAGGAGGCCCAAGGAGAAATGCTCCAGATACATATCTTTGTAACGTGGGAGGAAACTGGAGTACCCGGAGAAAACCCACACGAACACAGGGAGGACATGCAGACTCCACACAGAAGGCACTCCAGATGAGAATCGAACCAGAGAACCTCTTGCTGTGAGGCAACAATGCTACCTCTGCACCACTGCACCATCCGTGTCTCAAAACTTTTAGTTATGTACTTACCATAACTTTAGATGTTTGGGATCCATCTCACCTACATTCAATACTGATGGGCTCGGAGCCGATCCCTCGGCTCCGACTCGGCACGCTATGCTATAGAGCGAGGCCTCTTATTGGCTGAGCTATTTCTTATCCCAGGATGCACCACCACTAATCCCCCAGATCTTGTTTGTCTGCATTCATGCACACATGCACAACTTGTTTATATAACATTGTCAGATGTTTCAAGATGAAACAACAGGATTCGGACCTTCTGATATCCTCTGATCTCCAAGGAAGGGGGAAGGAGGGTGGGTTATTGGGAATGTAGGCGAGATGGATCCCAAACATCTAAAGTTATGGTAAGTACATAACTAAAAGATGTTATGTGATCCTATCTCGCCTACATTCAATACTGATGGGACAGTGTCCCTAGCACCTAAATCCTTGTTGGTTCATTGGAAAACAATCCTGAGCACTGTGGAACCAAATGAAGCTCTTCCTCTAGATGCCACATCCAATTTGTAGTGGGAAATGAAAGTGTGCGGGGAAGACCATGTAGCCGCAGCACAAATGTCACTAATGGCAAGCTTAGAATGAAATGCTATCGAAGTAGCCATAGCTCTTGTAGAATGAGCTTTGACAGAGGTCGTAAGCTCTTTATTAGAAGAAGAATAAGCTTGAGTAATACAGTCCCTGATCCATTTGGCAATAGTGACCTTTGTGACGGCTTTGCCCAATTTATTGTCCGCAAAGGATACCAACAACTGATCTGTTTCCTTGTTTGTTTGGTCCTATCTAAATAAAAACGCAACTGCCTGTGGACATCTAATGTGTGGAATATGAATTCTGCTCTGTTAGAATACTTCGGAAAGAAGACTGGAAGTTCTAATAACTGTTGTAGGCAGAAACTGGAACAAACTTTAGGGACAAAGGATGGGTTTGGCCTGAGAGATACTCTGTCTTTGTGAAAAACCAAGTACGGAGGTTTTACAGACAAAGCTTGAAGCTCTGAAACCCTTCTGGCAGAAGTAATCACCACCAGAAAGGCAGTTTTCCACGATAGAAATTTTAAATCACATGTCGCTGCCGGTTCGAAGGGGGAGGAAGTTAAGGCACGTAACACCACATCGAGATCCCATGGAAGAGCAGGATGAGAAATCGGAGGTCTTAAAAGCGCAGCACCTTTCAAGAAGGTCTTACACAATCTGTTGCTCATTAAAGGTGGGTTTATAGATTCGTGAAAATTGGAAATAGCTGCCAATTGAACCTTGATGGTAGAGACTGAAGAGCCTTGATTGAAAAGAGAAGTTAGAAATTTCAGTACTTCTGATACAGGAATGGTGATGGGGTCCAGACCCCGGAGTTGAGCCCAAATAGCAAATCTTTTCCATTTGCTAGAATACAATTTCTTTGTAGCAGCCTTGTGGGCCGAAGATAAAATGTGTACAACTTCTGGATCCAAGGTATGACTCCTGACTATAGTCGGAAGAGGAGGAGCCAAGCTGTCAATTTTAAGGTGTGTAGGGACTGGTGGAATAGTCCCGACTGATGAACCAATAGGTCTGGGATCTGATCCAGGAACCATGGACCTTCCAGAGCATATTTCTGAAGATAGGGGAACCATACTTGACGAGGCCAGTAAGGAGCAACTAAGATCATTTTGCTCCTCAAGAGAGATGCCTTTTGGATCACCCTGGGAAGGAGAGGAACTGGGGGAAAGGCGTAAAGCAAGCCGGTGGGCCACGGACGGGCTAGTGCGTCCATAGGCTCTTCCCTGGAGCCGGAGTGAGGGAGAAGAACTTTTTGCACTTCGCATTCAGTGGAGTCGCGAAGAGGTTGCAACATGGAACTCCCCATTTGCTGAAAATCTGATTTGCAACTGTAATGTTCAGAGACCATTCGTGTGGAGAGAGGATAGTTCTGCTCAGTCTGTCGGCTATCACATTGGACTTGCCCGGGATATGAGTAGCCACTAGAAAGCGTTTGGTCGACACTGCCCATTCCCAAACTCTCATGGCCTCTCTGCAAAGGGGATAGGATCTGGTCCCTTCCTGTTTGTTCAGGTACCAGACCACTGACATGTTGTCGGAGTGAACGGCAATTACGCCCTGAGGGAGGTAATCGTGAAGGGCTTGAAGGGACAGAAGCACCGCCCTCATTTCTAGGATGTTGATATGAAGTAGGGTCTCCTCTGGGTGCCATTTGCCTTGGACTGACCTGCCCAGGGAATGCCCCCCCCACCCCATCTGGGAGGCGTCCGTGGTCAAAGTGGCCACAGGAGGAGGTGGAACAAAGGGTCGTCCCTGATCCAGATTGGAGGGCACCAGCCACCAGCGAAGGTCCTGTTTGCAGGTTTCCGTGATCCATATGAGGTGACTGAGAGGGAGTTCCTGAAAGGACCACTGAGCTGAAAGAAGCCACTGGAGAATTCTTATGTGCAGTCTTGCTAGGGGAACTAGAAGAACCGTGGCAGACATGGATCCCAATAGCTGCAGTACCATTCTGGCTGGGGCTTTGGATCTGGGAAGTAAGGCTCGAACTTGAGCCTGTATGGTTTGTATCCTGTCTGTAGGTAGATAGACCCGCATTCGGTTTGAGTCTATCTCTACTCCAATGAATCTTATGCGTTGAGATGGCAGCAACACAGACTTTGGCCAATTGAAGGTGATTCCAAGGGAATTGCCCAGTGATATCGTGGCTTGTAGGCTCCGCAATAGTAGATGCTTGGAGGTGGCAGTTAGGAGCCAGTCGTCTAGATACGGAAACACCTGGAATCCTAGACTTCTCAGGTGAGCAGTCACTACCGCCAAACATTTGGTGAACACCCTGGGGGCTGTGGTGAGACCAAAGGGCAGCGCGCAGAACTGAAAATGACTGCCTCCTAGGCTGAAGCGCAGATGTCTCCTGGACGCTTGATGTACCATGATATGGTAATAAGCGTCCTTGAGATCTATGGAGCACATCCAAACACCTTTCTCTAGCTATGGGAGAATGGTTTGTAGGGTGACCATTCGGAACTTGGACTTTTTGACTGAACGGTTTAGAATGCTGAGATCCAAAGTGGGCCTCAAGTCCCCGGTCTTTTTTGGCACCAAAAAGAATCTTGAGCAAGTCCCTAATCCGATCTGGTCTGCGGGGACCAGTTGGATGACTCCTTTTTGCAGCAGCTTTGAAACTCCTGAGGCTGCAGTTTCCCGTTGACTGGGTGGCGGGTCCGGGATTTTTTTGGACTGAGGTGGAGAGTGAGAGAAAGGGATGGCGTAACCTCCGGCGATAATTCGAAGCACCCATAGGTCCTGAGTGATACCTTCCCAGGCTTTTAGGTTCCTCGAAAAACGACCCCCGACTGGCTCCAGAGCTGCACAGTCGGGCAATCCCTCAGGGACTGTGAAAGGCTGAAGAGCCACGAAAGGACTCGCGGTCTCCAGTGTTGCGAGGGCCTCTACCGCCTCTGGGACTGTGTCTTCCAGAAGAATTTCCCCCTCCCCTGCCTTCTGGAAGGGGGATCGTCCTGCTGTGAGGGGTAAGACTTCTGAGATCTACTGAACCACATTTTCCCTCCTCGTTTAGCCTTGGGGTAAGGCCGAAAGGGAGTGGAAAATCGTGCGTCTACGGCAGTCAAAGTCTTACCTTCTTGCTCGCAGCGGGTCAGTGTGTCCTTTACCTTGGGTCCAAACAAGGAGGACCCATCAAAGGGGGCGTCGGCAAAGGAAGACTTAAAGGCATCCGCAAAATGACACAGGCAGAGCCAGGCTTGTCTCCGTAGAGCAATGCCTGTACCTGCCGCTCTACTTGCCCTTTCGGCCGCATAAGAAATGAGCCTCATGGACGAGTTTGATATGGACGACAGCGTAGCCAGCTGAGAGCCAACCGTCTGGGCCAGCTCCTCAGGCAGGTTACCCAAGAGGGTATCGGAAAGTTCTTTAATCAGATCCCTCTGAAATCTGGTAAAGTGCGTGAGATAGTTCAAGGACCTTAATGTAAAGGCCGCTGAACTTAGGGTGCACTTACCGTACCAATCCATGCTCCTAGACTCCTTATTAGGAGGATGGACGGACGTCGAAGCCTCTGCTACATCTTGCTGGGTAGCAGATGCCACCACCAAAGCATCTACAGCCACACCTTTCGTCAGAAACTCTTTTTCCGGGGGTGCTGACAGGAACTTATTAGGACGAGCAGGCACCGGTTCCACAGAGTCTGGGTGTTCCCACGCCCTTCGACAGATCAAGTCCAAGAGCTCGTCGAAGGGCGGAGACACCCAGGAGGCGGAGGGATGAGCCCCGAAGACCTTAAGGAACACCGACTCATCAGCAGAAGGGGGTTTGGATTGCCAGCCGCCTCGTTGTTTAAGGGCTTCCAGGATGTCTGCAAAGGAGACATCATCTGAGGACGACTTAGGGGACCCCTCTGCATCATCGAGATCAGTGTCTGAGGTAAGAGACTCATCAGGGGAGTCAACGTGCTTCCTCTTGCACGATCTTTTCCTGGGGGGTTTCTCTGAAGAAGCTTCAGAGGGACCTCCAGGAGGGGGGAAAACCCCAGTGGGGGTAACCTCAGGCCCCGGGGCTTCGCTGTCTAAGGACAGGGGGACTGCCAAAGACCCAGTCTCGGTATGCAGGGAAGGAGCTGGGGAGACCGTGGAGGTAGCCAAAGAAGATTTGGCTAACGCACTCCTCATAGCCCTGAAGGCGGGACCACCAGAATCCTGGGAAGGTCCCACCTCCGTGGCCACAACGGTAGACGGCACTCCTGCAGCCGACGCACCAAGAGGAAGGCTTGGGACCGAAAACATCAGTCCCGAAGCGTCCCCCCCCGGGGCCGACAGAAGAAGTCCGCGTACCGAACTCCGACTCAAGAGCCGGAGTTGGTGTAAGGGTTGGGCCCGACCCGAAATCCTCCATCAGTTCCACCAGCACCGGCTCCAACGGTGCCGAGGCTGTTGGAGGAGGAACTATAGCAGCAGGGTGGACCATCGGCTCCGAAGCCGAATGGGCTGGAGCCGAAACTAACTTATGAAACACCGGAGACTGGAAAATTCTTAGGAGCACCCTGTCGATGTCCGAATCAGACATCTTGGAGGATCTAGATGACACCGATCGGGTCCGAACCGATTTCTCCATCGGCTCCATAGGACTAGGGGACCAGCTCCAAATGGATTCGATTACTATCGGTTCCGAGGGAGATCTCAAAACGATTTCCCTCGGTGCCGATGAGGACTTCGGCGCCGAAGGGGAAGAGTCTGAGCCGGCAACCCTCATCGGCTCCAAAATCAGTGGAGCCGATGAAGGTGACCCGCCTCTCGATGCCCCAGTCCTCGGCTCCGAAACCAGAGGGGTCGAGACTGGAGGCATCGAGGCAGACCGTTCCGCCCTCGGCTCCGAAGTCCGTGGAGCCGATGGAGAAGCCTGCCTAGGTTTTTTGGCAGTCGGAAGGATGGCTTAATCAAACCTTTTAAAATTAATTTATTCTTCCTCTCCTGGAGGACTCTCGATGAAAAGGCGTGACACACGCTACAGGACTCTTGTAGGTACTTGGCGCCTAAACAATAAACGCACGAGGAGTGGTCGTCCGTTATGGACATTTTATAACCACACCTCGCGCACTTTTTAAACCCAGAGGGTCTATGCTCTTTAGACATGCTGACAAACCCTAAGAAACAAGATTAATACACAGAAAACTAAGTTTTTTTTTTTTTTTTTTGACAAAAAACTATTCACCAACTAGTCACACAAACACAGAAAAAAAGGGTCAAGACCCTCTAACTTAAGCAGGTACTTGACACAAAAAACGCTAGATAGTAATAGAAATAGGGGAAGGCCCCTCTAACTTAAACGGGAAAACCTTCCCTTAACGAAAAAACACAATTTTCTCAACAGATTTTCTTAAAACACACTCGTACCACAACAATAGCTGTTAAAACAGCTTTTGGGTTCAAATAAGCAAATTTCCTGACAGGAAAAGTCTGAATAAAACAGTACTTAGCCCAGCCAAGTTTGAGACCACGTCCTAGCTTGTAAGCAGCAAACGAGATCTGGGGGATTAGTGGTGGTGCATCCTGGGATAAGAAATAGCTCAGCCAATAAGAGGCCTCGCTCTATAGCATAGCGTGCCGAGTCGGAGCCGAGGGATCGGCTCCGAGCCCATCAGTATTGAATGTAGGCGAGATAGGATCACATAACATCCTTTGGTTTTGCAGGCCTCCTCTGCCATGAGGGTGGTGTCTTCCGCCCACCTCTGGGGTACGTTTCTCCTCGTGAGTCCTGAAAAGGTCTTTGTAACTTTCAAAATCATAGCTTTTTACCCCGTTCTGAATCCGAGAGAGGGATCTCTGTGGGGTAGAAAAATGGATTCCCACTGCAGACAAGGTCTTTCCATCTTGCTCACTATGGGAGAGAGTTTCTTTTACTGTGGGGTCCAACAAAGAAGATGCACCAAAGAGAGCAGTGATGAAATAAAACTTAAAGGGCTCTGCAAAATTACACAAGCACATCTAGGCATGTCGCCTGATGGCTATGCCTGAACCCACCGCCAGTGAGGAACCTTCTGCTGCATGACAGATTAACCTCATGGATGCATTGGAAACAGATTGAAGGGTGGCCAGCTGCGAAGAAATATAAGTTCAAGTTCCTCCGCCGAGATGGACCCAGGAATAGACTTGGAGACATTTCTTAATGAAGTCTCTCTGCAATCTGGTAAAAATGTGCCAAGTAGTTAAGCAACCATAAAGCAAAGGTCGCTGAGACATAAACATGCTTTCCAAACCTGTCCATTGTCCTTGACAATTTATTAGGAGGATGAACAGAAGAGCTTTGTGCAGCTAACTCCTTTTTTGTGGCTGCTGCCATAACCATGACTTCCATTCGAACTCCCTTACTCCAATGAGTCCTGTCCTTGGGTGGAGTGAAAAACTTGTCTGGGTCACAGAGAAATGGTTACATGGTATCAGACTCCTTCCATGTTGGGCAAGAAACAAGATCTGTAAGGTGATTCACTCACCAGAGGAGTAACCCAAGACATAACATAGATGGGCGAGACCCAAACGCTTCTAGGAACAACATCTCCTGGCGGGGGGGGGGGGGTCAGAAGACCATCCACCTTTCTGGCTACGGATCTCTAGAATGTTTCCAAATGAGACATCTTCTGATGGAGATCTTGGGGGCCCTTCCCCTTCATCAAAGTCTGTGTCTTCAGTTAAAGATCTGGAGGGGAATCTATGTGTTTCACTTTACACAATCTCTTCCGGGGGGTCTTCCTCAGTGGGATGATCTGGAGAGGTACTGGAAGATAGGGAATGTTCCTGTGCAGGAACTGCCTTAAAGCTCATATATGATGGCTGTCCCTGAGATAGGGTGATGAAGCTCAGAAGTCGGATTCAAAGGAGGCATGGCGGTAAGATACGAAGATGCAAGAGCAGAATGCAATCTTGTGTGAGAGAAAGACCTCTTCACCACCTTGAAAGCAGAAGGACCAGGAGAAGCTGTTGCCAGCCTCATCGGAGGCAAAACTCCAGGTGCTGCCAAGCTCCTGCCATGAGGGAGGAGCTGAACCCAACTGTCTAAGGCCAAGGCACCTAAGGGAAGTGACGGCTCTGAAAGCCTTAGAGTCGAAGGCATCCCTCTGGATCCAGCACTGACACTTCAGCTCCTACTCTACTCTAGGGGGATTGATGTTGAATGACTCAGGGACACAGTCAGTCAAAGATGAAGTTGTCTTTAGATCCGACACTTCTACTCTCGGAGTTTTCGGATCCGAGGCCTGCGAAATGACTAGACAGATTGGGGAAGGAGAAAGATTAGAATGGGATACAGGTTGAAGGCTTACAGATCTAATGAGAGACTGAGATGGTAAAACCCACATTTGGATCTGAGCTCTGAGGAACTTCCACATCTGCTTTAGAGAGGCTTCAGGAGGACCTGATAGAAAATGAAGTGGAAGAAGAACAGGACAATCTTTTGGGTGTTTCCTGTAAAAATGGAGATCAAAGCTATGGGAAAATAGGCTCTGGAGGGGAAAAGGGGACTTCAAGGCTGGGGAGACTTGGACATCCCAGATGTTGGATCTGAAGCAGTCGGATCCAAACACTTAGGCTGTTTTGGCAGTTGGCTCCAATGCAGGTGCAGGTTTAGGACACCAGACAGGACAGCGTTTTCTATTCTCCCTGTGCTCCCTAGTCAATGAGCCCCTGAGAAAGAAGCTGAAGAGGAAGGAGCAGAAGCATGTAGCAAACAATTTAGAACTAACTTATTGCATTGATCACTCATGGCCCAAGAGTTGAAACCCACACAGATATGACAAGGGTTTCAAGATGGGATGCTCCTAAGCAATAGACGCATTCCCTGTGAACATCAGAGGTGGGTATCTTATGGCCACAGGAAGTGCACTGTTTAAGTCCTGTCAGCTTTTCAGCCATCTTAACATGAAAGGCAGGAAAGGAAAGGAAAGGGGATAGCCTTTTTTTTTTAAACTGGCATAGATGGTAAAGAAGAAAAGAAAGAAAAATACCAGCAATGGTATCAAATAATTACCCTAATGATGGGTAAGAAAGCTTTTAGCAGAGGGTAAAGAAAGAAATACCAGTAAAAGTAACGAGCAATACCCAGTAGGAAGAAAAGACACCTATCACACAGAAAATTAGTACAGGGAGGATAGGATGATAGAAAAGAGGTAGAACTATGAAAGGGAAAGAAAAGGGAGAAAAATCTATTTTACTCACAAATAAGTGAATAAACTAACCCCACAGTTCAAGAGAGAGAGAGAACAATCCACATCCATACTGTTAGAGCGACAAACAAGTTCTGAGGTAATACAGGGGTCTGGGGAATTATGGGTAAAGGAAGGAGCTCGAGATTCAGATCCAAGAGTCTGAAAGTAATGCAGCCGAGTTGGATCCAAGATCCATTCACTGAGGAAGAATGAAAATGACAACATCAGATACATATATATATTTTTTAGGGGAAGGAAACTGTGGAACAGGTTTTGGTTGATTATGTAAATATTTTCTCCACGATGTATACTTTCCACTGCTGCTCTCTGATTTCCCCTTTTACTTATAAAATAATTAAAAGATTTAAGATAAAATTATGAAACTTTTTTTTCCTGTAACATAGTATAAGGGATATGAGCTCTTATTTCCTCGGGTAAATTTGCTGAAAGTAACCAGGTTTGCCAGCATATGACTATGTCTGCACAAATGTGGGAATAACAACATCAGCTGCATCCTATAAGACTCACCAACTCATTAGTCTTACTGATAGAGATACAATCCTCCTCCTTCCTGCAGTCTGCTAAGGTTTTGCAGTGTCTGCATTTCAGACAAAATAGGGTTTTGAAAATATAATGTGTGCCAAACAATTCTGAGCTCTGAATGCCAACATACCACAGGTACAAAGTCTCTTACAATACCTGTCCAACAACCTCCATTCCCTGGTAAAAGGGTCCCTGGGTGTAAGTAAGGATATCCTAGGAAAATATGTAGATACAGCTAGGCTACCAAGTACAGACATCAGAACAAAATAAGCTATCCTCATAAACTTTGCACAATTGATCAGAAGGCAGGTATCTAAAAGTAAGGATGCTTAGTATTTTTTTATTCCACAAATTGTGGAATGCTTTGAATAAAAGAGGGATTTTTCTCACAGATTCAGGAACTTTCAATATTTCTGAATGTCTTCAATTTGAAAATGAAACCTCTGTAGGTAAAAAAATTATAATGTTACCGCACAATGCTGCACATATAATTAAAATTAAAGTCCTGAAGGGAAGACCCAGAACACTGAGGACAGTCTTAATGTTGAGAAATAGTGTACTGAGGGAGACAACACTGAGCTAAAAAAAGAAGTTATGTACCACCATAACGTTCCATGTGTGTTGTCCATCTCGCCTTCATTCTTAACTGGTTGGGTTTGGAACCGATCTTCGGTTCTGACTCAGCCTTATACAAAAGCTCGAGGTCTTCCACTAGCTCATGGCTGAAACCCTATCCCATCGTGCCCTAGGAAACCTCCCCAGATTTTGTTTGCTGATATAACAATAGGTACCACATGAGCTAACTAATACCTTATAGAGCCATGAAGAAGGTCAGAGAACACATTAGTTACCAATTGTATCCGCTCGGTCCTCCAGGAGTCCAGGCTGGGGGAAGGAGGGTGGGATTTAAAAATGAAGTTGAGATGGACAACACACATGGAACATTATGGTGAGTATATAACTTCTTTATGTCATGTTGTTCTATCTCGCCTTTATTCTTAACTGGTTGAGACAGCCTCCCTAGCACCATCTTTCTTGGATGGTTCAAAGGAGAATATTCTTCAGAACAGTGGACCCAAAAGAGGCCCTGTTCCTGGAGGCCAAATCCACTTTGTAATGAGTGATAAAGGTATGAGGCCTAGCCCATGTTGCTGCAGCACAAATGGTGTCAATTAGTAGTCTAGCCCGAAAGGCAGAAGAAGTTGCTATGGCTCTTGTAGAATGACCTTTTACTTTATAGGAGAGGTTTTTGTTCTGAGATTTGTTAGTATAAGTAATACAATCTGAAAACCATTTTGAAAGAATGACTTTAGATACAGGAGCACCTTTTTTAAAGTCTGAAAAAATGATACAAATAATTGGTCAGATTTTCTGAAATCCTTTGTCCTATGTATGCCTAGGGCGGCGCAGTGGTGCAGAGGTTAATGCTGTCGCCTCACAGCAAGAGGTTATCTGGTTCAATTCTCGGGTGGGGTGCCTTCTGTGTGGAGTTTGCATGTTCTCCCTGTGTTCGCGTGGGTTTCCTCCGGGTACTCCGGTTTCTTCCCACATTCTAAAGACATACTTCTGGAGCGTTTCTCCCCAGGCCTCCGCTGAAAACAGGATCTGTGGAACCTAGTCGGACTTTCCCGGTCAACAAATGTTAAATAAATAAAATAAAAAAAATAAATAAATGTAAGTAGAAATGTAATTGTTTATGTACATCTAGTTGGTGTAACATGTATTCTGCCTTGTTGCCATAGTTGGGGAAAAAGACTGGAAGTTCTATGGATTGGTTCAAATTAGATTCTAAGCATACTTTCGGTAGGAAGGATGGGTTTTATTCATAGGGATACTTTGTCTTTGTGGAAAAGCATGTAGGGAGGCTTTACAGATGACGCTTGAAGCTCTGGAACTCTTCTAGCTGAAGTGATGGCTATCAAAAGGATCGTCTTCCAAGTTAAAAACTTTAGATCACAGGATGATGCAAGTTCAAAAAGGGGAAGAATCAAACAAAATAAAACAAATTCAGGCCCCATGGTGCTGAAGGGACTTTAATGGGAGGTCTTAACAACACAGTGCCTTTAAGAAACACCCTGCAAAACCTGTGGGACATCACATTTGGCCCTTATTCATCTAAATGGAAATTAGATATCTCTGCTAACTGAACTCGAATAGTAGCTGCAGCTGCGCCTTCATTAAATAGCTTTACCAAGAATTCAGGAATGGAAGCTATAGGGGCAGAGAAGGGGTCAATGCAATTATTTAAGGCCCAAGAAGAAAATCTTTTCCATTTGCTTATATATAACTTTCTCTTTCAAGCCTAAAGAGACAAGATCAGGATATGTTTCACAGATGGAGAAAAGCAGCCTGGTTATGTTTGGAATCAGAGCAGCCAAGCTGTCAATTTGAAGGTTTGAAGGGAGTTGAAGAATCCCTGATGCATGAGTCAGAAAGTCTGGAACAGAGTCCAGAATCCATGCCTCCTCCTTGAGAGGAGGCCAAAGGAAAGGGAACCAGATTTGACGAGGCCAGTATAGGGCGACGAGGATCAAATTCCCTCCCAAGGAACTGGCTTTCTGAAGAACTTTGGCTATCAATGGAAAGGGAGGAAAGGCATAGAGGAGACCCGAGTGCCAATCGCGTACAAATGCATCCCTTGGTGACTCCCCCAAAGTGGGGATTATAGCAAGATAGCTGATGAATTTCACATTCATGGACATGGCTAAAAGGTCGCAGCAAGGCTGGTCCCATTTGCGGAAAATCATCTCCGCTACAAATTGTTTTAGGGACCACTCATGAGGCATCATAATCGCTCTGCTGAGTTTGTCTGCTATCACGTTGAATTCCCCAGGATGTGCATTGCTATCAGAAAGTGTTGGGAGGAAGTAGCCCACTGCCATACTCTCAGGGCCTCCCAACAAAGGGGGTAAGACCTGGTTCCTCCTTGTTTGTTTATGTACCACACAATTGACATGTTGTCAGTCTGTATTGCAATAGTTCCTATTGGAAGAGAGTCTTGGAATGCTTGCAACACTAGAAGCACCACCCTCATTTCCAGGATATTGATGTGCAAATGGGGCTCATGATCCTGCCAGGTGCCTTGGACTGTCTTTCCCAGATAATGTCACCCCCCCCCCCAATCTGGGAAGCATCCGTGGTCACTGTGGCTAAAGGTTGTGGGAGAACAAAAGGTCGACCTAATGTCACATAAGTGGAGTGAAGCCACCAACAAAGGTCTTTCTTGCAAGATTCTGTTATCATAATTTGGTGGGACATGGGTAGTTCCTGCATGAACCACTGAGTGAACAGCAGCCACTGCAGAATTCTCATATGCAGACGTGCTAATGGGATCAAGTTTATTGCTGCAGCCATGGTGCCCAAGGTTTTCAGGACTGTTCTTGCTTGTATTTTTTTCTTCAGGACTGTTCTTGCTTGTATTTTTTTCTTGGAAAGTAGGTTTTTGACTTGATGCCTTAGGACTTGAACTCTTTCGGGGGTAAATTTTGCCATCATTCTTGTTGTATCTAGATCTGCTCCTATAAAAAATGATATGCTGAGATGGCAACAAGGCAGATTTTTCGTAATTTATTGTGATTCCCAGGTGAGAGCAGAGCTTCAATGTGGTGCCTCTCGCTTTTATTAGTAGATGCTCAGTGGTGGTAGTTAGGAGCCAGTCATCTAGGTACGGAAACACTCGGAATACTAGGCGTCTCAAGTGAGCCATGACTACTGCCATACGCTTGGTGAACACTCTGGGGGCTGTAGTAAAACCAAAGGGCAGAACTCGAAATTGGCAGTGACTGGCACCCAGCCGAAATTTCAAATGACCCTGGATCACTTGTCCATTTTTATGTGGTAGTACGCATCCTGGAAGTCTATAGAGCACATCCAATCATCTTGTCCCAGAAAAAGGGAGCATCGACTGCAGTATTACCATCCGGAACTTTGACTTTTTCACTGACTTGTTTAATTTGCTGAGATCAAGGATGGGTCTCCAGTCCCGTTTTCTTTGGAACTAAAAAGAACCTCGAGTAAGTTCCGGATCCCATTTGGTCTGTGGGGACTGTCTGGATGACTCTTTTTTTTCCAGCAACTTTTGTATTTCTACAGTTGCCTGTTCCCCTTGACTTGGTGGAACATCTGGGATGTTTTTTATGTTTGAGACAGGGAAAAAAAAGGGTATGGAGCCACCACTGATCGCGGGAACTATCGACCTATCAGCCTGACGAGCCTGGTCTGCAAGGCCATGGAACGTATCATCATGGAACTCATAAACAAAGACATCGGTAACCTCCAAACTCTGGATCCCACCCAGTTCGGGTTTGTGAAAGGCAGATCATGCCTCCTGAACTTGATCGACTTCTTTGAGGCAGTCACCAAAGCCATGGATGAGGGTAAGGTGGTTAACACAGCCTATCTTGACCTCGCTAAGGCTTTCGACACGATCCCTCATTCTGGAATTATAGCTAAACTCACTAAACTAGGTATAAATCCCTACGTCACAAGATGGGTTATCAATGGGCTCACTGACAGAACCCACACTGTAAAAGTTGCAGACTCCAAATCTGACCTCAAAGCAGTGACAAGTGGAGTACCACAGGGTTCTGTCCTGGGACCTCTCCTGTTTGTTATCTACTTCTCTGAAGTACAGGCTAACACAGAAGACCTCTGGCTAACGAAGTTCACAGATGACTGCAAACTAGGAGCCACATTCAAGTCCCCAAATGATGTGGACATCCTACAGAAGGGCAACACTGAGACAGATGCCTGGTGTCAGAGCCATGGCCTCAAGCTCAATGCCAAAAAGTGCAGTGTCATCCCCTTTGGTAAAAACTCTGTACCCATGAACTACCACATAGGCAGCAATCTACTTAACACCGAATGCGTGATAAGAGACCTTGGGACCCAGGTGGACAGTAGTGTCTCCTTTGATAGTCACATCGCCACAGTAGTCAGGAAGTCCTTCTATGTGGCACACCTCATCATAAAAGGGTTCTCATCCAGAACAAAAGAGGTCATTGTTCCCCTCTACTCATCACTCACAAGACCCATTATAGAGTACAACGCCCCTTTTGGAATGTACCTCACAAGACATCTGCAGCAGCTGGAAAGGCCACAGAAATACCTCACAAAGAGGATTACTGACCTCAAACAAATGCCATACTGACCGCCTCAAAAAACTCCAGCTTTACTCCGTAGCACATCACCTACTCCGAGGTGATCTCTGCCTAACATATAAAGATATGTCAAACCCACAGCTGTTAGACATGCTACACTTAAAGAAATCCCAACCCCTCCGAGCTACATGCTTCTAGGGACCTAAACCTTGTCACCACAATAAACAGGACATGCTGGAGGGATAGATTCTTGTCCCAGAGACTTCCTAAACTCTGGAACAAGCTACCCATCTATGTCAAGCAAAGTTCTTCATTAGCACTCTTCAAGAAAAATCTTGATGAGTGGATGGGAAATAGGAAATACACCCCGGGGATCACTTCTGTGTCTCTGCTGGACAGTAGCACAGGAAAATAACTTTCTTGGGTGGTGTAAGCTATGGAACCTTGCTGGCTAGGCTTACGTAGGCCCTTGGGCCAATAGCCTAGTACCTACCTATGAACCTATGGAGTAACCACTAGATACAATGCTTTGTACCCACTTGTCTTTTGCTATTTTTAGCCAGGCTTCTGGGTACAAAGATAAGTGACCCCCGACTGCCTCCAGAGACAGATAGGCAGGCATCCTTTCAGGGGTGCTGAAAGGGTTTACCAAGGAAAGACTGCCTGTCACCCTGATTTTGCGGATCCCCTGTGCCATGCGGCCAGCATCTTCCATTACTGCTTCCCCCATCTGCTCCTGGCGAAGAATCACCATATGTGTCCTGAAAAGCTCTCCGGGATTTTCGGAACCACATTTTTTGTCTCTTTTGACCTTTTGGATATGGTCTAGAAGGTAGGGAAAAACAGACTCCTATGGCAGAGAAAGTTTTCCCTTCTTGTTCACACCTGGTTAGTGTCTCTTTGACGTCTGACCCGAACAAGGACGAGCGATTAAAAGAGGCATTAACAAAAGAAGATTTAAAAGGTTCCGCAAAGTCACATAAGCGCATCCAGGAATGTCTCCTTACGAAAATTCCTGAACCCGCTGCTCTACTCGCTCCATCTGCTGCATAAGAAATGAGTCTCATGGAGGAGATGACCACTGAATTTAAGATGGACAGCTGAGAGGAAAGATTCTGATACCCCTTCAGCTACTGAACCTTGGAAAGCATCTCCTAGCTCCTTCAAGAGGCCTCTCTGAAGTCTGGTAAAATGGATAAGATAATTCAGCGATCTGAGTGCAAAGGTCACTTAAGAAAAGGTGCGCTTTCCGTATCTGTCCAACATACAAGACTCTTTGTTTGGCAGATGGAGAGACGAGGACATGTCTGAAAGTTCCTTTTTGGTGGCCACCGCCACCACCATAGCATGTACTGGGACACCGTTTGTAAGAAAATTCTTATCTGTAGTGGATGTTTTCAATTTGTTTGGCCTCCGGGGAACAGGCTCCACTGAGTCTGGAGACTCCCACGCCTTTCGACAAACTAGGTCCCTCAGTTCGTCGAAAGGCGGAGACACCCAAGTGGTGGATGGGTGAGGCCCAAAGGCCTTCAGGTATACAGACTCCTCCTCAGAAGGGTTGATGGGCTTCCAGACACCTCTCTGTAAGTATTTCCAGGATGTCTGCGGAGGAGACATCCTCAGAGGGTGACTGTGGGGACCCTTCTGACTCATCAAAGTCTGTATTGGATGTGACTGACTCCGCTGGGGGGGGGGGGTCCTAAATGCTTCCTCTTGCAAAGTCTTTTGTGAGGAACCTCTTCAGAAGGGTATTCTGGAGAGGTTTTGGAAGGGAGGGGTTCACCCATTGGGGCATTTTGAGGCCTAGAGTCTCCGCGTCTCTGTGGATTCAGTGGTGTCGAGACAGACACCGTTGCCTTTGGGGGGAAGAATGTCTGGACCCGAGAGTGGACCCTGCACTCTCATCACCTCAAAAGCCCTCCTCTCCCCTGATCTGAGGAAACACCAGGCTCTGAAGAAACAGAGAGCACCCCCAGAACCAAGGGGGTTGGCTTCGAAGCAGACGTAGGAGCCGAGCTCACTGGTGCCGAAGCCCCAAGCATCAAGTCCGGATCCGACAACTGTCTGATCCGACTCCCCTCCCCAGACTCAACCGGAGAGCGTTGGTTCCTAGACTCCTCGAGCTCAGATGGAACTGAGGACGTCAGAGCAGTAGACGGGCCTGAAGATCCTGGGATAGGTCTCAGCTCTGACTGTTCCACTATGACCAGTTCTAGACACTCTAACTCCAAAGTCTGGGTTGGACTGGAGGAGGAATCGATGGTGAAAGGGTAGGCTTGGTCAGATGCAAAGACCTCTGGGTTGGCTCTGCCAACAATTTGGCAAGCAACAGTGTCTGCAATAGCCTCCGCATCACACAGTCCACATCATCATCAGAGAGGCTCCTGGAGGATCTAGTGGAAGGAGCAGGAGATCTAGCAATCTGTAGTAAGGGAGATCTTACGGTTGGAGATACCAGTTCCAATTCCGGGGAACGGCTCCATACATGAAAACCCAATGGCTCCGAAACTGAATGGGTAGAAGGCTTCTCGGGCCCAACAGTCTTCAGGTCCGAAGAAGAAACTTTTTGCAACTTTCTTGATGGCTCTGAATGAGCCCCTGAAGAAGATGGCCTTTTCCCTGAATTATCAGATTTTGAATAGGGGGAATGGCCCAACTTTGAAGGACCCTGACCTTCTTTGATAACTTCTAAAAAAAGGGTCTTCAATAAGCCTCTCTCCAAATCAATTTATTCTTTCTCTCCAATAGTACCCTATGACTAAAGGAGTGGCATATGGTACAATACTCCTGAAGGTGTACCACTCCAAGACAGTACACGTAAAGTGTATATCCATCTGTAACTGACATTTTTTGGCTGCATTTAATGCATTTTTTAAACCCCGAGGGTTTAACATCCTTAGACTGTTTATACATCGCAGTAATCAACAATAACAGGAAAAACTACAACAAAGTAAACACTACAACTTTTTTTTTTTTTTTTTAGGAACTCACCAACTACAAAGGAAAAAGGACCCACTAATTTAAACAGGCAAAAGCAGCCTTCTAATTTAAATGAGCTAGCCTTATTTCTTAAAAGGAAAAAAACTCAAGTTTGACAGAGCTCTCTAGTTTAAATGAGCTAGTCTATAAATCCAAAGGAAAGAAGCCCTCTAACTAAAAATGGGCTTAAGAAAAATAAGTTTTAAGCCAGGATAGGGTAAGGGAAAAAAGGCCTTGAAAAGAAACAAGAGCCAACAGCAAAAAACAACAGGAGCAAACACTCTAAAACTGCTTAACAACATTTGTTTAACTGCAAACGAGATCTGGGGAGCTTTCCTAGGGCATGATGGGATAGGGTTTCAGCAATGAGCTAGTGGAAGACCTCGAGCTTTTGTATAATGCCGAGTCGGAAGTGAAGATCGGTTCTGAACCCAACCAGTTAAGAATGAAGGTGAGATGGGGCAACATCACATTAAGAATTAACTTCTAGGCATTATAACAGGTGACAGCCTCAAATATGACCAGCATATACTGCACACCATTAAATCTACACACAAGAAACTAGGCTCCCTTTATAGGATCAGTAGATTTCTTACAGATACTGCAAGAAAAACTCTAGCCACCACCGTCTTATTGCCACCTCTCTTACATGCCGTTCCTATCCTAACAACCTTAAACAATACTTAAAGAAATAAATTTACCACCAGTCTCCTTAATAGGACCCACCATTGTCATAGCTTAAAGCAATTAAACTGGCTTAACCACACAACTACCTAACATATTCACAACCACCAGCACACAAACTCAATCGCCATTCAAAAAATGCCCTGCACTACAAAACTTATTACTGTCCTACTGTCCAGCAAGGGACCTCCATTCTAGTAACACATTCTTACTATTCACAAATAAGTCAAAATGTTGCAGGAGACTCGCTCTACTCCCATTACATTGCTAAACTCTGGAATAATATCCCAGCACAAATAAAACTCTCCAACAAACTCAATAGTTTTAAATCATTGCTTAAACAACATTTCAACCAATCCTGGTCCTGCACATGCTCATCACCAGGTTAAAAATTTGTGCTCACCATACAAAGCTCACCAAGTACTCTTCTTAAACAGAATACACTCAACCTCTCAATGAAATGACAAAACAATTTTTATACATAACTGCTTCCTGTACAATCCAGTAAGTTGCATGTGGGCTTTATCTTTAGTAGGTTCTACCTCTGTAAAACCTTAGAATGTATAAATGTAAATACTGTACATGTATAAATGTAAATAGAAATGTAACTACACTTTGTTTAACTGGAACTTAGTATAATGCAATGTAAGCAAATGGAGCTTTTCTACCCGAGCCTCCGCTGAAAATTACCATTACCCAGTTGGACTTTCCCCAGTAATCAAAGGCAAATAAATAAATGTGCACCCTCTTCTCAGGAGATGGGAAATGACTATTCCCTTTTTCTTTTTTATTGAAAGGCTCCGTATCACAAGTGACCACCCCAAAACTATGGGCCTAGAAACTCTTAAAATTTAAGTGGAGTAACATTCCACAAACAGTGATTTTATGAGTATGCTGTTACACCAGTGAAATGTTTTTGCAGGGAACTTCACTCACCTCTCCCAACATGGTGAGCTGTGCCATGCATAACCCTGCAAATTACATTTATGAACTCCAAGGTTGCTCTACCTCAGAGTAGGGGAATACAGCAACTTCAGACTTTGCATACAAACCTCTATTGTTGAAATAATAGCTTCACCATCTTGATGATCATAGTTACAGTCCTCAAAATTGCAAAAGGTACAGCTACCAATGTAGGTGTGGAATGCTTGAATCTGAATTTGGACTTTTATTAGTCACCAAAAGACCAAGGTTGGTCCCAAATACTTATCAGAGGAAGTCAGAAAAATGGCTTCCACCAGTTTTCTTAGATTTAATGGTAGGCAGAATAATGCAACAGTAAACTGGAAGGATTATGCCTTAGGTGCTAGAGAAATATCTGGTTCTTCCACAGTGGAGACATTATTTTGTTTATTTATTTATTTCCAGTTTGTTGACCGGGAAAGTCCACTGGTCCCAGCGTGTCCATTTTCAGTGGAGGCCCGGGGAGAAAAGCTCCGACAAGCAAAATGTAGTAAAGATTTATGATACAAGTAAAAGGTAAAAAAAAAAAGCTGTATGCAGTTAACAAGTTATTCTTAATACCCATACTAGATTATTTACAATAAAGAATGAAAGATATATTTACAAAAGTATGCGTGCAATCTTGACATATGAAGAACAAGTAAAATCTTGACATAGGAAATACAAGTAAAAGTAAAAAAGCTGTATACAGTTAACAACTTATTCTTAATGCACATACTAGATTATTTACAAAGGTATATTTACAAAAGTATGTGTACAATCTTGACATAGGAAGAACATTTCTGATTATAGGAAGTTGGCATTAGAGAACTAGAACCCCAGGTGATAGACACTTAGGTGCAGATATTTCATCGGGTTTAGGAATCAGAGAGGGCTGAAGCATTGGCAGAAGGTGGTTAGAGGTACAGTATGGAACCAGAAGGGAGAAGAGGTGGGGGCGTTGCTAGAGTGGAAGAATGCAGGTGCATTTCCGAATGGAGGTAGGAATGAAGCTGTGCCTTAAAGCTTGTCATATTTTCTACTATTCTTAGGGAAGGAGGGAGAGAGTTACTTGCGGCTCAGGTTACCTTAACTCCTAGTACAATTTATGGGAAAACTAATGTGTCATATTAATGTGTAGATAAAGATGACTGTCATTTTATATCTAGTGGGCATGAATGTTAGTAACAGCTCTCTAGGTACAAAGACAACTGACTTTGTGTCACTGTCAGTAAGAGTCAATAAGAAAGAAATCCCAGAATCTGCGGAAGGCAGTACAATCTTAGCAGATTCAGCTATTTTCTTAATCCTTTTTATTACTTTTTCTGAGTTAGCTAACTCGGTTAAATATTTGTTCTTTAATTTCTTCTCTACACATTTCAGACGTCTTCTGATCAAAGACAAAGACAACATTTCTGCCTCCTTGCTGCCTGATTAAATTTATCACAAAAATCACAGTCTTTGACATTATATCCAGGGCCAAAAAAAGTTGACCGGGATTGGAAATCCCATGAGGTTATTTGTGCACCACATTCACACGTCTCTTGGATTTAGTTGCCATCAGCAAAATAACAACAACCAAAATAAAAATGAAAAGATTAGGGAAGAAAACAAAGCATAAAGGCTACTGACTAAGAAAAATGAACAGCTCAGTACACAAAGTCTTCTGTTCAGTTACTAGATATGGGACACTCATAAAGGTAAAAGAAAAATGAAGAGTATGCAACTGGAAGATTTACAATGGATCCACATGCTATGCATGTCACATCAGTGCTTACCCAGCCTGAGTCCACACTGGTACCTCAAACACAAAGAGACAATGCTTTTGCAATTTCTGTTCACATGAGGCACCAATTAAGGTTGGCATAACCCACATGCTATGATTTAAGTGACACTCCATGAAGTAGGTATGCTGTTATTAAAACAAAAAAAGTACTTAAGGTGCAGTTTTCATTCAACACACATGCCCTACTCACACATCAAAAAGCTATTATTTTAAATCAAGCCAAAGAATGCTTTTCTCGCAGTTAATAATGTCAAGCTGTAACATTACCCTCCAACATCTCTCATACAACATAAAATTGTTGAACGAATGTTACTGTACTGTCATGTTAAATGGAACTACTGGATTTCATCTAGTGTTTCAAACTGTACTGTTGTACAGATTAATTTTCACATGACTTTGTAATGCAGTTTCCAGAAACTGAAGCTTTATCAGTCATCGGAAACTTCCAGTGCAGCACATTACTGTGCTGTAATTCAGTCTGACTACATAACTCTACTGTGCTCTGAAATAGACAGCCAGTACTATCAGATGGCATTTTATGTCTAATATGAAACTGTAAACTACCACTAATGAGTCATTCTCCGCACAGTGACATCAGACACTGCTACACACCACATTGTTATTTGATTCCTTATTACTTATGGAAACAGAGCTTCAACCACTCTACTGCCTTGCAGTATGTCCACGTGCAGAAGATAATGAAGTAACTTTTACTGTGACTGATTTGAATGGACCTTGATTTTACATCAGATCGTTTTTTTACACTAACGCATACAACATGTTGCAGGAAATGTAACATATTACTGAAATAATCCTGAATATGTACCAAAATATCCTAAAGTTAAGCTTCAGTTCCATACAGCATAGATGTAAATGTTACTGTGAGCAACTGACATTTACCTAGATTACTTACGTACAATGTTTATATACCTTCATACAGTTCTTAAACCCTAGGGTGCTGTTGTAAATCCACACCAGGCTAAAGGGAACTGGCCAATCTAATGCTAAATAAGTATACACACATTATAACTTAGATTTCCAGACACAATATCAAAACAGGTGCTAACAAAAGCTAAACACAATACAGCAGTTTTAGGTGTCAGCTCACATTAAAGTACTTGTGATACAGTCAAAAAAGTTATAACAGTCTGCTGCAAGAACATAAGGCCCGGATGTTAAGACAGTACACATATAACACTTACATGTCTGAAAAAATATTTGCGGACAAAAAAACTGTAATCATTTTTCTGGTCCCAGAACAAAATGAGCCCATGTCAAAATTATTTTCTTGTGGATAAAATAAAACAAGAACTGTATAGCCGTCATTTACAGCAACAGCATTAGAAACTCTGCCCATGCCAAATCAAAAAATCTTTTAATTGGTTCAGGTTGGTAACTGTTCCCTCAAAAAAACCAAGCACAGTAGATTTAGTATATCAGACTAGTGCTGTAACAACTATCATGTGACAAGCAAACCATAAGAAAAATCTTCAGTGTCCACTGTAATGTCGCCACTATGTTCTCAGAAAAGGAAATGCATATGACAAGAACCATAGTTAGGAACACGGCCTTCAAGCAAACAAACACACCTCTCAACTGTCCAGATTTTTGCCTCATATTTTTGGCCTGTTCCTCAAAATGTGTGATTTTCAGACAAATCACTGAGGAGTTAAGTTACTAAAGAAGGACATACATTTGCATTTCAGACTTCTTATCCTTCAGAAAATGCATACTTATGCAAAACTTACTATTCTAGTAACTTTCTAAGTTTTTAAGAGCAATAATTAAAATGTGTCACTGATTTTGGGCCTTTGTTCCCCCCTAATATTTTTAGCTTTGTTCAGATTTCTTGTGCTTAGAAATTAAGAGGTATACAAGTATGACAAATCCATTTGCAGAAGGAAATGGCAAACAATTACTGGTCATGTCAAATCTCAAAGTCCAAATGTGAAATGGACCTCTCTGCCATTTGCTTAATATTCTGTCACAGCAAGAAAATACTACCAAAGCAAGTACAAGTGAATGCAAGGAAAGCCAGTTCCATAGAAGATGACCAAGCTAAACCTTTAAAGATTCCAAGATACGGAAACATAATGGCCTCAACTTATAGACTGATTTTCATAATTACTGTAACATTAAACATTGTTGCAAAAGGTTTAAAAATAAATTCAAATTAAACTTTAAGCAGCAAAACCAAATTTCTTTACTTGGAAACAAAAAAGGCTTCTAGGAGGCAACATGCAATTTAACTAGCAAAAGGAAAACACTGCCAAAGTAAATGGAAAAAAGTACTACTTCAGCAAAATGTGTGGCAGACGCCTCTGAATCTTCTTTACAAACATGTAGGCTAAGTAATGAACTTCCACAACACATTCAACCAGCTGAAAGTACTTCTGTCTTCGCCACTGAATTCAAGCTTACAGACATGACCATTCCCCAAATTAATGGATGGTTGAAAGGTTAGGGTCTGAAACACAATACCCTGTGATCCCCTTACCCTGTGATATTTTCACTGCAGCACTTTTTAAGACGTTATTAATACATTACTTTTTTTTGGATTGTTTTGTTTTGAAAGCTGCAAGGTGGACACTGCCATTCCTCTCTTCAAAAGTGGGCACAAATCTTTTCTATAGACCCATCTCCTTACCACCTCTAGCAAAAACCTTTGAAAAAGTAGTGCAAATAAACCACACTGAAGACTATAGTCTGTTCAGTGTCCATCAACATGGTTTCAGAAAATGACAACACTGGAACAGCACTGAAATCATTCAGTATACTAACTGTAAAGTACTAGATAAAGGCACACTTGCTGGGGTAGTGTTTGTGGACATAAAAAAGGCATCCAATACAGTAAATCATGCCAAATTAAATAACTGTTTTAATGTGAGCAAAGTACACCCGCAAAATAATGTTTGCAAATTACTTGAAAATAAATCCTACGAAGTAACTATTGACAATTATTACATCTTGTCTCATGCACTAAAGAATGGAGTACCCCGCAGGGCTTGGTGTTTGGACCTTTAGTCTTTAAATATAATAGCCATAAAGATTTCTAATAAAACAAGTTTATATATGCTAATGGCATGAGCTTTCTCTAAGCACTCTACCTTAAAGACTGGTGCCAAGCTCAAGAATTATCTGCACGTTTTTTTCAAGGGCAATAGCAAAATGACCTGCAGGTTAATCTTAAAAAACACAAAGCCATGTTATCTGCCACCCAGAACAAGTTAAGCCTTGTGAAGTCCAGATGCATAATCCCTGAAACAGATGGAGGGCACAGTGAAGCAGTACCTTGATTCAAGTACTCGGGAGTCTGGCTGACCTAAGCTCTGATATTTTCATCACACAGCCACAAAAGAATCACTAAAACACAAACAACCACTGACACCTGTTAAATGCAAAATTTGTTATGGCTCCTTAAGACCTTACTTGATAGCTCCACTACCAGCACCCAAATGGCCTATTCTTTCTAAGGGTACAGAACCCAGATATTCCCAAGCTAGGTAATAGTCCCATGGTCCATTCATTCCTGTCTAGAAATCCCAACAAGCTCTGTTCCATATTGAGAGTCAGGTGGTGGGGACTGGGCCAGCTCACTGGGTTGAGGTAGCAGCCCACCCTTTCCCCTGGGAGCAACAATCCTCCACTCAGCTCCATCCAAGCAACACCACTGTGGTCACCCAAAGGGAAGTGTGTCTTGCATACTGAGCTCCAATTGGCTGCCAGTGCAAGACGCATTGTGAAAGAATGGGCTTGATCTCTTCCAGGTAACACTTAATGACGTACAACGTGTCAACCTTGAGGGGGGCCAAAGCCACCTCACTCCCCTCAATGATGTGTGAGCAAGAAAATGCCGTTCTCTCCCATTCACCCCAGCCAGCTCCTACAAGTGCCCAAGCCACTATTTGAAGTCAGGTCATCAGCAGCATAGTCGGGCTTTATCCCTCTATGCCACAGAGCTGGCTAAGTACAAAATCATTTCACTACAGAAGCAAAAGAAGCACAAGCGTAAATAGGTTATTAGGATCCAGTATGAAAATTCATGTCTTATTTCATCGACACACAATTATTCAACCTCAAAATATATAAAACCTTGGAAGATTGTCTTGTGACAATCCCAAGGTAACAAAACACAAACCCCAGCATGGTGCCCTCTTGAACTCTTCTGTGGGAGTAGGCCCTAAATTCCCCTTCCCCCAGAGATGACACAAGCTGTGAGAACAGGGGAAAGTGAGAAAAACCAACACTCACCTTCTTTCACATTTAAGTCATGAGAAGATGCAGATGATGTTTGTCTGAAGAAGAAAGAGAGGTACTTGGGTATTTGTTTTACATCTGCTTGAGAAGACGGAATACCTTTGGACTGGGACTAGTTAGAAAACCTTTTCCATTTTTCTAAACATGACTCTAGTATTTGGTTTTCTAGCCTCTGTGAGAACTGATAAGATTTCTTGTGAGTAAGATAGTCAATGGAGACAAAATCCAATATTCCAAGCTGTGAATTTGAAAATCCTCAGACTGCGATGTATTACAGTGCCCTGGGTCAGAAGAGCCATGATCGGTGGTAGTGTTTTTGTTTCTCCCCAATGTGGGTCAGCAGAAGGGAGAACTAATGCTGCCTAGAACAAAAAGGAGCAATTAGAATAATTTTTGACCTGTTTGACCACACTTTTATAAGTACCCTAGAGATAAGTGGTATCAGTGTGGAGGCATATAGGACAAGGTTTGCCACTTGAAGGAGAAGGCATCCATTCCCCAGAACCCTGTCTGATGGGTTCTTGAGTAGAATTTGTTTAGCTGTCTGTTTTCTGCTGAGGTAAAATGATCTATGTCTGGAAATCCCCAGTGGTGAATAAGATCCAGAAAAATTTCCCTTTTTAGCATCCATTCATTGGGGTCCAGAAGAGTTCTGCTCAGACAGTCTGTCAAACAGGTTGTCCTGACCTGAAATATAAGATGCTATGTGTATCACATTGAATTTCTGAGCAACTAACCAGATAAGTAGCCAGTCTGCATGGGGGGGGGGGTAAGCATCTGCCCCCCATCCCCCATTCATGTACCACATGACTGTTGTATTGTCCATCCAAATCTGAAGTGTTCCTGGAGACAGTTTGCCTTTGAAAGCTTTCATAGCCAAAATGACTGCCAAATTTCTTTAGTTGATGAGTTGCTTAGTTTGCTGCTAGTCCCAAGTCCTGGTCTATGAAGTATCCTCGGATCTCCTTTTTTAGGCATAGCAGCAAAAGGATCGTGGTTTCTAGGGGCTGTAAATGCTTAACCCATGTATTTTTTTAGGCAGCACTGTAACTTTCTCATATGCAGCTTTGTAAAGGGGATCATTCTAAAGAGGCTATGGAGCACAAGGTATTGAGAAATTCTCTTGCAGAAATGGCATGGTTGGAGTGTAGACCTTTTAAGCACTTCGAAAGAAAGAAAGATGACTTTGTCCTCTGGGAAGAAAGCCCTCTGTTGAACTGGATCTATGACTGCCTCACCACCAAGATAGGTAATTTTGGTGCTTGGATGGAGTTGTGACTGCTGGAAGTTGAGGGTTAGCCCTGCTTTCTGAAAGCAATCTATTGTGATTTGCATGGTTGTCTGGAGTTCCGGGGAACACTTTGCCTGAATCAGTTATCCAGATATAGATAGATATAGACCCCTTGTGTTCTGTAAAGGCAATGACTCTTGCCAGACATCTGGTGAAAACTCTTGGAGCAGTAGATAAGCCAAATGTTAAGGCACAAAATTGGTAATGCAATCCTCCTGCCTGAAAACATATATATTGCCTGTGCTCCTAGGCTACAGGGACGTGAAGACAGATACCCTTCAAGTCCAGAGTCACCAGTCATGTTGTTGTTGTTGTGTCATTCGGCTTTTCCCGGTAAAAATAAAAGGTAGCAACGTCTGTAGGGTTAACATCATTAATTTAGGAACCAGCACACATTTGTTTCATCTTGAGAAGTCTAGAACAGGCCTCCAGGAACTCTTTTTCCTGGGGATGAGGAAAATGGCAGGAGTAAAACCATGTGCCCTCTTCTTTTGTGGGTACTCTTTGAATCAAGCCTTACAGTATCAGTTCTTTTAGAATGAAAGGCAAACGTTTTTCTTGCTTTTTAGGAAGAAGGGGCATCCCAAGAAAGGAATGCTTTTCCAAAATTGGATGGCATAGCCTTATTTTATGATTTTCAATACACATTTGTCATGAGTTAAGTCTTCTCAATAATGATAGGAGAAGGATAGTCTTTCTGTTACGTGCAGGGAGCTGGGTTGGGCTGGGTGGGATTTGAAAGGAAGGTAGTGCTCAGGATAGTCACAGCTGTTCCCTGGGTGGGGGCAGGATCTTTGAATCCCCCAGGTCTGGAATGCCACTTGGTTTGCCAGTTCCTCTGTAATCTTGGCTTTCCCCCTTAATCTTTATGGTCTTCATGTGTTTAGGTGTTAAATGTCAATACTTGGAAGGGTAGTTCCCATTACATCCAGGAGTGGGGAGACATGTAAAAAATTTTTGACAGATTTCTTATCCAGTTTGTCAAAAACTTATTCAGCCGGGGGTTCAAAAATGAATTCCTTGTCCAATGGGGCATCAGGGAGTTCAGCTTTCACCTGGGTAACAGAGGCTGAGTTCACAGCCAGACATGTCTCCAAGTGACTGACCCCTAGGCAGCCACCCTGCATAATTAATCTAAAGCAACATGGCCCACATTTGAGTGAGGGATGGTCTGGAAATTTAGACAGTGATACCGCATCAGTCATGGATATACCTCTGAAGGCTCTTGTCTTGGATCCTCTCTGTCTTGGTTTTAATTTGTTCCTGTATTGACTCAAAATATTTAAGCATGTGAAACTGGCAGTTGCAAGCTCACATGCTCAGGGTGGCTGAAATAGAAGTTATGTTCTTACCATAACGTTCCATGTTAGTTGTCTTCTTCTCGCCTTCTTCTTGCTGGATGGGTTCGGAGCCGACCTCGGCTCCGACTCGGCCAATCTAAAAGCTCGAGAGTTGGTTCCACCGGCTCGAGGCTCCCCTTATATCCCACAATGCTAGGCGAGAGTTACCTCAGATCTCATTTGTAAGCTAACCCCAGCTTATAATAGTATCAGAATAGCTATAAACAAAGTCCACCTCTAAAAACCAGGGAGAAAGAAGGGTGACCTAAATCCTCATCCAGGAAATATGCACAACAGCATATGCCTAATAAAAGAGGTGGTAGAAAGAGAGGTCACAATCACAACTCCTCTAGGTCTGTCCAGGCCAGGGGGAAGGAGGGTGGGAGGCGAGAAGAAGACAACTAACATGGAACGTTATGGTAAGAACATAACTTCTATATGTTAAGTTGTCTATCTCGCCTTCATTCTTGCTGGATGGGACCGTCCCTAGCACCTTGTCCCGGGTGGCCTAACGGAACAGACTCCTGAGAACAGTGGAACCAAAGTTAGCTCTATGCCTAGAAGCTAAATCCAACTTATAATGAGAAATGAAAGTGTGAGGAGTAGCCCAAGTAGCCGCTGCACAAATGGTGTCAATAGGCAGTCTGTCTTGGAAGGCTAAAGAAGTAGCCAAAGCTCTGGTGGAATGGGCCTTAGGTTTATTAGGCAGCTTTTGGTGTCTAATTTCATATACAAGGGAAATCAAAGATGTTAGCCATCTGGATAATGATACCTTTGAAACTGAAAGTCCCTTTCTGCCTTCCGCATAGGAGACAAACAGCTGGTCAGATTTTCTGAATTGTTTTGTTCTATCCAAATAGTACCTCAATTGACGATGAACATCCAGGTAGTGTAATTTTTGTTCAGACCTATTGGAATATTCTGGAAAAAAGACAGGGAGGTCAATGCTTTGATTTAGATTTGACGTCGAGACTACCTTAGGCAAAAAGGACGGGTTCGTTCGTAAGGATACTCTGTCCTTATGAAACAATAGATAAGGACGGGTTCGTTCGTAAGGATACTCTGTCCTTATGAAACAATAGATAAAGAGGTCGACAGCGGAGTGCTTGAAGCTCTGAAACTCTCCTAGCTGAAGTAATAGCTACCAGAAAGAGAGTCTTCCATGATAGCAATTTTAAAGAACAGGAGACTGCAGGTTCGAAAGGGGGAAGAATCAAAGAAGTAAGAACTAAATTTAGGTCCCAAGGAGAAGGAGGATTTCTTATAGGAGGTCTGAGAAGAAAAACTCCTTTCAAAAAGGCTTTGGGACATTAAGGCAGATTCAGAAATACCCACATGAAAGTTAGAAATAGCTGCCAATTGAACTTTAAGAGTAGAGGGAGATGAACCTGCATGGAAGAGTTCAGCTAGAAAATCAAGGACTATTTGGATGGAAGCAGTGAAAGGATCTATGTCCCTTCCTTGAGCCCAATATGTGAAGCGTTTCCACTTACTCAAATAAATCTTCCGAGTGGAAGATTTATGAGAAGCTATTCTGATACTATTATAAGCTGGGGTTAGCTTACAAATGAGATCTGAGGTAACTCTCGCCTAGCATTGTGGGATATAAGGGGAGCCTCGAGCCGGTGGAACCAACTCTCGAGCTTTTAGAGTGGCCGAGTCGGAGCAAACCCATCCAGCAAGAATGAAGGCGAGATAGACAACTTAACATGTATAGGTTTTCTTAGCTAATCTGTCCAGAAGTCTGCTTTCCCTATTATATGGTAAGGAATTCTTGAAAGCATGCCCAGTAGCTCTCTTAGCAGATTCTGCAGACACCACTGCTCAATCTGTTACCACGGATTTATAAAGTTCCTATGAGACTCTAGCACCTATAAAAGTGGTCAGGCTTCCTACGAGCATGGAGAAGGGAGTTAGAGTACAGTGATATGTCCTTGAATTCATTACCTAACACAACATGTACTGGGGGTACCATCAAAGGTCTAGGGGTGGGAAGGTTCAGAACTTATCTACAGTGAGTTTGAGCCTTACAGAATTCTTTACACTTTCTTTATAAAGAGTGGCTCCAAACAATAACTTCTCAGAAGGTGAAACAAAGGCTAGGGTTTTATCCACACCAGAGTCTTCATAAGTCTGAAGAGGAAGGTTTTCCACATAGGCTAGTCCCTACTTATCCTTTGACTCTTAGGAATCAATGTCTCCCTTGATGAGAAATATTCCTTTTCCCAGGAGAAATTCCTTTTACAGGGTGGGTTGCCTGGTCTTCATGAAATTCATGAAGTCATCCCCAGCCAGACCATGTCCTGTGAAGAGATCAGGGATGATGAGTTAGTGGGCTTAGACAGCAAAGGCTGAGGCAAGCCTGAAGGCCTTTTGGATTTGGGTGACTGAGTCTTATGGCAAATGAAGGCCTCAAGTCACTGGCATGTGGCCATGATGCCTTTCCTCTTTCCATGGACATCCTCCTTACAAAACCAAGACAATGACTTATAATCAATCAAGAGAGATGTCTTCAGAACAAACTGTATTCCATATTGAAGTTTGGCAGTTGGGTGGGAAGAAAGTAATACACAGCCAGAAGGTTTTGTTTAACAGTATTTTAAAAGGGGAGAGTATCAGCATCTTGAAAGAAAGCTGAGGTGACTGTATACCAAAGAAGGTTAAGACCCATCAGACCCAGTTACTTATAGACCCACTTCAGTTTTAAACCATAGCTATAAAGTGTTTGAGTGTACACTTGCTAAGATAATAGCAAAGGTGTTGCTAAAACTGATAAATATGTATCAATGCGATTTTGTGGAGGGGGAGGTAAACATTTGATAAAATTAACTGAACAATGATAACCCAGAGGGTAACAGAATCTAAAAAAAATAAGTTATGTACTCACCATAACGTTCCATGTTTGTTGTCCATCTCACCATTCATTCTTACAGTGATGGGTTCAGAGCCGATCCTCCGCTCTAACTCGGCCGAATACTTAGCTGAAAGTCTCAAACCTGGCTTGTGGCAAGAAGGTATCCCACAATGCAGTGGTGCAATTCCCCACATCTTGTTTCCTGCTACCAATGAACGATTTGTACACTATATACATATCTACAAACATATACATATATACATATATCCAGATCCAAACTATACGTACTGGAAGGAGAAACAAGCTGAGACAAAGAACTCCTGAAAGTAGTAAAAATATCTACCAGGTCCACACGGAGTCCTTGGCAGGGGGAAGGAGGGAGGGTTCGTAAGAATGAATGGCGAGATGGACAACAAACATGGAATGTTATGGTGAGTACATAACTTCTTTATATTATGTTGTCCTATCTCGCCTATATTCTTACAATGATGGGACAGTGTCCCTAGCACCTTTTCCCTGGGTGGCTCACGAGAGTACACCTTTAAGCACCATGGAACCAAAGGATGCCCTGTCCCTGGAGGCCAAATCCACTTAGTAATGGGTGATAAAAGTATGTGGAGTAGACCAAGTAGCTGCTGCACAAATATTATCCATGGGAATTCTGGCTTGAAAGGCAGATAACGCAGCCATTCCTCTAGTGGAATGAGCTTTCACTTTGAAAGGTAAATCGTTGTGATTTGATTTACAGATAAATGTAATACAATTTGAAAGCCAATTGGAAAGAGTAATTTTTGAGACTGAGGTTCCTTTTTTTGCATCAGAGAAAGATACAAACAATTGGTCTGACTTTCTGAAGTCTTTGGTCCTATGCAAACAGAATCTGAGTTGTCTATGCACGTCCAGTTGATGTAATTTGTATTCTGCCTTGTTGCTATGATTAGGAAAGAACACTGGCAGTTCTACAGATTGGTTTATGTTGCTTGGAGAAGAGACTTTAGGTAGAAAAGATGGGTTGGTACCTAAGTATTCCCTATCCTTATGAGAAATCAAATATGGCGGTTTAATAGAAAGAGCTTGCAACTCTGATACCCTTCTAGCAGAAGTTATAGCCACTAGAAACAAGGTCTTCCAGGAAAGGAACTTGAGGTCTGAAGAAGA
Source organism: Protopterus annectens (assembly GCF_019279795.1). Taxonomy (NCBI): domain Eukaryota; kingdom Metazoa; phylum Chordata; order Ceratodontiformes; family Protopteridae; genus Protopterus; species Protopterus annectens. The sequence goes on along the minus strand of NC_056739.1, from coordinate 1,730,183,399 downwards.
AGAGGGCTCAAAAGGTGGTAATGTGAGATGAGACAAAAAGAAATTTAGATCCCAAGGAGGAAGGGGCTCCTTAAAGGGAGGTCTTAATAAGGAAGCACCTTTTAAGAAGGCTCTACACAACCTATGTGACATTAAGTTGGAAGTAGAATCACTAATGTGAAAATATGAAATTGCAGCAAGTTGAATTCTGATGGTTGCTGCAGCTGAGCCTTGTTGAAACAGTTCCGCCAAAAATTCCAAAATAAAATGAATAGGTGCAGAAAAAGGATCGATGTTCCTGTCTTGAGCCCAAAGGGAAAACCTCTTCCATTTACTAGAATACAGTTTTCTAGTAGAAGCTTTATGCAAGGACGTTAAGATGCATCTAACTGTAGGAGTAAAATTGTGAAGCCTGACTAAATTGGGAAGTGGAGCAGCCAAGCTATCAGTTTTAGGGTGTGGAGAGAACGATGAAACTTCCCAGACATATGAATCAGCAGATCTTGCACTGGATCCAGAATCCACGGCTTCTCCTGAAGATGAGGCCAAAGGAAGGGGAACCAGACTTGGCAAGGCCAGTAAGGAGCAATGAGAATTAAGCTGTTCCCGAGCACTGTGCTTTCTGAATTACTCTGGGTGTGAGAAGAAACAGAGGAAAGGCATAAAGAAGTCCCGAGGGCCAATCGTGAGCAAGAGCATCTCTCGGTGTCTCCCCGGAGGGGGGATTAGGGTAAAGAAGTTGCTATACTTGGTATTCGTGGGAGTGGCAAAGAGACTGCAGCAAGACTGTCCCCATGTTTGGAAAATCATTTCCACTACATTGTGATTGAGAGACCACTCGTGAGGCATTAGGATTGCTCTGCTCAGCTTGCCCGTTATGACGGACTTCCCCGGAATGTGCTTTGCAATTAGAAAGCGCTGGGAAGAAACTGTCCATTGCCACACTCTTAGGGCTTCTCGACAAAGGGGGTAAGATCTGGTTCCCCCCTGCTTGTTTATGTACCAAACCACAGACATATTGTCTCACTGTATCGCAATAGTCCCTAGAGGGAGAGAGTCTTGAAGTGCTTGCAACGCAAGAAGCACTGCTCTCATCTCTAGAACATTTATATGCAAGTGACCTTCATGTTCTTGCCATGTACCTTGGACTGTTCTTCCTAGATAATGCCCCCCCCCCCCGTCTGGGAAGCGTCCATGGTCACTGTAGCTACTGGTTGATGTGGAATGAAAGGTCTGCATATTGTCACATGAGTGGAGTGTATCCACCATCATAAGTCATTCTTGCAAGATTCCGTTATTCTGATCAGATGAGACATCGGAAGCTCTTGAAGTGACCACTGGGAGAACAATAGCCATTGAAGAATCCTCATGTGCATTCTGGCAAGAGGGACTAATGTAATTGTGGAGGCAATTGTTCCTAGTAACCTTAGAATTATGTTTGCTTTCACTTTGGTCTTGGGAAGGAGGTGAAGTATTTTTTGTCTGAGTACTATAACTCTTTCTGTTGGAAGACATACTACCATAGATGAAGTGTCTAGACCTGCACCTATGAATGTAATATGTTGACAGGGCAACAAGGCAGATTTTTGAAAATTTACTGTAATGCCCAACTGATTGCAGATGTCCAAAGTTAGGTCCCTGGCTTGTAGGAGTAGATGCTTGATGGTGGCAGATAGGAGCCAGTCGTCTAGATAGGGAAACACACGGAATCCTAGACGTCTCAGGTGAGCCGTGACTACTGCCATACATTTGGTGAACACAAAAATAAAACAGTAAAAGCCCTCTAACTTAAACAGGTGAATAGCTCTCTAACTTAAACGAGCTATAAGGAGACTAACAAATGAACAACAACCACTACACGGGATACCAAAGAAGCGACGGTAAAAGCCGTGCTAAAAGGGAAAAAACTATCACTATTTAACAAAGAGCAGCAAGGAGACACAACAAGTTAAATCTAATATGACTAAAAGCTAAATAAATGCAAATATAACAAGTTTGGACAAAGGTAAAAGAAAACATATTTCAGAACTTAGCCACAGCCAAGATGAGAGCATACAACCTCATAAAGCGGCAAACAAGATCTCGGGAATTGCACCACTGCATTGTGGGATACCTTCTTGCCACGAGCCAGGTTTGAGACTTTCAGCTAAGTATTCGGCCAAGTCAGCTCCGAACCCATCACTGTGAAAATGAAGGCGAGATAGGACAACATAACATCACTGCTGTTGTTGGTGGGTCTTTTTTTTTTTTTTTTTTTAACAAAAAACAGCTACAAACAAATGCAGTCTGAGGGTCATGCTGCTCAATGCTGGAAGTCTAAATCTCAAAATGCACTCATTCGAAGCACTCCTTAAAATGGAGAACATCAACATTTGTACTGTAACAGAGACCTGGTTCAAGGCAGCAGAAAGCACCCCTGCACTACCAGGCTACAACTCATTCCACACCTTTCGGCCTCAGAACTTGGACCAAAGCTCCAAAGGCGGTGGTGTTTCCATATTCATAAAGGATGCACACACCTCTAGACTGGTAGCCTAACATAACGCATCAGAGATATTTCAGGTGCAGCTAACATTGGGTAAGACAGAGATTCAGGTTGTCTCCAGATACAGGTCCCCAACCATGTCCCAGGACTCAACACTCACATTCCTAAGCACCCTGGAGAATATTAGGGTCCAACCTAACACTCTCATACTGGGCGATTTCAACTACCCCTCCATTAACTGGGAAAACTACTCATGTACCAATACAATTGCCCAACGTTTCTGGGAATTCATTAATTGCAATGACCTGGACCAGCTCGTTCTTATCCCCACTAGAGGTAGCAAAATCCTTGACCTGGTGATTACTAACATGGGCGACTGTTGCTCTACATCAATAGTCAACTCCTCCCTGGTTAGATCCTACCACAAACAAATCACCCCGGAAATCCATATCCCCCACTCCCCGCAAAGGTAACCACCATGAAAAACTTCTCCAAACCTAACTTTGGGCTCCTAAAAACAGAGGTGGCTAACTTCAAGGCACCCATGCAAATGGAGAATAGCTGCATGACCGCCGAATCATACACCAATGCACTGTACGATCACTTACACAAATGCATGAATCTCGCCATATCCAATAGAACCAAGACGCTCTCCTCCAAAAAAAGGAAGCCAATCTGGTGGTCTCCTGCCATAAACAAACTCTACAACAGAAGGAGGAAATTGATGTGGAATAAGGTGAAGTCCCAAGACTGGAAAAACTCCCTTATCAGCCTCAACAAAAAGTTGAGATCCCTCATCAAATCCTCTAAAGCTAGCTATAAAAACAGAATTGCAGCAGACATTAAAGACAACCACAAGGCCTTCTATAGTTATGTAAAGAATCTCCACGGCAATACCCAGATTTGCTCTGAGCTACTGCACAATATTACCTCCTATACCAAGCCAACAGATATTGCCAATATACTGGCCAACAGATTCAGTGCCAGCTTTACCCCTCTCTCCCCACCAAAGGACCAACCACAATACCAGTAGATTGCTAGGAACCCAGTATTACTGCTGCACAGGTTAAAATAGCACTGTCCAAGGCCAAGAATGCAACTTCTATGGGACCTGACAATATCCCTGGCTGTGTTCTATATGAACTACAGAGTGAACTGGCACCACCTGTGTACCCTGTTCAATCACAGCCTCACCTCAGGCTTTGTCCCTACTGAATGACGCACTAACAGTCATCCCTCTCCACAAAGACGGAGTGAGTACAGACCCTGGGAACTATCGCCCCATTACCCTGACAAGTCTGATATGCAAAGCTATGGAACGCATCATCATGTACATAATAAACAAGGATACAGGGAATCTCCAAACTCTGGATCCAACACAGTTTGGTTTGTGAAGGGGAGATCATGCCTGCTCAAACTGATCAACTTCTTTGAGTCAGTCACCAGAGCTGTGGATGAAGGCAAGGTGGTTCATACAGCCTACCTTGATCTGGCCAAGGTCTTTGTTACTATTCCCCACTCAGGAATCATAGAAAAAATCACTAAGTTAGGTATCAACCCCTATATCACTAGGTGGGTTGCAAACTGGCTCACATATAGAACTCACAGTGTGAAATTAGCTTACTCCAAGGTAGACTGCCGACCTGCCACCAGTGGAGTCCCACAGGGTTCGGCCCTGGGTCCTCTCCTGTTTGGTATCTACTTCTCTGAAGTCCAGGCCAATGTGAAGGGACTCTGACTGACAAGGTTCGCAGATGATTGCAAGTTGGGAGCTATTACTAACTCCCCAAGTGATGTTGACATCCTACAGAAAGGCCATACTGAGACCAACGACTAGTGTCAGAACCATGGCCTTAAGCTCAATGCCAAAAAATGTGTCGTCATCCCCTTTGGGAAAAATCTGGTTCCCATGAATTACCACATTGATGGTAATCCATTGAACACAGAAGGAGTTATAAGAGATCTGGGAACACAGGTTGACAACAACATCTCTTTTGACCACCACATTGCCACTATGGTCAGAAAGTCCTTTTCTGTGGCATATTTGAGTTTTGTATCCAGGAAGAAAGAGGTCATGGTCTCCCTCTACTCTTCCCTCATAAGGCCAGTCATCGAGTACAATGCCCCATTTGGCATGTACCTCACTAGACACCTGCAACAACTGGAGAGGCTGCAAAAGTACCTCACAAAGAGGATCCTAGGCCTTAAACACTTGTCCTATATGGACAGACTAAAAAAAACTCCAACTATTCTCTGTCTCATATCGCCTACTTAGAGGCGATCTCTGCTTGACTTACAAAAGCCATGTCTGACCCAGCTCTGTTAGAAATGCTACATCTAAAGAAATCCCAATCCCTCCCCACCACATGCTCCAGAGACCTCAACCTCATTACCACAATCAACAGAACAAGCTAGAGGGACAGGTTCATAACCCAGAGACTGCCCATGCTATGGAATAGACTTCCTATACATGTTAAACAGAGCACCTCACTGGCCTTCTTCAAGAGAAATCTTGATGAGTGGATGGGAAATAGAAAATTCACCCTGGGGATCACTCCAGTGGCTCTACTCGACAGAGGCACTGGGAACTAAGGTCGGGTGGCACAATGCCAGGGTAATCCTATGGGCTAGGCTTGTAAAGGCTCCAGGGCCATTAGCCTAATACACACCTATGAACCTAGAATCACTTATAGGCAATCGTACATTTACATAAATGAAAAATCAAACTGACATTTTTAGTTGCAAACATTATACACTACTTATAATCTATCCACTCATTGTCAGTTAAACATTGCATAGCTCATTCAAATCCTGTTTTTTTAAAACTCATTCCTCCTCCACAACACTATTCTCCCTTTATTGTTCCTACAATTCCCATTATTTTCTACATAATTTGCACTTACCCTTTTCCAAAGATCCCATTTCCAGTTGTTTTATCTCTGTTACTATATTCATTACTTCTAATACAGTTGTTTTAGATTGATTTCATTTTCTAGCAATTGCATTTTTGGCAGCCACCATAGTCCTTACTATGTCTAGGGAATTCCAAGTCTGTATCACAGCTCACAAAATCATTTCCTTAGTTACACCAATATGCTCACCTAGCATCTCTGATAGAGTAATTGTTGGGGGGTCTTGATGCAGAGAAGGAATTTCACAGAGTCAGTGGGGATTTTATGAGAAGGGCAATGGCAGCATTTCCACTCCCAGATAAAATTATATGGTAAATTAGGAAGATACATGAAGTGTCAGAGGCAAACTAAGGTGCAAGGGTTCCTCTCCAGCAAGCTGTGTTTGAAAAGAGGAATAAGGCAAGGGTATCCTCTTTCCCCTTTGTTATTCTCTTTATATTTAGAGCCAGCAGCAAATAAGCTAAGAGACCCACACATTTAAGGACATAAATGGTTTGGTAATCAAGAAAAATAAGCTTTATTTGCAAATGATATTCTGTACTTCAAAAATTCAGAAAATGACAGTTTCAAGTCTTTTGAGAAGATAAAATTAATGAATTAGTTCAGCAATACACATATTTATGGGGATGCAGAAAAATGAAATAGGTGTATGGATAAAAACATACTTTGTTATGGCAGCTATAGATAAGAGACTAAACAAAAGATTATACAAAAATAGAGAAAATGGAAGCTCTTGATACTGGATATGGATAAAAAGGTACAAAAAGTAAAAACATTCTTAGTCCCTTAGTTTTACACATAGGTCAGGCATATTTTATCAACCACAGGAGGAGTTGTGGACGATGATCAATACAGAGCTGAAGGAATTTGTGAGGGAAAGTGAGTGAAATGGGATAAGTTGATTCTTCCCATAAAACAAGGTGCTTTAGGATTATCTGATTTGAAGAGCTATGCAGTTAAGGTTCAAACGCATAATTTAAGCAGAAAGTTATAAATCAAAGTGGAAATGGATGATGATGAAACCAGGTTGGTGGGGTCAAGAAATAAAGATGAGTAGGATTTTGGACGCAGGCCCTTAAGGAAAATAACAACCATACAGAATATTTCATTCATTCATTAAGTAGCGGCAATGAGAAAGTGATAGTAGAATGCTAAATTAAACCTCAGCTCCAGCAGAGTTTTTAGAGGAGTCTAAAACAGAAGCTGCTGATAAATTGTTCAGTTCACACCATCCCTTGAACCTCACCTCTTTTCCTCCTGAACTATATTTTGCATGAAGTGTACGCAAAATTCCATTTATTTCCATGTAATTTGCTCCTTCCCTTTTCTAAAGATCATATCTCCAGTTCTTTTATCTCCTTTACAATATTAAATACTTCAGTTATAGCTGAAGCTGATTTAGATTTTGATTTCCATTTTCTAGTAACTCTTTTTTTTGGCAGCCAATAGCTTAAATCTAGTAAGGCCTTACTATGTCCATGCAATTCCCTTCCCGTGTATCAACACAAAAAAATCACTTCCTTAGTTACAACCATTTGTAACCCCAACATTTCTGACAAAGTACTCTGTAGTGAGCTTTTAAAATTAAAAGTTATGTACTTATCATAACTAGGCATCTGTGTTGTGCATTTTCACTTTTCCTCAACAAATAGGTTATGGATCCGCTCCTCATATCTGACTCATCCGCATACTTTAGACTTTGGATCAGACTCTCAAGCTCCTCCCTCTACCCATAACACTCTAGTCCATTCTCAATACCTCAGACTGAGTTTGTTGCCATAACCTCTCCATAACTGAGATAAAGAAAAGGGATAGCTCAAAGAATAGGGCTCAAATCCAGAACTATAAGTTCCAATAAGTTATGCAAGAGGTTCCTCCAGACAATTTTTGGAAGGGGAATGGATGGGGAGGGAAGTTGAGGAAGAATGAAAATGGACAACACAGATGCCTAGTTATAGTGAGTACATAACTTTTAAATATGATGTTGTCCTTTTCGTTCTTCTTCAACAAACGGGACAGAGTTCCCAGCTACATTAATTTTGGGTGGTCCTCATGGAAGGACATTGCGGAGAACCACTGAGCCAAAGGCAGCTCTGTTTTGGACATTAGATCCAATTTGTACTGAGTAACAAAGGTATGAGCAATGGACCATGTGGCTGCTGTGCAAATATCATCAACAGCAGTTCTTGACCAAACGGCAGATGAAGTAGCCATGGCTCTAGTTCACACCATTTTAGGCAGTCTTGGTAAGGAAATGCCTTGTTAAGGATAGATCCAAGAAATGCAGTCAGTTATACATTTAGCCAATGTAACTTTAGAAACTGGATAACCTAGTCGATTGGATGAAAAGGATAAAAATAGCTGATCTGATTTTCTAATTTGTTTTGTTCTGTGTAAATAAAACTGTAACAGCCTGTGCACATCCACGAGATGTAGCACATATTCTCCTTTGAAAAATTTGGAAAGAAAACTAGTGAATGAATGGATTGGTTAATGTTAGCATCAGAAGCCACTTTAGGTAAAAAAGAAGGATTTGTTAGTGAAGTTACTCTGTCATTATGAAAAATAATGTAAGGAGTCTTTGATGACAAGAGTCCGAAGTTCAGAAAGTCTTTTTTTGATGTGATAGCTACTTAAAGGGCTGTTTTCCATGACAGGAATTTTAAATAATTTTTTGCTAAAGGTTCTCTGACTCAGACCTTGTAGCACCACAATCAGATCCCATGGAAGTGAAGGATCCTTTATTGGAGGTCTAAGGAGAAAAGTGCCTTTCAGAAAAGCTTTACATAACTTGGAAGAGGCCAAAGAATCTCCTATATGAAAATCTGAAATGGCTATCAATTGTAGTTTAATAATTGAAAAACAAAGTGTAGCCAGGAAATCAAGAACAGCAGAGACTGGGGCACAAAAAAGGTTAACATTATTTCACAATGCCCGCAAGGAGAATCTTTTCCACATGTTCTTGTAAACCTTCTTGATGAAATCTTTTTGTGAAGATAAGAGAATGGTACATACTGGGGAAGAAAGCCTGGGCTATCTGGCTATTATTGGAACTGGAGAAACCATGCGGTTAGTTTGAGGGCTAGGATATTGGGATGACTCATTCCTGAGGATTATGAGAGGAGATCTGGACTTAGGTACAGTATCCAGGAAAGATAAAGAAGATAAGACCAAAGGAAGGGGAACCACATCTGTTGAGACCAGTAGGGGGCAATGAGAATGACAGAGCTCTTCAATCAGATTGCTTTCTGAAGGAACCTGGGAATCAAAGGAAGTGGGGGAAAAGCGTAAAAGAGACCACATGGCCAAAAAGGAAGTGGGGAGAAAGTGTAAAGGAGACCAGAAGGCCAAACATGGACTAGAACATCTCTCAGTGACTCCTCCTAAGGTGGGAATCAGGATAAAATCCTTGCACTTGTTGTTGTGGGAGGATACAGAGAGGTCACAGCAAAGATAGCCACAACAAATGAAAAATTTCCGACACCACTGATTGTTTGAGGGTCCACTTGTTTGGCATCATAATGGACCTGCTTAGATTTGCCTTTTAGTACCCTGTTTTTTTCCTGAAATGTGCACTGCAACCAGAAAGCAGTTGGCTGAAATCACCCATTGCCATACACTCTGCAGAGAGGGTAAGACTGGGATCCCCATTTGTTTGTTGATGAACCAGGCTACATTCTCCACATGCATCTTGGAAATAAACTTGAGATTTGCAAAACCACATTTTCTTACCACCACTCTAATTTCTAGAGAACATTCATTTAGGGGTGAAAAACTTGATTCCCACAGCAGACAGGGTCTTTCCTTCGTGTTCTCTCTGGGTAAACATTTCTTTCACAGATGGACCAAACAAAGATGTTCCATCCAAGGAAGTGTTGATGAAAGATGTCTTGAAAGGCTCCAAAAAGTCACATAGTCACATCCAGGCATGTCTCTTAATGGCAATAACTGAACCGGCCCCCAGTGATGTACCTTTAGCTGTGTGTGATCAATTTCATGGACTCATTGGAAATTGATAAAAGAGTGGCCAGCTGAGAAGATGATCTTTTGAAATCCTCTGCAGACATGGACTCAGAGAGAATTTTATACTTCCTTGGTCAAATCACTCTGCAGCCTTGTAAAATGTGCCAAACAGTAATGGGACCTCAAGGCAAATGTCTCTGAGGCAAAGACTCACTTTCTGAATCTGTCCAGTGCCCCCAGACTCTCTGTTTGGCAGATGGATAGATACGTTTTGTTCTGCTAGCTCTTTTTCAGTGGCCACCACCACCACCACCACCATAGCATTTACTGGGATTCCTTTGCTCCAGCGGGGTGTATCTTTAGCGGGAGCTAGGAATTTGTCAGGTTTGTGCAGTATAGGCACAACGGAATCTGGCTCCTTCCATGCCTGAAGAGAGACCAAATCAATGATCTCATCTACTGGTGGAGTCACCTAAGATGTAGATGGACCAGAACCAAAAGCTTCCAGAAATACTGATTCCTCTGGAGAAAGATTATCGGAAGACCAACCACCTTTCTATCTAAGGATCTCTAATATGTCTCAAAGGAGACATCATTAGGTGGCAATCTAGGGAACCATTTTCCTTCCACAGAACCAGTATCTTTAGTGAAATATTCCAACAGGGAATCTATGTGCCTCCTCTTGCACGTCCTCTTCTAATGGACCTTCCTGGGGGGATGTTCAGGGGAGGTATCAGAAGAGATTGGGAGTTCCTTTAAGGGGACTGACTGGAAGCTATCTGGAACTGTCTGTCCCTATAGAATAGGCCAGATGGACTCAAGAGTTCAGAACCAAAAAGGAAACAGGAAATGGATCTTATGGATGAGAGACTGGACGTCTAGAAAGAAAAAAGGCCCTTTCCACAACCTTGAAGGCTGACTCATCCAGAGAAGCTGTGGCTACCCACACCGGAATCGAGAGTTCCAGTATGGGTAGATCACGATTCCAACCAGATTTCTGTCTGGAGGAGGGGACCAGACCTGAGCTATCCAGCACAAAGGCTCTAAGGGGCAGGGATGGATCTGACAATATTGGAATAGATCCCTATCCCGCAGATCCGACTCAGAAGTTTCAGATCCAGGACCCGTTCTGATCCGAAGTAAAAGGAATGAAACTGGTCATGGATGCTACTGGAGTCTAGGAAGTGATTCTCTTTGGATCCAACTCTGGATGTCTCAGAGCTGTTGGATCCTAGGGCTCCAAAACCAAAGGGCAGATCAGAGAATGAGATAGCACTGTCTGAGTAGTAGCCTTAAGACTCATAGATCCAATAGGGAATGGAGCCAAAATGACCCCCATCTGGATCTGAGCTCTGAGGAATTTTCACATCATCCTATCCGCATCTGCTACATCAAGACTTCTGGAGGATGTGGTAGACTGGACTTAGAGTGTCTTTTGGGTGTTTGCATGAAGGGGGAATGGAGCCTATGGGAAACTGGATTCAAAATAAACTCAGGGGAGCGAGCTCTAGGAGTTTATGATGTACTAGATTTCAGATCCAAGTACCTGGGATCCAAAAGCTGACCTGTGGGACTAGCTGAATTAATGTTCAGAGCCGAAGGTTTAGGATCCGAAGATTTTGGGTCTGAGGACATCGGATCCAATATTTTAGCCACATTTGGAGGTGGTTCCGAGGAAGTTCTGGGGGACTTTGACTAGGAGCTCTTTATATGCTCTGAAGTAATTTGAGAGGATTTACTGAGGGGGGGGGGGGGTTGAGCCTCTGAAGGAGAAACAGTTGAAGGAGGAAGCAGACCCTTCAATACGAGTTTGCTGTGTCTATCAGCTAGCACTCTCGTGTTAAAGGCAACACATAGACAGCAGCTGGTGCTGAGATGAGCTGATCTGACACAATATACTCACTCCTTGTGGGCATCCGAATTAGGGATTTTGTGCACACAAGAAGTGCATTTTTTAAATCCTGTTAGCTTGTCAGCCATGACAGTTAAGACAGGTACGATGAGAGAAAAATATAAGACTTTTTTTTCTTTCAAATATTTTAGAAGGAAAGGATGAAGAAATTACAAGCAATGGTAATACAGAATTACCCTGTAATTGAGGGTAGAAGACAGAAGGGTATAGAAACAGGATTACCAACTATGGTAAAAAGAGAATATATTATAATAAAAACTCTAATGCAGAAAGAGAACCAAAAGCTAAGAGGGAGGTTGTAGTATGAAAGGAGTGAAATTTAACATAATAAAGTTAACTTCACTTACAAAGAATCTTGATCAAAAATGCTTCAGAGAAGGATCTTACATCTGAGTACAATGCTAGCAAACAAGAGCTAGGGTATTCAGGATGGACTAGGACATTATAAGTAGAGGGAGAAGCCCAAGAGTTGGACCCAAAGTCTAAAGTATGTGTCCAAGTCAGATCCAAGGATCGGATCCGTAACCCATTCACTGAGGAAGAATGAAACGGACTACATCACATTCTGCTATTTCTTTAAACTGGAAAAAAAAACATGCCCACAATTGCCTCTCACACACCTGAAAACATTTACTGTCTACCTGAGAAAAATTCTCTAAAGTTTGCTTTGGGTATCAAAATACCAATGCAAACATTTCCAAGCAAAGTACTATATCTTCTGCACTTTGTTGAATACTTGGGAGCCATACTTAAAACAGGGCAATTAGTAGGGCATATCAAGTAATGCATTATAACTATAAAAATCAATCAAAAGACACTAAAAAGACTGAAAAGAGAGACGGGAATGGCAATTTACAAATTTACAAAAGAAGAATGAATCTCATCTGTATGGCTCCCAAGTGTACAACAAAGTTCAAGCCCTCCTTCTACCACCTATGGGGTCCCCATGGCCCCAAACTTATTTACCAACTCCACAGTTATATAACCATGACAATACATTATTGCAAAACAAAACTAATCACTGCCAACACATTAGCAAAGCAGAAAAATAAACAAACTGGTAAACACCCAGCATAGAGTTCCAAACAAAACAGCCCAAGAAGAAAAAACAAAAGGAACTCACAAAGTGATGTGAAAATAAGTTTAACAGCGAAGCTTTCAAGATGAAACTCTTCTTCAGTGCTTAAATGAGAGGCTGCTGATGTCTTATATTATTCTACTTAAAAACAGAATAGTCTCTTCTGCTGAATTTTCAGCAGCTGGATCCAGTTATATGGACATGCTGGATGCTCTGTCTAAATATGTAAGCAATATAATTTCTGTTATAAATAGAAAATTTATTACATTCTATAATGACTTTAAAAATGATTGTATTTTTTCTTAGCCAAGAAATTAGTTCAAAAAAAAAATGATTGTATTTTTTCTTGGCCAAGAAATTAGTTCAAAAAGACAGCCACTGGTTCAGCTAATCAGAGGATGTGAATAGATGATGAGCAGATGAAAGAGGAAGGAACATCTCTGAATAATCTTGATGTGAATGGGCTGCCCGGGCCATGGTAACTGAGGTTTTTAAATGCTCAGCATGATGTCATCATACTTCCTAGCAAAGAAGCTCTGAATCAGAAAGTGGCCCTGTGCTTCTGGTGCTTCTGTTACTCCAGCTGTATCTGAACATTCTTCCAATGAAAAGGAAATAACTCCAGCATCTTTTTTAATGACTGTCCAACTGTCAGAGGGAGTTGCCCTTCAAAAAAGATCCAAATCAGTGAGAACTTTAGACAGAAGGAAGAAACAACCAGGTCAGACTGTTTATCCAAACATCAGAAGTCAAACAGACAGCAAAATGAACTCATCAGGCAGGTAGAATGTATGAATGTTGATACTCAGTATAAAATTATTAATGGTGTTTTGAATCTTTCTTGTTTTACTCTGACATCTGATATGTACAACATTTTATCTAGGGGCTTGCATTTTGTGCCTTCTTGTAATGGTGATATTAGTGAAGCCCTTACAGATTTAAGAATGTTTGTTAGAGATCTTAACATAAACATTATTTTTAAAGACAACGTTACTTCTCTGGAGACACCTAAGAGTAAACACAGAAGTTCCTTTATACCTAATAGCATACCCCTCCTGAGTGCTTTTCAAACAATGTGTGAAAAACACTTGTATGAAAGTTTTAATACAAATAACCAACATAAATTTTATAATTTAAGTAAGAATGAGAATCTAGCTTTGAAACAACTAAATGAAAAAAATGAAATTATTATTAAACAAGCAGATAAAGGTGGGGCTATAGTGGTAATGGATAAAATGTTATATAATGATAGAATTATGCTGTTAAGTGATGATAGTACTTTTAAAGTGGTAGATACAAGTTTTGTTCAACAGTTGATTTTTACTTGCAAGTCACATTTATATAATATGCAACTTACACATTCTATTACTTTGGATGAGTATATGTATATGGAAGTGATGCATCCTGTTATACCGGTTATTTATGGTCTTCTCAACATCAATAAAGATCTAGCTAAGCCCCTAGTGAAACCAATTATTTCGGGCTCCAGGTGATGACACAGTTCATATCCATTTTTCTGGAAAAAAAACTTGAAACCTTGTTTGAAGTTTGTTAAAAGTTACATTAAAGACACAAGAGACGTTATTATACAATTACATAAATGGCAACTAAAAAATAAGCTGAATATGTAACAGATAAATTTAAGGAAATAATGTTTGTAACACTAGAGGTAAACTCCTTATTTTCTGTCACACCTAATGACTATGGGTTGAAGCTGTTAGACATCATCTATGTATGTACAAAGACAATACCAGCACTCAAGTAGAAGTTCTCTGTGCTCTATTAGAACTTGTACTGTGTAATAATGTATTTTTGTATGATAAAACCCTATACCATCAGGTGAAAAGAGTGGCGATGGGTACAGCCATTTCCAACACTTATGCTAATCTTGTATTTTATACCTGGGAAGATGAGAATATATTCTCTGACACTAGTGCTTTTGTTAGAAAAAAGAAGTTATGTACTCACCATAATGTTCCATCTGAGTAGTTCTACTTCATTTGTCTTCAACCTGTGGGTTTTGGATCCGTAATGGATCCGAGCCGGCAACTTCACAAGCATCTGCTCCGAGCTCCAAGCTCCTACTCATAATACACCACCACTACCTTCCAACCCTCATGCTGCACCCTACACTAACAACTCGATCCAAAACACCTTACACAAACAAAAAGCCAGCTATGAACGCTGTTCATATGGTAAGGCCAGGGGGAAGGTGGGAGGGACGGTTGAAGACAAATGAAGTAGAACTACTCAGATGGAACGTTATGGTGAGTACATAACTTCTTCATCTGAAGTAGTTTACTTCATTTGATCTTCAACCTGTGGGACAGAGTCCCCAGCTACCAAACACCTGGGTAGCCCTCATGGAAGGTATTCCGGAGCACTGCGGAACCAAAGGCTGCTTTCCTTCGAGAAATAAAATCCAATTTATAGTGAGAAATAAAGGTATGAGATAAGGACCAAGTAGCCGCAGAACAAATGTTGTCTAAGGATACTCTCGACCAAAAAGACGCAGAAGTAGCCATGGACCTTGTCGAGTAAGCTCTAACCTGACCCGGAGGAGACAAACCTTTATCCTTGTAGATCTGAAGGATACATAGAGAGATCCACCTGGCAATGGTCACCTTGGAAATAGGTTTACCCAAAAAAGGTTTAGAAAAGGATACAAACTGGTCAGAATTATGAAAAGTTTTGGTCCTGTGCAAATAGAACCGTAACTGTCTATAAACATCCAACAAATGCAACTTGTATTCAATTTTGTTTGTAAAATTTGGAAAGAAAACAGGTAAATTGACAGTTTGATTGATATTAGCCTCAGATGCTACTTTTGGGAGAAAAGAAGGATTGGTGCGAACAGAAACCCTGTCCTTATGGAAAACCATGCATGGAACCTTGACAGACAATGCTTAAAGTTCTGAAACCCTTTTAGCTGAGGTGATAGCCACTAGGAAAGGCTGTCTTCCAAGACAAAAACTTAAGATCTGCAGTTGCTGCAGGTTCAAAAGGAGGGGCACCAACGCTTGTAGTACCATAGTAAGGTCCCACTGGGGGATGGGATCTTTGTCCAGAGGACGTAAGAGGAAGGTACCTTTGATAAAAGCTTTGCATAATCTGGAAGAGGCCAAAGAAGCAGAGTTCTCACCAATGTGAAAATGAGAAATGGCGGCTAGTTGAACCTTGACCATAGACGAGCTAGCCCCTTGTTGAAAAATATTTGCCAGAAAGTCAAGGATAGCCGGAATGGGAGCCGTGAAAGGATCTAAACTCCTTTGAGAGGCCCAATAGGAAAAATGCTTCCATTTGCTGCGATAAAACATCTTGGTGGGATGACTTATGAGCTGCCACTAGAAAAGACCTAACCGAAGAAGATAATCCAGGAGTCTTAGCAATTAAGGGAACTGGAGCAGCCAAGTAGTGAGCTTCAGACTGTCCAGATTCGGATGGGGGACCCTTGACAGGTGAGAAATGAGATCCTGAATGGGATTCAAGATCCAAGGAGGAGCTAGAAGATGAGATCAAAGGAAGGGAAACCATACTGAACGAGGCCAAAAAGGGGCAATGAGGATCACTTTGCTCCCCAGCCGACAAGCCTTCTGTAGGAACTTCGGAATAAGGGTACAGGGGAATAAGCATAAAGAAGACCGGGAAGCCAAATATGGACTAGAGGGTCTCTGAGGGACTCCGGCGGGGGGTTCAGAGCAAAGAACTCGCTGCACTTCATGTTGGAAGGAAATGCAAAGGGATCACAGCAAGGCCAACCCCACTCTAGAAAGATCTGCTCCGCTACTGAAGGATTCAGAGACCACTCATAAGGCATCAGAATAGTCCGGCTTAGTTTATCCACCAGAATGTTGGACCGCCCCAAAATATGCGTTGCTACCAGAAAACGACTGGTGGAGATCGCCCATTCCCAAACTCTCATGGCCTTGCGACAAAGGGGGTAAGATCTGGTCCCTCCCTGTTTGTTGATATGCCAGACCACCGACATCTGACTGGATTGCAATGGTTCCCAGAGGTAGAAAAGCATGAAGGGCCTGCAACGCTAAAAGGACCGCCCTCATCTCCAGAACGTTTATATGCAAACTGGTCTCGATCGGGGACCACATGCCTTAAACTGTCCTTCCCAAACAAACCCCCCCCCCACCATAGCTGGGAGGCGTTCGTGGTCACTGTGGCTTGGTCAAGGGCTGGAACAAATGGTCGTCCTTTCAAAATTTCCAAAGACTGCATCCACCATAGAAGGGACAACCTGCAGACTTTGCTTATGTGTATCGGGTGTGACAATGGGAGATCCAACAAAGACCATAGCACCGCCAGAGTCCACTGTAGTACTCGCATATGTAAGAGAACACATGGTAGAAGTGTTATCATCGCTGCCATAGCACCTTGGGCTCTTAAAATCGACTTGGAAGATGAGATCGGTAAATGAAAACAACATGCATCCTTAAATTTTGAACTCTCTCTGAGGTCAGGAAAACTTTTGTCTGTAACATGTCTATCCGTGCAACTATGTATTCTATAACCTGGACAGGGTTCAGAAGAGATTTGGCTGTGTTGATTGTAATCCCTAGATAGTGTGCAAGACATAGGAAATAGTCTCTGGTCCGACAAAGTAGATGCTTGGTGAGAGCAGTAAGGAGCAAATCGTCCATGTAAGGGTAAACCTGAATTCCCTGAAGCCTCAGGTGAGCTGCTACAACTGCCATCCCTTTGGTGAACTCCCTGGGGGCTGTGGTGAGACCAAAGGGTAGGGCTTGAAACTGATAATGATTGGCTCCTAGCCAGAAGCGGAGAAACCTCCTGGAGCTTCTGTACATCTTTATGTGATAGGGGACATCCTGGCGGTCGAACGAGCACATCCAGTCGCTCTCTTGCAGGTACAGCAGGATGGACTGTAAGGTGACCATCTGGAACTTCTCTTTGGCAACTGACCGGTTCAGAGTAGACAGGTCCAGAATGGGCCTCAAGTCCCCATCTTTTGTGGCACCAAAAAGAACCTGGAGTACATGCCCGATCCTTTCTGATCTGGGGGGACGGGTTCGATGGCTCGTTTCTTTAGCAGCTTGGAAACCTTTAGCACTGCTGCCTCCCTTTCGGCGGGTGGTATATCTGGGAGGTGTTTGTAAGGTGTAGAGAGAACCACAAACGGGACTGAATAGCCTCTGGAAATTATCTAAAACACCCAACGGTCTCATGACATGGACTCCCATGCTGCCAGGTGCAATGACAGGCGACCCCTGACTGCATACAGAGCAGAGCAGTTGGGCAACCCCTCAGGGTTGCTGCACAGGCCTGTCCGAGAATGGTTCTCGAGACCCAAAATTCCTCAGACCCCCTCTACCTCTGGGCCGGCATCTGTCCTGTCCCCCTCTGCCTCTAGGGGAAGAAGGGCCCTGAGTGTTCCAGGAATACTGAGACTTACGGAACCACATCTTCTTGTGCCCTCGCTGATTCCGGGAAAAGGATCTTTGAGGGTTTGAGAAGAGGATTCCGATCACAGACAGTCTCTTCCCACCTTTCTTACTCTGGACCAAAGTGTCACGGACTGTCTTACCAAAGAGGGAAGAGCTGTCATACGAGGCATTCCCAAAATATGCCTTGAAGGTTCCGTGAACTGCCACAATCTGAGCCAGGCGTTATGCCTCATGGAAACGTCGGACCCAGCCTCCCTAGCCTCTCCTTTGGTCGCGTGTGAGAGGAGTCGCATAGATATATTTGAAACCGCTGTCAAGGTAGCCATCCTCGCTGAGAATGTAGCCCAGTCCTTCTGTGACATGGACTTTGGTGGAGACTCAGCCAGTTCCTTTACCAGGTCGCGCTGTAGTCGAGTAACATGTGCCAGATAGTTCAGCACCCTGATAGAAAAGGTTGCTGATGCATAAACCCGCTTTCCTAGACAATCCATCATACTAGACTCATGGTCAGGAGGATGGATCAAGGAACTCTCCTGGGCTAGTTCCTTCTTGGTGGCGGTTGCTACCACCATAGCATCTACCAGAGACCCTTTATTCCAAGCCAGTCTGTCTGCAAGGGGGTTCAACATTCTGTTCGGGCATTTAGGCATTGGTTCCACAGTGTCCGGTGCCTTTCAAGCCCACGAGGTGACCAAGTCTACTAATGGATCCACGGGAGGGGACACCCAGGAAGTAGATGGGCCCATGCTGAAAGCCTCCAGGAACACCGATTCATCCAAGGAAGGTTTTGAGGCAGACCAACCTCCCCGCTGGCGCAAGATTTTCATGATGTCTCTGAAGGAGACATCCTCGGGAGGTGATCTGGGGGAACTTTCCCCATCATCCAAATCAGTGAGGGACTCCGGAGAGGAGTCCAAGTGCCTCCTCTTGCACATATGCTTGCGCAGAACCTCTCGGGTGGGGCTTTCCGGAGGGGGCTCGCAAACTACTTGTTGTTCCTCAAGGGAAATCACCTGGGGTTCCTCGAGTATGGGCTGTCCCTGTGGTAAAATGATGGGATTCACACACAAAGCAGAGATAGTCGGGGTAGAGTCCAAAGATATAGTCAGGTGCCTCGATCCACTGGAGAGAACCCTTTCCACAACATAGAATGCCAAAGGAGAACGAACTTTCTGGAACACCATTAAGGGAACCACTCTCCCAGGATCCGATGCAATAATCGGAGCTGGGCCTGAAGTAGTCTGAGCTCAGAGGCGGTGGCTGTAACCCGACAAGGTCGGACCAGACAGAAAAAGCTCCACGCCCTCGGATCCGACACCGAGGCTCCAGCTCCGAGAGCCACTTGGATCCAAACTAGTCAGATCCAACACGCTCCAGGCATCTGCCGGCGTCGAGGAAACAGGTACCATCAGTGCCGACTGCCTGACTAAGGGAACTCTCGGATCCATGTACTCCAAAACTGGGGGTCAGATCGGAGAAGGAGATATAGGTGTAAAGAAGGGAAACGAGCTCCCCCCTCCAGAGGGAGAACGGCAAAACTCCCATGTGCGAATAAATCTCTGCATCATTTTATCCATGTCAACTTCTGAGATACTGCGGGTAGACTGCAACTAAGCCACAGACTCTTGGCAAGTCAAAGAACCGAAGCTCTAGAGGGTGGCCTGGTCTCCTCCAGCTCCGGAAAAATCTAGGAGATTGGATCCGAGGGGAGCCAGGTCAATGCCTAGACTGAAGTTTGGTGGGAGGCCCAGTCAGAGCTGAAAGGTCCGGGGACCTCTTTCTCTTGTCTGTCCTATGCTCTCTCTCCTTCCCTCTGCCCTTTCTACACTTCCCTTCCACAGGCTTAGAGGCGGAGGATGAGTCCCAGCCTGGGAGGGAGGAGAAGCAAGGGCAGGAGTAGAAGGAGAGGTGGTCACAGCCGTGGCTGTGACCGAAGCAGAAGTGGAGGCAGCCGCCTCAGTGGAAGGGAGCAAGCCCTTCATAATAAGCTTAGCCCTACGATCTTTAAGGGCTCGCGGGTTAAAACCCGCGCAAATATTGCAGCCCGTAGAAAGATGGGCAACACCCAAACAAAGAACACAAAGAGTGCTGCCGTCAGTAGGCGACAGCTTGTGGCCACACTCAGTGCATCTTTTAAAAACTTGTTTAAGGAGATCAGCCATACTAATCCCAAGAAACAAAAAATGGATTTTTAGAAGACACACTCCACTCGCCACACACTCAGACAAGCACACAATAGGCTGGGGGGGGGGGGAGTCTAACAACTACAAAACTATCTGAAAACTAAAGAAAAGTACCTACACTTGACACACCAGCAAGGGGGCGGAAGGAAGGAAACCTACACTACCAGCACACAAACTAAGCACTAAGAATTACTTAAAAAAAAACAAAAAAAACTCCTCATAAAGCCACGGCAAACGAGATCTGAGGGTTGAAAGGTAGTGGTGGTGTATTATGGGTAGGGGGAGAAGCTTGGAGCTCGGAGCAGATGCTTGTGAAGTTGCCAGCTCGGATCCATTATGGATCCGATACCCACAGGTTGAAGATCAACTGAAGTAAACTACTTCAGATCAAAGTTTTTTTAAACGCCTTGTGGATGATGTTTTTTTAGTGTGGCAAGGCAGTACTGAAATTTAAGAATCTTTTTTTTATATATATTGATTCTACTACTACCTTCTTGAAATTCAAAACTAGTTATTCAAAATTTGACAATTTTTTGGATATTAATGTATATATTAAAGATAATACAATAGGTATTAGAATCTACAGAAAAGAAGTTCAAACTGCTGGATAGTTACATAACACTAGTATGCACCCCCCCATTATACAAAGGCATTGTGCACAGTCAGTTCCTTACAGCCAGTCGGCTAAATGCAGATATATCTGACTGTATCAAACAGCTAGATGAGATGGTCATAGAGTTTAAAGATAGGGGTTATAGTATTAACTGTTAGAAAAAAATAAAAAAACAAGTATTGCGTGAAAAAGATGGCCTAGCTAGACAATATCTCTGAAATATAGAGGAAAGATCAATAATGGGACTGTAAATAATATTATGGATAGTACTTCCAGAAAAAGCTTTGATATACTATGCAATATAATGCTCATACCAATAGGGTTAAACAACTTACAAGACAAAATTGGTATATACTATGTACATCTGATGTGGTTAAGGAAATTGTAGATTCATCACCTAGTTTTGCATTTAGGAAATATAGGAATCTGAAACAACAGCTCTGTTATAAAGGCCTACAAATATGCTCTAAGAATGCTATAATTGAAAGTAAAAATACTGTGCCTTGCTGTGATTGCCAGTTTTGTTGCTATATAAATAAGAACAATGTTTTTGTACACCCTAATATACATAAGACATTTAATTTTCATAAGTTTGCCACTTGTAAAACCAAGAATGTGGTTTACTTAGCCACCTGTGAAAAATGTACTTCATTTTATGTTAGAAAAGCCAACAGGATGTTAAAAGAAAGGATAGCCCAGCGCTTATCTGACATATGTATGGAGGTGGAGAGTAATACCTTAGCTAAACATATCATAAGTTCAGATAAAACATATAGTTTTAAATTTAGGGTTATAAAAAACATTGAAAGACGTATTAGAGGAGGGGATATTGTGTTGGAACACTGATAATGTTGAATATAAATGGATTAATTACTTTCAAGCAGATGTGCTCCCTGGGTGGAATGATACTGTGAGTTTGAAACCTGTTCTCAAGAGGTGGTCTCTTTTTCCATGAAACAAGCACTCAGTTGTTTATTTTAATTATTTTATTGTTGCTGCGCTTCTATTGGTTGAATTTGTTCATGTGGTGTATATATGAAAATATGTTTTAATATGATTATAAGCATTGAAAGAGTTTCATCTCGAAAGATTTTCCAACACGCACACATGCACGCACACACACAAACTGAAATATCAGTGTCTTCCTATGGAAAAACAGTCACTCTGGAGTTAAATATGAACAGACAGGACCTCTAGTTGTAACTTGATGAGGCATAGGAAAGTCAATATGCAAGACTTGTCAGGCATGCTGATTTCAATTTTTTTTTTGTCTCCACTGTAACACACTCATCAGCTGGGAAACATATATCGGGCCCTATTTTGCCATGCATTGAAACATTGAAAGAAGATTTCCTGTTTCCCTACTGTTTGTTTGTTTGTGTCTTTCGGCTTTTTCCGGTTACGGATCGCCACAGCGGAACTCCGGTCCGCTAATGATTGGTAGTGGATTTTTACGTACCGGGTTACCAGCCCTGACGCACAACCTTCAACGAAGGCACGCCCCATTCACGTATGCCTCCACACAGAAGACGCTCTAGCTGAGAATGGAACAGGACAACGTCTTGCTGTTGACATTTCAAAATCAGCATTGTATAGGTAACAGACTGCTTTCTTATTTGTTGTTAATTGGACTTTTTTTACATGTTCTCCCTTTTCTTCAAAGTATGCAATCCTGGAGTTAATATATACAAAGTTTGGGGGAAGAGAGAGAGAGTGTGTGTACATGTGCATGCATATGTGTGTGTGTGTGTGTGTGTGTGTGCAAGGGGGGGGGGGCTCTACTCCACGAATAGAAGCTTTTCATGTGTTTTTTTGCAAATATGAAACTGCTGTCTTTTGAGATTGCACACAACTGTTTCTTAACATAATACTTACAATACTAAAACTCTGCCACAGAACACTTACCCCAGTTCTGCCTCCACATGAATTCCAGATTACTAGTGGCTGATAAGTGCTTTTTGACAGAGTAATGCACTCGCTGAATCAGCATGCTGGTGAGGTTTGAGCGCTTCAGCAGGTATGCCATTGTGGAACTGTGTCCAAAGGGGTCAACAGCCCAACCAGAACGTGGAATCACACCTATAAGAAACATAAAAGAAACAAGCATCCATCAGTGCCAACTGACTGTTACAATAATAGTAAACCAACAGTAGTAATACGGAAATTCTTGAACAAGTTTAAAACAAAAGATAAAGAAAATACAATGGCCTGATTTTGAAAATGGCAGTTAGTTGCATTTTGAAGAAATTCAAAATTAATACATATTACAAATCTAAGATTAAAATGCCAAACAGTGGCAAATGTTATGAGGCTGCATTTAAAAAATTAAAAATTTTTTTATAACTTTTTTTTTTTTTTTTTTTTTACATTTTTTGTATTAAGTTCTCATCACTCTTTTTTTTATGACTCTACATAACTAAGGGTTTAAATATCAAACCAAACACCTTCTTGCTAAGGAACTTTCCCAAACATTGGTTGGCACACTTGCACCTCTAAAAATTGATATGCTCAGGGTTTCTTACATTTTGTTAATGCCAATGCACTGGAGCAAATTATTAAACTACCCACTAGAGCCTCTAGTATCCATAACCTGGTCGTTTCCAATCTTGTCCTACCTGTGCCTCACTACACATCTCCTCATCCCTGGTTAAATATGAACACAAACCAGTTACCTTTGCTATCAGGCTTAATTGTATCACCTCACCACTAAATAAAGCCACCTTTAGGGAGTTCTGTAGGATAAACCTATTTCAACTTGTAGAAGACCTAAACAAAATTACCAACAGAACACGACACATGGACCCATCTATGAGGGCTGCCACATTCACCATCATTTTTTTACCAGGATGTAAAATAGCTGCATAGAAAAGTCTGTACCTATCCGCCCTAAATACAATGTTAAATTTGGGAATAAACCGCTATAGTGAAACTCACTTATACATAAACCATATAACAAGAGAAGGAAAATAATGAAAAGTTGTAAGAAATCTCTATTCCCCTACCTCATGACCACAATGAAATATGCCAGCAACATGCAAGAGCACAAAAAGAAAATGTAAAGCAAAGTATGAACTTCAAGTCTCTTGATATACCAAAGGAAAAGTATGGTTGTGTAAGTTAAATTACCATAACAGCAGATATTCAAATGATCACTGCAGCAGTAGACATAACAGCCAATTCCCAAAGCTTCAAAACATCTTCCTTGTACCCAAACTGTCAGGCAGCTCGAGCTGACCTGAATAAAAGACACATTGGGGCTTTAAACCTTTCAGAGCTTTCCTGGCAACAAAGAGAGGGAGGCTGAGGCCTAAAAGGACAATGTTAGGAAGAACAAAAAATGAAGAACAAGATACCAAAAAAACAAAGAGGGATGGCAGGAGGGAGCAGCTACTGCAGTAATGACCATTCAGACATCTACTATTATGGTAATTTTACTTACACAACTACTATATTCATCCTATTGATCACTGCTGCATTTGTGTTAGCTATATGGATAGATTACCCTAGCTTACAACATTTGGTACGTGGAAGGAAGAGAGTCCAGGAGCCCCTGGAGGACGGTCCTTCAAAGCCTGATCTAGGTTATTAATCTTTGTAATAGTACATAGAGAGGTCCAAATTGCAGCTTCAGAATCCAAACCTTTCCAAAACACCACAGATGAAGCCAAGACCCTGGCAGAGTAGGCTTGACACTACCTGGAATAGTTTTGTTGTGGTGAATATATCAAAAGGTAATAGCCTTAGATGACCATTTGGAAACAGTTTGCTTTGACAGAGGTTTCACCTTCTCCTTATCTTCAAAAAATGAACAATTAATCAGAAGATAGGAAAGATTTAGTTTTATCACGATAGTACTCAAGTTGTCTGTGGACATTCAATGTATGGAGCATTCATTCTCCCTCATTCTTGGGTTCAGAAAAGAAAATAGGAGGTGGACAGTTTGGCTTAAATTGAACGCGGATACCACTTAAAGCATTAAAGAAGGATTAGTTCTCAAAGACACCGCCCCTGTGGAAAATGAGATTGTGTTGACTCATCATAAGTGCTTTCAACTCAGATTCCCTTCTTGTAGAGGTTAGAGCAATCAGTAAAACGGTTTTCCATGTTAGGAACCTCAAGTTACCCAACTTAGCTGGTTGAAAATGAGCAAGTGTTAGATTCTCTAACACAAAATTAAGATCCCAAGGAGATGCGTCCAATTTTCTTGGAAGCCCCTTTTGCAAAACCTCTTTCAAAAACATTTTCACATGAAAATACACTGAAAGAGGAGGATCCATGGGCAGACATGCTGAAATGGATGATAAATT
Organism: Protopterus annectens; assembly: GCF_019279795.1. Lineage (NCBI taxonomy): Eukaryota > Metazoa > Chordata > Ceratodontiformes > Protopteridae > Protopterus > Protopterus annectens. Next base: position 1,730,158,553 of record NC_056739.1, on the reverse strand, counting down.
AACCTTAAAAGAGGAGTAAGACAGGCCATAGGATAGTTAACTCACACAATTATTGTAAGACCAGAAAACAACTAGCCCTGAATGGGTGATCATTATGTTGTTGGCACCAATATCAAAACCTTTTCCATTTGCTAATATATGATTTTCTGCTGACTAACATGATAAAGTGAGGGAAGCAATCCTGTAGTGTTTTACAATCTTAGGGACAAGAAGACACCATTTGGTCAGTTCTAGAACATGGAGATCAGGAAGAAAGATGTTGTAAGGGAGATATAAGTGCTCCTGACCAGGCTCCATAATCCATGGAGAGTATCCAGGTGAATTGAGAGACAGAGAAAAACTACAGTAGACAGGTCTAGACATACCAAGGAGGATGAGAGAGCTTTACAATCTGCTGGCTCCATAGTAAAAGCATCAGAAAGGCCAGGAGACCAAGAGTAAACTAGCATTCTTATGGAGCATCTCCAAAAGGGGGAATTAGACAAAGGTATATGCTGTATTGATAGTCACAGGGAAAAGTTAGAGGATTGTGATAATGTTGGCCTCAATGGCTAAAAACCTGGCTGACAACCTATTAAAGGACCAATCATGAGGAATCAGACTAGACCTATTGATGCTGTCTGGCAAGGCATTAGATTCCCATAATACGAGTGTTATAACTAGAAAACTATTTACAGCAATCACTCATTGTCACAACTTATGGTCTCTCTAAACGAAGGGTAGGATAGTGAACCTCCCCGTTCACCATCGATAAAAAAAAAGCAGGGTAAAATGGACACTTGCAGAATTAACCTTACTGGTTGGGAACAAAAGCAACAGCTAGAATCACCTCATGATTTTTAAATGATGTAAAGGAGTAATGGAGAAAAAAATTTGATCTGGCTAGAGAATAGTTTAGACCTGCAGGCTTCAAACTTACATATCTGTACCTGGAAGTCTGGTGCACTGGCAGTAGGCCACACCAGCCCTTAAGAGCATTAAAGTGAGAACTTACAAGCCTCAATTTTGTATCTGCAATGGATTCAAATTGCCCAATTTATAGAAAGGCCCAGGGATCTGGGAACTTAAGACAGGTAAACCCCAGAGAGCAATAGCTGATACCTACCTGAATGGAGTAGTAAGGTGGCAATCAATGGGATACAGAGTACGGTTGAGATTTTCTGAACCACAGGTGTGAGAAGCTACTGCCACGTGTATGGAGAAACATCATGGAATTGTAAGTCTACAGGGCAGAGCTCTGAACTGAGAATAACTGGCTCCCGTTTGGAAGTGCTACTATCTCCTGGAGTACCTGTTTAAACTGCTGCAGTAACATGTGTCCCATGAATGTATAGAGCACATCCAACCATCCTTGCCCAGAATAGCAGGATGGACTGAGCCATGAGCATCTGGGACTTATGCTTCTGAGAAGGGAAAAAAAGGGAACAAAATAAATAAAAACCTGCAGATATTAAGCTTATTAACCAGGCAGATTTGAAAAGCTGGTCCAGGAACTACATACTATGAAGAAAATGTTCATCATCTGCTTTCGGGGATGATTACAGATATATGGGGGGAATGGACTTTCCCATAGGCCATACACTCCCAATTTAATGAAGAAAGGAGGAACTGACAGGGGTTGAGATCATAAATCAAGCTTGAATGCAAGCCCCCGAAGCAAACCTATGAAATGGAGCTTATTAGTCTAGCACTTTATCACACTACAAGGAAACAGCTTCAGTACTTATTATTAATGCCCACCCCTCCAGGTATGTCTAAAGATCAGTTCCCTGTGCTTTCTCCAATTAACCTGGTGAACTTGGGCATCCTGAGGCAATGTAGCAACTGCCTCATGTACACCAACAACCCTCTCCTCTTACCTCCAACACTCAGACTTGCGAGAGATGCACTTATATATCCAAATTGGAAGCCACGCACTCTCCAGCCAAGCCTGGAATAGCTGGTCAAGAGGAGAAAGTCAACACTTGCACCACACCACATGGAACACATAGCCCTCCAAAACACACACCAGCACTGCCTTCACATAAAAACACAAACCACACACCCACCTTTGCGGAGGCTCTCAATAAAAATCTACCCAAACAGCAGAGACCTCCAAGGCAGAAACACACTTGACCACCACAACACAACACTAATCACGAGACGCATAACTCTCCTAAACATTGTGCCACTCAACCAAAGCCCCTAAGGTAAAACAGCATGCCCAGCACACTAGTCATATGTGACTCAATAGTGAGGCACAGTGATGTCCCACTCACTAGGTTGAATAAGAAGAAAGTAACAGTCAGCTGCCTGTCAGGTGCCAGGATCCGCCACATGACGCATGCACTAAGGTCCCTCAACAACAGGTACAAATATGACTCTGTCATTGTACATAGTGTGAATGACCTGAGACATAACTCCCTGGACTATAAGAAAAGAGACATGGAGGAGCACTCAGATTATGCAGCCCAGGCGGGTATGACCTTAGCCCTGAGCAGCATCCTACCATAACCCAGAATGATACCACAGTACAAGCAGACAATGACTGATTTCAACAACTGGCTAAGTTTCTGGTGTCATTCTAACGGGATCCAGTATCTGTTTGTCTGGGATGACATGATTGACTGACCTCGATGCTTTGCAAAGATGGCCTGCATCTGTCACTCCTGGGCTTCCGGATACTGGCCAAGGCTCTTGCCACCCCTAGAGTGCCTTTTTTAGGCATTGTTCCAAAGACCAAATTATCACCATAACAGCTACTAACAAATGCAATCTGAGAGTCATGCTGCTCAGTGCTAGAAGTCTAAATCTCAAAATGCACTCGCTTGAAGCACTCCTTAAAATGGATAACATCGACATTTGTGCTATAACAGAGACCTGGTTCAAGGCAGCAGAAAGTACCTCTGCACTACCAGGCTTTAACTCATTCCACACCTTTCGGCACCAGAACATGGACCAAATTTCCAAAGGCAGTGGTGTTTCCATATTCATAAAGGATGCGCACACCTCCACACTGGTAGCGCAACATAACGCATCAGAGATACTTCAGGTGCAGCTAACATTGGGTAAGACAGTGATTCAGGTCACAGCCTGTTATAGGTCCCCAACCATGTCCCAAGACATACACTCCACATTTCTAAGCACCCTGGAGAATATTAGGGTCCAACCTAACACTCTCATACTGGGTGACTTCAACTACCCCTCCATTAACTGGGAAAACTACTCATATACAAATACCCTTGTCCAACATTTCCTAGAATTCAATAATTCCAATGTCCTGGACCTGCTCGTTCTTACCCCCACTAGAATTAGCAATATCCTTGACCTGGTCATTTCTAACATGGGCAACCGTTGCTCTACAACAATAGTTAACTCCTCCCTGGTTAGATCTGACCACAAACTAATCACCTTGGAAATCCACATCCCTCCGACCCCACCCCCACCCCACACAAAGGTAACCACCATGAAAAACTTCACCAAAGCTAACTTTGGGCTCCTAAAAACAGAGGTGGCTAACTTCACGGCACCCATGCAAATGAAGAACAGTTGCAGGACTGCCGAATAATACACCAATGCACTGTACGAACACATACACAAATGCATGGATCTTGCTATACCCAATAGAACCAAGACGCTTTCCTCCAAAAGAGGAAGCCAAGCTGTTGGTCCCCTGCCAACAAACTCTACAACAGAAGGAAGAAACTGATGCAGAATAAGGTGAAGTCCCAAGACTGGAAAAACTCCCTTATCAGCCTCAACAAAAAGTTGAGATCCCTCATCAAATCCTCTAAAGCTAACTATGAAAACAGAATTGCAGCAGATAGTAAAGACAACCACAAGACCTTCTATAGTTATGTAAAGAATCTCCACGGCAATACCCAGATGTGCTCTGAGCTACTGCACAATGGTACCGCCTATACTGAGCCAACAGATATTGTCAATATACTGGCTGACAGATTCAGTGCCTACTTTATCTCCGCCCCCCCCCCGCCCCCCGAGGACCAATCACAATACCAGTAGATTGCCAGGCACCAGTATTACTGCCGCACAGGTTAAAACAACACTGTCCAAGGCCAAGAATACAGCTTCTATGGGACCTGACAATATCCCTGGCTGTGTCTACATGAACTGTAGAGAGAAATGGCACCTCACCTGTGTGCCCTGTTCAATCACAGCCTCACCTCAGGCTTTGTCCCTACCGAATGGCGCACTGCTATAATCATCCCTCTCCACAAAGGAGGAGCGAATACAGACCCTGGGAACTATTGCCCCATTAGACTGACAAGTGTGATATGCAAAGCTATGGAACGCACCATCATGGACCTAATAAACAAGGATATAGGGAATCTCCAAACTCTGGATCCCACACAGTTTGGTTTTGTAAAGGATAGATCATGCCTGCTCAACTTGGTCAACTTTTTTGAGACAGTCACCAGAGCTGTGGATGAAGGCAAGGTGGTTCATGCAGCCTACCTTCATCTGGCCAAGGTCTTTGATACCATTCCTCACTCAGGAATCATAGAAAAACTCACTAAGCTAGGCATCAACCCCTTTATCTAGGTGGGTTGCAAACTGGCTCACAGATAAAACCCACAGTGTGAAAGTAGCTGACTCAAGTCAGACTGCCGACCAGTCACGAGTGGAGTCCCAAAGAGATAGGTCCTGGGTCCTCTCCTATTTGGTATCTACTTCTCAGAAGTCTAGGCCAACACAAAGGGACTCTGGCTGACAAAGTTCGCAGACGATTGCAAGTTGGGAGCCATTATTAGCTCCTCAAGTAATGTTAACATCCTACAGAAAGGCCTCACTGAGACCAACGACTGGTGTCAGAACCATGGCCTTAAGCTCAATGCCAAAAAATGTGTCATACGCTTTGGGAAAACCCAGTTCCCATGAATTACCACATTAATGGTAGTCCACTGAACACAGAAGGTGTTATAAGAGATCTGGGAACACAGGCTGACAGCAACCTGTCTTTTGACCACCACATTGCCACTGAGGTCAGAAAGTCCTTCTGTGTGGCACATCTCATTACCAAGGGTTTTGCATCCAGGAAAAAGAGGTCACTGTCTCCCTCTACTCTTCCCTCATTAGGCCAATCATTGAGTACAATGCCCCATTTGGCATGTACCTCACTAGACACCTGCAACTGGAGACGCCGCAAAAGTACCTCACAAAGAGGATCCTAGGCCTTAAACACTTGTCTTACATGGACAGACTCAAAAAACGCCAACTATTTCCTGTCTCATATCACCTACTTAGAGGCAATCTCTGCTTGACTTACAAAACCATGTCTGACCCAGCTCTGTTAGAAACACTACATCTAAAGAAATTCCAATCCCTCCGCACCACATGTTCTGGAGACCTCAACCTCATTACCACAATCAACAGAACATGCTGGAGGGACAGGTTCATAACCCAGAGACTGCCCATGCTATGGAATAGACTTTCCATACATGTCAAACAGAGCACCTCACTGGCCCTCTTCAAGAGAAATCTTGATGAGTGGATGGGAAATAGAAAATTCACCCCGGGGATCACTCCAGTGGCTCTACTCAACAGAGGCACTGGGAACTAAGGTCACATGGCATGATGCCAAGGTAATCCTATGGGCTATGCTTCTAAAGGCCCCAGGGCCATTAATCTAGTACACACCTATGAATCTATGAAAGAAATCCAGATCCCAAGGAGGTTATCGTGGAGCCATGACAGGAGATGATGAGACTGATGTCCACGTAGGATTAAAGATATAGGTATGAGGGGAAAACAGAAAAAGTCCTGACCGAGAGTGTCAGGAAGTCAGAGTTCACCTCTGCCCACAGGACACAAATATCTTTCTTTCAACTGCATTGTCATGCCCTTGATTGGAATAAGGGAGCTGAATTTTACAACCTCTTAGCTCAAGAAACTGAACGATAGGTCCAGGGAGTTGGAGAAGGCCTTAAGATGCTAGTTTTAGAAAGAATGAATGAAAGAAGGCTAATGGGATGACATCAGGTCTATAAAGATCAATACTTCGAGACACCCTAATGTCTTCCAAAAAGCCTCATCCGTGCATGGAAAGGAAGACCAGGTGCTCCAGTGCCTTTATGTTAGAGAGGAAAGGGAGCTTATAATGGGGGCCCTGAGAGGAAGAAATGGGTGCAAAAACAACTGAGCCTTAAGCACAAGAAGATCTTGTGTCTGCAGGCTCCTCACAAATCATGAATCAGACAGATCAAAAAATGGAAAAGCCAGCAGAAAGTATAACCGAGAGAAAGGGGGTTAAAAAACAAGGCAGAGAAACATTCCTTTAAGGTAATAGATCTGGTAGAATAAGAGGATTAATACTGCTGTGTGTTTCCCTGAAGAATAAGAGGACTAGGTACATAAGGGGGGCTGATTAAAATAACAGGATCTGTGTTAGCCGGAATTTCTAAAATGCCAACTGACACAGATGGTGGCTGGCATCAGTTTTGTCACTCTAGCTACCTTCTATGCTTGGGGGAGCAGTGTTTTTAAATGACTGAGATAACTCAAAGACTGGAGTTACCAAACAGTAACATACCTGCCTGTCGCCGACCTCAGAACAATGTCTGAAACATGAATGTGGGTCTGAAGTCGTCGGATGTAAACACTGTTTAATGGCCGCGGGTCCCAAGTCACCATATCAGAATACAGTTCAGTTGTTCTGAAACTCATGTAGGATCTGAAGACTCTGGATCCTAGGAAGCATTCAATCAGTCAGATCTGGAGCTTAGGATCCGAGGATTAGCTGGCAGATAATTAGCAATTGTTAGCTGTGGGTCTGAAGGCGCCGGACCCGAAGACAGTTCAGTTGTACTGAAGCCCATGTAGCATCTGAGGACTCCAGGTCCTAGGACGTATCCAATCATTTGGATCTGGAGCTTAGAATCCGAGGATTAGCTGGCAGATAATTAGCAATTGTTATCTGTGGGTCTGAAGGCGCTGAACCCAAAGATGGTTCAGCCATACTAAAGCCCTCGTAGGATCTGAGGACTCCGGATCCTAGTTGGCATCCAATCAATCTGATCCAAAGTTGAGGATATGAGGATTAAGCTGGCAGATAACTGGCAAATGTTTAGTCAGATCCAAAGACGTAAGATCCATGGGTATTAGATCTGTCTGAGAAAGGGGAGTCCAAAGGTTACGCTCCCAATAAGAACTCCATTAAATTGGATCCGATGATGGAGAAGGCAGCTGGAAGACTAACCATATCCACTTTTCAGATCCTAGGAAACTGGGGATCTGAAGGTGGAGCCAAAACTATGGATCCAAGGCCAAGTATTCGACGCAATTTAAGACGGTTCTGAATATCAAGAAAATCTTTTTTTTTTTAAAGGGGGGTTGAGCCACTAACAAAAAACATATGTAAGGCACATACCTCCCCAACTGTGCCTACACTCACACCTCAGACAAGGCTGGATTATTACTGTGAGCTGCACAATTATAGACCATCTTTTGGTAAATTGACAAAACAAGAGAATTCATGGTACAATAGAAAAGAGTCATGTTTGGGAAATTACTTTCCACACTGATTTCTCATATCAATTTAAATTTGATGCAAAACAAATACTTAATGTTTGGCTTGTTTCAATTCCCGTCTTAATAGTGCTTATAGTAACTTACCCAAAAAAATGCAGTCAGCTATGCAGAGTAAAGAGAAAGAGACGGCTGTCCTAAAAAATAAGGCATGAACACCTCACCAGAAAGGGAAAAGGCAGACCTAGTGGGCAGTATTCTAAAAGTTTGAAGTCAACCAATTATCCCGGCAAAAATAAGGGAAATGCATCTTACAACTCCGCCAAAGAGAAAAAGGAGGAGAGACACACACTATACCTTAATACGTGTGTATATATACATATATATATATATATATATATATATATATATATATATATATACATACATATATAAATACCCAAACTTTGAGCTGAAAGAAGACAGTAGACAGCAAAAAAACATAGGTGAATGGATAACTACTAAAAACCGTTGACTGAGGAAAACTGTGAACCACAGCTAGACAAAGAGCATGATGAACTCAAAAACAAGCAGTTTGAGACAGATGGCAATGGCTACAAAAAAATGGGTGCACTCTCAAAGATATCTGATGAGTGGGGAATAGCAGAAAGGCCAAAAGAAGATAACTGCACATCCATAATTCCATCTCTGGTACCCAAGCACACAGAACAGGAGATGAAAGAAAGGGCGCCGTCACAGAAGAAAGGCAAGCCGCATCAATAGACAAGAAGGAACCACCTAGGCTAAACACAGACAATGGAAGAAGAAAAATAACCTATCAAAGGAAAAACCTCATGACAGACTACATAAACTGCTTAAGAGGGAGGAAGAGACAAAGAACTAGAGAAACAAGTATAGAAAAAGGAGAATTAAAGCCCTTACAGCTCGAGAACTCAGATCTTTCATCGCACCACTTCTGGAGGCAAACGAGATCTGAGGAGTCAGAGGTGGCGTGCTGCATTATGGGAAGAGGGAGGAGCTCAAGATTAGGATCTGAAGTCTGGAAAATGCAGCCGAGTCAGATCCGAGGATCAGATCCGTAACCTATCAGTGAGGAAGAATGAGAAGGACAACATCATATCCTTGCATCTGTCCATTCATCCTCCTGTCCAGATTCAGAATCTTGAATCTCTTCAGGAAAGGATGCATCCCTCTTTCTTTTACCAACTACTACTTTACAAGGATCAATAACCAGAATTAAACCCTTAGCCAGACCCAGTAAACTACTCCCGTCTAACAAAATTTAAGAATGAGTAGATATTTAGTTTTCAGGTTTTTTTGACAGGAAAAATGGGACCAGCAATGTTATCAATGACAACAGCAGCAGCCTCCCCATGGACGGGCACAACATTCTGATAAAACAGGGAAGCCTTCCCTATTCCCTCTCTCCGGATCAACAAGAGTGATTGATTCTCCCTTGCCCACTGACGGGACCACAACAGCAGCAGTTCATAGTGGTTACAAGCGTCACACCAGAGGGAAATTACATAAAAGATTAGCGGTTTGAGGTACAACTAATGGCCACAACAGTGTCAACCACCTGCGGCTGAGTCAAATCACTTGCCTACTGTGATGGCAGAGTCTATTTGCTTAGATTTTGCTTTTTATGACTAGAAGGACCACCGACCATTGGACCAACAGATTGTTCAACTGTTAAGCCAAAAATGGTGCTTCTTTCCTGGTGAAAACTACAAGCAAATGGCAGTAAAATTAAAAAGTCTTTAAAAGTCACTTTTTTCACTGAGAAACATGGTAAAAAAACTTCAAAACACTATCAACCTACAAAGTAAAATAATCTCTACAAACACCAATAAAAGGGACATAATATGACACCAACAAAAAAATACAACTCACTGGAGGGACAAGTTCCTAATACTGTATACCCAGCCTAAGGAATAAGTTACCACAAGTAAAAAAAAATGTACTATTTTGCATGCCTTTGAGGACAGTCTTCAAGACTGGATGGAAAAAAAAGAAGTTATGTACTCACCATAACGTTCCATCTGTGTTGTCCATTTTTATTCTTCCTCAACTGTTGGGCTCAAATCCGACCCAGCCACGTTTTATAGCTCATGGAACACTGAAAGCTCTCGAGCTCCACTCTTACCCATAATGCATCTGTCCCCTACCATACCTCAGACATTTTAAGTATATATTATGTTCGGAAAAGAGTAATATATTGGAATTGCAAGTATCCATGTATATAGTTCAAAATATTTAAAATATGTGGGGGGCTACGCCCCCCATACCCTCGATGTGGGGGGGCAGAGATCCCCACCCCCCTTACTATATATACTAACTCCAGGGTTGCACTACACTGGGGAAAAGGCCATATATAACTTTCAGTGAAATGTGTTTTCAGTGAATTGTGCTTTCAGTGATTTGTGTTCAGTCATTTGAGTTTCAGTGAAATGTGATATATATGTGTGTGTGTGTGTGTGTGTGTGTGTGTGTGTGTGTGTGTGTGTGTGTGTGTGTCTGTGTGTATTTATATATATATATCTGAGGTATGGTAGGGGACAAATGCATTATGGGTAAGAGAGGAGCTCGAGAACTTTCAGTGTTCCATGAAGTATAAAACGTGGCTGGGTCGGATCTGAACCCAACAGTTGAGGAAGAATAAAAATGGACAACACAGATGGAACGTTATGGTGAGTACATAACTTCTTTTTTTTCCATCCAGTCTTGAAGACTGTCCTCAAAGGCATGCAATTTTACTTGTGGTAACTTATTTCTTAGGCTGGGTATACAGTATTAGGAACTTGTCCCTCCAGTGAGTTATATTTTTTTGTTGGTGTCAGATTATGTCCCTTTTATCAGTGTTTGTAGAGATTATTTTACTTTGTAGGTTGACAGTGTTTTTAAGTATTTTTTACCATGTTTCTCAGTGAAAAAAGTGACTTTTACAGACTTTTTAATTTTACTGCCATTTGCTTGTAGTTTTCACCAGGAAAGAAGCTTGGCTTAACCGTTGAACAATCTGTTGGTCCAATGGTTGGTATCACATATATATATCACATTTCACTGAAACTCAAATGACTGAACACAAATAGCTGAAAGCACAATTCACTGAAAACTCAATTCACTGAAAGTTATATATGGCCTTTTCCCCACTGTAGTGCGACCCTGGAGTTAGTATATATGGTAAGGGGGGTGTAGCCCCCCACAAATTTTAAGTATATATTATGTTTGGAAAAGAGTAATATATTGGAATCACAAGTATCCATGTATATAGTTCAAAATATTTAAAATATGTGGCGGGCTACGTCCCCCCATACCCCTGATGTGGGGGGCAGTGCTTCCCACCACCCTTACTATATATACTAACTCCAGGGTCGCACTACACTGGGGAAAAGGCCATATATAACTTTCAGTAAAATGTGTTTCGGTGAATTGAGCTTTCAGTGAAAAGTGCACACTTATTTGTCTTTCAGTGAAATGGCCTAGACCCATATATAAATATATATATATATATATATATATATATATATATATATATATATATGTGTGTGTGTGTGTGTGTGCGTGTAGACATACATAAATATATATATATATATATATATATATATATATATATATGACCATATACATATACACACAAATATATATATTTGTGTCTTTCGGCTTTTCCCGGTTATGGGTCGCCACAGCGGAATTCCAGTCTGCTAATGACTGGCAGTTGATTTTTATGTACCGGCTTGCCAGGCCTGACGCACACCCTTCAACGAAGGTACGCCCATTCACGCATGTCTCCACGCAGAAGACGCTCTAGCTGAGAATTGAACCGGACAGCGTCTTACTGTGAGGCGACAACACTACCGCAGCACCACCACCGTGGGTTTTATATATATATATATATATATATATACACAAACACACACACATATGTGTGTGTATATATATATATATATATATATATATATATATATATATATATATATATATGTATGTATATTTATATGTATAGATTCCCTTCACAAGCACAAGTTTCAAAACTTCGAACTGCAAATGGTCAAGACCATAACATCGAAGTTTTGAAACTTCGAACATTTTGAATGGAGACAAATGGACAGCATGCAAGGGAAATTTAATGTTTTCCTCACTGTAGTGCAATCTCGGAGTTGGTATATTTATTTAGCAGGGAGTGGGGGGGGGGGGGGTGCAGGACATAAGCAATTTTTTTTTTATTACAATTGCGAAGTTTCAAAACTTCAATCTTATGGTCTCAAAATTTTGCAGTTCAAAGTTTTGAAGCTTCCAGCATATAAAGTAGATACATATATACATATGTATATATAAAGTAGATACATATACACACATACATATAAATGTGTGTGCATATATATTTTCTTATTTATTTAGCATCTGTTTACCGGGAAAGTATGACTTAGAATGGAGCCAATTTTCAGCAGAGGCCAGGGGAGAAATGCTCCAGACGTATGTTTTTGTAACGTAGGAGGAAGCCGGAGTACCCGGAGAAAACCCACATGAATGCAGGGAGGACATGCAAACTCCGTACAGAAGGCATTCCAGCCGAGAATCGAACTGGAGAACCTCTTGATGTGAGGTAACAAAACTGCCCCTGCACTACTGCTCTGTCCAGATATATGTGTGTGTGTGTGTGTGTGTGTGGGGTGTATATATGTATATATATATATATATATATATATATATATATATATATATATATATATATATATATATATATATATATATATATATATATATATAGGTCTACTTTGTTTCACTGAAAACACACTTAGCTCACCACTGAAAACTCATTTGACTGAAACTCATTTAGTTGAAAGGTACATACTTGTGTTAGGGTGATTTACTTATAGGTATGCTACATGAATAGGGATGGCAGTCATGCACAATGCATTAAGACTTCCTAGAGATTCTTATACAGGTTTCTCGTACAGCTAGAAATCATACTTGAGTATAGAATATCATGGTTACCAAGGAGCAAAAACAAAAACCTCTTACTTCCTTTAAGAACTCTGCTCAAACAGTTCAAAACGTATGACAGCAAACAAAAAGAGCAGGGTCCACACAGACGAATATAATCTAATAAATTTATTATGAACAGAGGTAAGTGCTTTCGGGTAAAGTCCCTTCTTCAGACAACTGCATGACAAATGTGCTTACGTCTGTTCATAATAAATTTATTGGATTATATTGGCCTGTGTGGAGCCTGCTCTTTTTGTTTGTTACCAAGGAGCATGTTTATCATATTGAGAGTTTGCACATGTGTCCCGTTTCTTTATCAGACCAGTCTCCATTGCTTGTAAAAGCGGATGTTGACAAAGAAATATCTGAGAGAAATTAGAGAGAGAACCTGCATTTTTGAAAATGGCAACAATTTAAAAGCAGATTGGAGTTGTTTTCGGACAGCAGCAATAAGCTTTCCATACAACAGGGGAGACAAGAAATAAAAGTATGGTTAGATATAAGGAAGTTTCAAAGGAATTTTTGCAGATGAGAAAAAACAGCTACCGGATTCAAAAATGGCCATGTTGCAAGTGAAGCTAAAGAAGGAAGATGTGATTCACAAAAAGGAAGGGGCATTAGTCCAAGTGCAGGAGCTAGAATGTGCTATTGATCAATTTCTAGAGTACAAGACAGACCAAGCTAAGACAAACTTTGAATAATTAATTTCTGAAATAACAGCTAAAAGATAAAAGCACTTCACTCTAAGGTTTAGGTAAAAAAAAAAGTAAAAATATCAATATGCAAGTAACCTGAGAATGCTTGATTTCTAAAATAACAACTAAAGACAAAAGCATTTAGTTCTAAGGCTTAGATAGCAGAAAGGGGATCAATCAATATGCAGGACTGTAGATCAAAAGAGAGGGAAAATGTGTGAAAAACATGGAAGTTGTATGTTTACCATAATGCTAGATCCTTGTTATCCCTCTCCAAGTCAATGGTCTGAATGTTGGGTTATCCACCATACAGTGGATCTCCAGCACTCAAGCTTATGTCTCCCACAATGCAGTGCTCTAGCAGTACTCCTCATATTGAGTTTGTTGTATAGCAGATGGGAATATCCTTTGAAAGAAAGCCCCTAGAAAAAAATAGCCGGCAATATAAAGGCAACATGAAGGCTTCAGGCTAGGTCCATCATGATCCTCCACAAGAGGAAAAGAAGCCATGACAAGTCACTTAGAAGATGGACTGACAGGTGAGATATTGAGACAGAATGAGAAGAGCAACAATAATCTGGCATTATGGTAAACACAATTTACATATCCTATGTTGTTCCCTCCTTCTGTCGTGACAATTGTGACACACTTCCCAGCTACCAAGATCTCTGGGTAGCATCTTGGCACGATACCTTTCAGTATTATGGAACCAAAGGTTTTTCTGGCTCTAGAAACAAGATCCAGCTTGTGATTTTGACAAAGGTATGCATGGTAGACAAAGTCACTGTTGTACAGATATCATCCAATGAAAAATGCCCGAAAAAGGCAGTGAATGTACAAAGGGATCTAGTGAGGTGGGCTCTTTGTTTCATTGACAGGGATAAAAGGTAGTATCTGAGCTGCCTGTGCACATCCAGTGTATGTAGAAAAAAAAATCTGTTTGCATCATAAACAAAGAAAATGCAGTCTGATAGCCCTATGGACAATGTGACCTTGAAAATTTTAGCACACAATTTGGTTTTGGAAAAACACTCAAATAGCTTGTAATTTTTTTTCTGAAAGGATTGTGTGTGCTGCAAATAAAACTTCAGTTGATGTTGTACATATAAGGTATGTATAACATATAGTCCTCTCTGTTAGCACAATCAAAGAAATAGGCAGGCAAATGTCTAACTTAGTTTAAGGCTGACTCTGTCGCTACCTTAGTCAAAAGGGTAGGATTAGGACTGTGTGTTCATAGGTAGGTACTAGGCTATTGGCGCTAGGGCCCATATAAGCCTAGCCAAATGTACCCTGGCTTTCGCCACCCAAGAAAATTATTTTCCTGTGCCACTGTCGAGCAGAGCCACAGAAGTGATCCCCGGGGTGAATTTCCTATCTCCCATCCAATCATCAAGATTTTTCTTGAAGAGTGCTAATGAGGAGCTTTGTTTGATATAGATAGGTAGTTTGTTCCAGAGTATGGGAAGTCTCTGGGACAGGAATCTTTGTTCCAATCTTTGTGGAGGAATAAAAAAGGTGCTTGCAAAGCAAGAATTGTAGTTCAGAAATATGTCTAGCCGAGGCCAGCACCACCACCAGAAATGAGGTCTGCTAGGAAAGAAACTTCAAAATAACAACAGAGGTAGGCTCAAAGTGGGGGGTAAGCGAGAGCTTACAGCATCAAGGTAATGTCCGAAGGCGAATCTAGATCTTTGATAGAAGCCCTTAACAAAAAGATGACCTAAAGGAAAGCTTTTGAGACGTTTAGAGATGCTATGGGTGAAGCATTTTTTTCCCCAAGTGAAAGTTAAATATAGCTGCTAACTGAATCTTAACTGCAGAATAACTTGTAACCAAGAGAAAAAGGCCTGACAGAAAATCTAGTTTAGATGGTAGGGAGGGTAAAGCCCCTTACCCAATGCACATATGGAGCGTCTATATTATACATTCAAACTTTCTAAACTTCGAATCCCATATGTTCAACAACATATGATCGAAGTTTAAAAGTTCAAATATATAATTAAAAAAAAAAAAAAAAAAAAAAAAAAAAACTTACCTTAATGGTGCAGGCAGGGGGCAAGCCCCCCAGCACCCCCACACCCCTCCTACCAACTCCGAGATCGCACTTCAGTGCAGAAAAGGGAAATTCTCCCATTCTGCACCTAACGGCGCCGTAACATTTAACCTTCGAACTCTTGAAATGTCGATCATATGGTGTCGACCATATGACATTCGACATTTCAAGCGTTCAGAGTTCTAATAGGAACCCCACATGGAGGACCTCTTCTATTTAATCTTTTAGATTTTCTAAGTGGAACGTTTCTGTGAAGCTGTTAAAATATGAACAACCCTTGATGGCCATCACTGGAATTGAAGAAACTATAAAGTTAGTTTGAGGGACCTGATGTCTGGGTGAAGTTTGTCATAAAGGTGAGACAGGAGATTCAGATTGGGATCCATGACCAATGCAGGTCACAGAAGATGAGACATATATGTACAGGGAATCACATTTATCGGGGCCAGAAAGGAGCAATGCGAATTACTGTCATCTTGCAGCTGGAGGATTTCTGTATGAATTACTTATCAGTGGAATATGAAGGAAGGCATACAGGAGACCAGGCAACCACGTATGGACCAAAGAATCTCTTGATGAGTGACCCTGTTGTGGAATGACAGCAAAGTAGCTGCTGTACTTCGTGATGTTGGGAGATGCCAAGAGGTTGCAGCAAAGCTGGACCCAGCAGCTGAAAATTTCCGTTGTCACTGTGTTGTTGAGGGACCCCTCATGAGGCAAGAGAATGCAGTGACTCAGCTTGTCTGCTAGAATATTTGCATGATCTGGTATGTGCATTGCTATGAGAAAGCACTGAGAAGACACTATCCACTGCCAAACCCTCATGGCCTCGTGACATAATGGGTATGAACAGGTTCCCCAGTTTGCTGATGTACCAAATTATATAAGTGTTGTTTGTCTGGATGGAAACCTCACTCTGGTGGAAAAAGTTCTGAAGTGCCTGAAATGCTAGGAGGACTGCCTCATCTTTAGAATGCTAATGTAAATATAGGCCATCTGGATAGTCCAAGTTCCTTGGACTGTCCTCCCCTGAAACTGCCACCCCCCCCCCCCAACAAAGAGACATCTACATGCACTGTGACCAGAGAAAAAATGGACATCCTAGTAAAACCAAGGGGGAAGGGGTTCCTATTAGAACGCCGAAAATGCATTTTGTCGAATGGGGTTTCGTCAACACATGTAGAGCAAACAGGCAAAACAACGAAGCAGCTGTTCAGCGAATTCTTTCCCTGGGAAAGAAGTTGCTTGACCGCTTCGTTTCTTTGCCTGTTCTGAAGTGTAATGTGGTCCCTTGTCCGGTATACCTCCCGAGTGTGATTGTGCAACAGTTACTGACCTTAGGGTTATGGTGTGGGTTAAGGTAAGTGCATATGTATGAAAGTGTTTACTGTTTTTTATTTTGCATTAGATGTATGGTTGAGTTACATGTGTATGTGTTTTCAGCTGTTTACATTTGCTTTGGTGGGTAGAATTAGGGTTAAGATAAGTGTGTATGTGTTTGGAACTGTTTATGTAAATGGGCGAGAGTTACTGACCTTAGGGTTAGGGTGCGGGTTAAGGTAAGTGCATATGTTTTAAAATGTTTACTGTTTTTTTTTTTTCGTTAGATGTATGGTTGGGTTATATGCATATGTGTATTTAGTTGTTTACTGGTTTTTGGGGGGTATAATTAGGGTTAGGGTATGTGTGTATGTGTTTGGAAGTGTTTAATGTTTTTTTTTTTTTGGGTGGTGTTGGAACAGCGATTTCTTTCCCTAGGAAAGAAATCGCTGTTCTGTGGTTTCGACATTTTCAGCTCTCTCTGAATATGTGTAGATGAAACACCATTCACTGTTTTCAGCGTTCGGTGTTTTAATATGAACCCAGGGGGAAGTTATCCACCGAAAGATGTGATGACAGCAAAGGGAGGACATATTGACTGGTTGCTGAAGCAGATGAATCAGCAATGACAACTGTACCTAAAGGGTCCACTGTAGAACCCTCATAAAGAACTAGAGTTTTTGAAGCCGACATGTACTTAATACATGGTGGAGCAGAGATGCTAGTGGAATGGAAAAAATGAATACCTCTTGGAGTTGTAAGTGAAGAGAAGTCAGCCTTGACAGTGGCAATCTCAGTCTGTGATACCATCTTTAGATAGCAAGCTATGACATTCAAGAATTGAGTGGGTTGTAAAGATTATTTTTTTTTTTTGTAATTTGCGGAAGTACCCAAAGATTGGCACAACGCAAGCAAAAAACTCTTGGTTGGATAAAGATTCTTTTGCAGTGAGGAGCCAGTCATCCAGATATGTGAACATTTGGAACCCCTGCAGCTTGAAATGTACTGCCTCTACTACCATGCATTTGGTGAATGGGAACTGTGATGAGTCCAAATGATAGAACCCAGAATAGATAATGACTGGCTCACAGCTGGAAGTGGAAGTACCTTCTGGACTGCCATGCAATCTTTACATGATAATAGGCATCCTGAATATCTGTAAGGCACATCCAGGCACCCTTACCCAAGACAGGAAAAAATAAGTTATGTTCTTACCACAACATTACATCTGTTTTCTTGATCTTCATTCATTCTTGACTGTTGGGTCTCGGTTCCATCCTTGGAATCGACTTGGCAGTTGTAACAAGCTCACACCAGCCAGAAACTCTCGGGCTAAGGCTACCTATAGTGCCTCTCTTCCCTTCTCCTCAGATAGAGTTTTGCCTGTAGAAATAAAATATAGAAGTTTTGTCTGAGCAACTGTCCTACTACAAAAGCAGGACTAGATCCGAACCTCCAGGAGTCTTTGGAGGGGTTGGAGGGTGGGATGTCAAGAATGAATGAAGATCGACAACAACACAGATAGAACATAACTTCTTTATCTGATGTTTTCAATCTTCATTCATTCTTGACTGTTGGGACAGAGTCCCTAGCTACATTATGTCCTGGGAGGCCCTATGGAAAGATATTCTTGTGTACCATAGAGCCAAAAGATGCTCTTGCCCTGGAGACCACATCCAATTTGTAATGAGTGATAAAGGTATTCGAGGTAGCCCAACTTGCTGCTGTCATCCATAGAGGCTCTAGAATGAAAGGCTACTGAAGTGGAAGGTGATCTAGTAGAATGAGCCTTGACCTTAGTTGATAGGTTTAGTTTATTTTGGTAGTAAACAAAGGTGATGCAATCTCTCAACCATTTTGATAAGCTAACTTTGGAAATTGGTTTGCCCAGTCGAGTGACTGAAAAGGATAAAAACAATTGGTCAGATTTTCTAACTGATTTCATTCTATTCAAGTAAAAGCATAATTGTCTTTGTACATTCAACAAGTGTAAACAATATTCTCCCTTATTTGAGAAGTTTGGGAAGAAAACTGGTAGTCTATAGACTGGTTAATATTTGAGTCTGATACAAACTTGGGAAGGAAAGAGAGGTTAGTCCTAAGTGATGCTCTCTCTTTGTGAAAAATGATACAAGGATGTTTCATAGACAAAGCCTGCAATCCTGATATTCTCCTAGCTGACGAGATGGCCACCAGGAAAAGGGTCTTCCAAGATAAGAATCTGTTATCACACGTGGCTGCTGGCTCAAAGGGCTGACGGATTAAACTTTGTAAAAAAAGAACTTATGTCTTATCCTAATGTTCCATCTGTGTTGTCGATCTTCACTAATCCTTGACAATGGGTTCAGTTTGGGACCTCAGAACCGAGATGGCCATTTACTTCAGCTCGCGCTCTGCAAACTCTCGAGCCAGGTTCTACCCATAATGCTCCTCACAGAGATTACCTCAGATCGAGTTTGTCAAGGAGTGGCAGTCAGACGTGAAAGGTCAAAAATACATGATAGTTAGATTAACTGAGACCAAATATGAGTCTTTAAGGGAAAGCTAGGCTAGGGCTAAATTCGGTCTACTAAGAGTCTTAGGATGGGGGACAGAGGGTGGGGATGTCAAGGATTAGTGAAGATCGACAACACAGATGGAGTGTTATGGTAAGACATAACTTCTTTGTCCCACTGTCAAGGATTGAGTGAAGACTGACAACATCAGACAGAGTCCCTAGCTACTTTAGCCTCAGGAGGTCTAACGGAAGAGTATTCCTAAGCACCATAGAGCCAAAGGATGCTCATCCCCTTGAAACCTGACCTAATTTGTAATGAGTGACAAAGGTATGATGAGAAGACCAAGTGGTTACTGCACAAATGTTGTCTAAAGAAGCTCTGGCATAAAGACTGCAGAAGTAGCTACTGCTCTTGTAGAATGGGCTTGAACTGCTTTGGGGAGCTGGAGTCCTTTAGAATGATAAACGAATGTGATGCAGTCTCTAAGCCACTTGGACAAGGTAACCTTAGAAACTGGTAAATCCCCAAAAGTAGAACCTGAAGGCGTACAATAAAGCTCCCAGACTGCTCGTATTAAATGTTCTCAGTGCACCACGAAACTGATCTCAGTCATAGATATATCGCACTCTTTTATTAATGAAAAACCGAAACACATGAACGTTAAACATACATTTTCGTTTTAAAAAACGTCATCAGATGTGGGCTCAAATAGATTAACACGATATTTAAACTAGTTCAAATTCCATAAGAACCAATCATTTCATTCTATTTAACATATTTTATTAACATTAAAAAATCCCATTAAATGAAATGCTTTTTCCTAAATAACTACATAATATGAATAAAACCATTAAATAATTAATAATTCTTCCCTAACCATAAATTAATATTCAATTTAAAACTTAAAACTTTAATAAAAACTTTAAGGAAAACTTTAATAAAAACATTTAGAAACTGGGTTACCTAGATGGAGAGAAGACAACGCCAAAAAAAGTGATTTGATATTCTAAATACTTCAGTTCTGTGAGGATAAAAACATAGTTGCCTGTGCATGTCAAGTAAATGGACAGCATATTCTCCCTTGTTTGAACAATTTGGGAAAAAGACTGGAGCTGTAAAGTCTAATTAATATTACTCTCGGATACAACCTTGGGCAGAAAGGAAGAATTAGTCTGAAGCACAACTCTATCCTTATGAAAAATTAAGTATGGAGGTACGCACGATAGGACCTGAAGTTCTGAGACTCTTCTGGCAGAAGTGATACCCACCAAAAATAAAGTTTTCCAAGACAGCTATTTTTAAGTCACAAGTTGCCGATGGTTCAAAAGGGTTCTTAGTCAAGGCCTGAAGAACCACAGTTAAATCCCAAGGGGGAAGAGGTTCTTTAAATGGAGGTCTTAGCATTAGAAGACCTTTTAGGAATGCTTTACACAGTCTGTGTGACATCAGAGAAGCACCCGCAAGTCCTACATGGAAGTTTGAAATTGCAGCTAGGTGCACTTCAATTGCTGAAGCAGAGGAACCCAACTAGTAAAGTGAAGCCAGAAAATCTAATACTTTGTGTATAGGGCTGGAATAAGGCTCTATCTCATTATCCAGAGTCCATCTAACAAATTTCTCCCACTCATGGTATAATCTCCTAGTAGACAATTTGCAATGAGGGATAATAATTTTTCAGACAGGTGAGGAAAGAGAAGGATGCCTGGCAATCATGGGAATTGGAGAAGCCACGCAGTGAGTTTGAGGTTTTGGAGATTTGGATGCACCATGCCCTCTGGTTGAGACAGCAGATCTGGAACTGGGTCCAGAATCCATGGTTTTCGAACTAAATGAGGCCATATGAAGGGAAACCAAACTTGTCGAGGTCAGAAGGGGGCAATGAGAATTATTGAATTTTCCATCCTTTTGGCTTTCTTCAGGAACTGTGAAATGAGAGGAATTGGGGGAAAGGCATAAAGCAGTCCAGGAGGCCAATCATGGAGAACAGCGTCTCTGGGTGACTCCGCATGAGGTGGGATTAGGGCAAACTAACTTCTGCACTTGTTGTTTAGACGAGAGGCAAAAAGGTCGCAGCAAGGCTGGCCCCAGTGGTGAAAAATGTTGTTCATCACTGTTGAATTGACAGACCACTCGTAAGGCAAGAAAATAGTTCTGCTCAATTTGTCCACAATCACGTTGGAGTTTTCAGGAATGTGCATTGCTGTGAGAAAGCGGTTGGAAGAAATCACCCATTGCCAAACTCTGAGTGCTTCTCGACTCAACAGGTAAGATTTGGTCCCCTCTTGTTTATGTATCAGACTACTGACATGTTGTCCATCTGAATTGCTACTGTTCCTAGATGGAGGATATCATGGAATGCTTGCAATGCTAACAGCACTGCCCTCATCTCTAGTACACTGATGTGCAAGTTGGCCTCCAATTGGGACCACGCACCTTGGTTGGTGTATGAGAGATCCAAACCAAAGAAAAGCCAGCAGTAAAGGTGGAAACCCACAGTTTAATACAATTAATAAAAAAACACATAACAAGGTAGAGGGTAATAAGTCCAACTACCTGCCCCAAACTGGTTTCGGCTGTAATAGCCTTCTTCAGTGAGTAAAGGTTTACTGGTGGCAGCAGTGAGGAGCTAGTCGTCGAGATATGGAAATACTCAAAACCCTTGCAATCTTTGATGAGCTGCTACTACTGCCATGCATTTGGTAAACACCCTGGCGGCTGTGGTGAGTCCAAAGGGCAGTTCTCTGAATTAGAAAAGACTGGCTTCCAACTGGAAGCGCAAAAACCTCTTGGAGCTCTTTTCTATTATTATATGGTATTAAGTGTCTTGGAGGTCAATAGAGCACATCCACTCATCTTTTTCCAGGAATAGAAGTATCAACTAAATCATGACCATCCTGAATTTGGTTTGTTGAACTGTCTTGTTGAATTGTCTGAGATCCAAGATGGATCTCCAATCCCCTGTTTTCTTGGGCACTAAAAAGAATCTGGAGTAAAATCCGGATCCTTTCTGGTCTGCTGGGACTTTTTGGATGACTCTTTTGCTTAGCAGTTTTTGAATTTCTAGAACTGCTGCTTCCCTGAGACTGGGTGGTACATCTGGGAGTTTTTTCTGGGGTTTTGGAGGTTGTGATAGAGGACTGTGGTAACCTCTGGATATAATTCCCTGCATCCATTTGTCCGTTGTTAACATTTGCCAGGCAGACTGGTGCAGAGAAAGCCATCGTCCGACTGTCACCAGAGGCGGACAATTGGGTGACCCATTCTAGGGTGCTGGTAGGAAACTCCAGAGGAGGCCTCTCTAGATCCCTGGTTTTGCAGACCATTTCTGCCTCAAGGGTGGCATCTTCTATTGCTTCCCCCTCTGCCCCAGGAGAAGTCTTTGCCTCATGAATCCTGGAAAAGCCCTTTGGATTTTTTAAACCATAGTCTCCCACTCTGGTTCCTGGAGTAGGGTCTTTGAGCAGTGAAAAAATGTATGCCAACAGCAGAAAGGGTCTTACTGTCCCTTTCACATCTGGCTAGGGTATCTTGAACCAAACAGAGAAGATCCATTAAACAAAGCTTTGTCAAATGACGTTTTAAATGGCTCTGCAAATTCGTACAAGTGCATCCAGGCATGCCTTCTAATGGCTATGCCTGAACCTGCTGCCCTAGTCGTCCCTTCAGCTGTATGGGCAACAAGCCTCATGAACGAGTTAGAAATTGCTTCTAGGGTTGCAAGCTGAAAAGTAACTTTAGCTCATACCCCTTCGGCCACTGCTCCTTCAAGGGTATCCGAAAGCTCCTTGATCAGATCCTCTATGCTATATAATTCAAGGACCTTAGAGCAAAGGCCGGTGAAGCATAAACATGCTTCCCAAATCTAATCAAAGTCCTAGACTCCTTGTTAGGAGGATGGATAGTAGGACTTTCCTCAGCAAGTTCCTTTCTGGTGGCTGCCGCTACCACCATGGCATCAACAAGAATTCCTTTAGCTCAATGTGGTTCCTCTTTAGGGGCTGATAATACTTAATCAGGTCTCTTAGGGATTGGCTCTATGGCGTCGGGCATATTCCATGCCTGCTGAGTGATCAATTTAATGAGATCATCAGCAGGTGGAGAGACCCAAGAAGTACAGGTTTGATCATGAAAAGCCTCCAGATATACTGATTCCTCTGAGGAAGGCTGGGAGGAGGACCAGCCACCCTAATGTTTCAGGATTTCTAGGATGTCCCTGAAGGAAACATCATCAGGGGGTGACTTAGGGGAACCTTCCCCTTCATCGAAATCAGTATCTTCAGTGAAAGTCTCTTCCAGGGAGTCCAAGTGCTTCCTCTTGCACTTTCTTTTCAAAGAGACTTCCTCAGGGGGGATGATCTGGAGAAGTATCCACAGAAGAGATTACCAAGGTAGGTGTTACCTGAGACTTTTGTGCCTCTGTCCTGGGTATGAGACTGATGGCAGCTCAAGTTGAGGGGATACTGAAATCTGTCCCAACAGGGATGGCACGGACTGGGATTCTCCAATATACAATGCCTTCTCCATAATCCGGAAGGCTGGCCCCCCCCTCCGTAGAGGGGTGGGAACCTGAACCGAAACAGACTCCTTTGGAACTGGGGTCACACCACGCACCGAGGAGACCGTCTCCAGAACAGATGCCTGGGTCAATGCTGCAAAGGCAGAGGCACCAAGAGACAAATGGTTCCAAGGGAACCAAAAAGGTACTGTGCATCTGTGACTCGATCAGAGTGTCTCAACCCCGGGAGGTCTCTGGTGCAGAAAGCTCAGAGCTACTCAAGGTGGTTCTCAGAAAGTACAGTTGTGTACACTTAACATAAATGTAGATGTTCGAGTGTCTTCACTGTTGCAGTCTGGGTTACCCTCCCTCCTGTCCCCTCGTATTTTTTCTTTTGTGTGGTTCCCTTCTTCACCCTTCTTTTGAGGTGTATTTGCAAAGGGTATGGGATCTTACTCATTTTGGAACACCTGACATCTGGGGCAAGAAAAACTGGAGAACATGGCGTCAGCTGTCAGCTTTGTACTCCTGGCGCTCTGACGTCAGGGAGCATGTCTGAGCAGCCGATGCCAGACCCAGACTTTGGGATTCTGGCCGACCGAGGACTGCCTGCCGGCAGGGGAGAACCCTACAGTCATGACTATACTATACATACTATGTTCATCGTGTTTCACTGTTGCAGTCATGACTGTAGGGTTGAATCCCAAAGCAGAATAAAAGGGAGGTGGTCATAAAGTAGAGGGGGCGGCTAAAAGGCCCTGCAAGACAGCAGAAGCAAAGCCTGCCCTAGACTTAGAGTAGAGAGGTAGATTGTAGTGCTTGGAAAAAGTATGCACTGAACTCCAAGTTGCAGCTTCCAAAATGTCTTTGGTAGGAACTTCCCTGAGGAAGGCAGCTGAAGTGGCAGCAGCTCTGGTAGAGTGAGTCCTTATACTCCCTGGGATTTGCTTTCCATGGTGTGAATAGCAAAATCTGATTCCATGAGCAATCCATTTAGAAATGGTCTGTTTTGAAATGGCTTTACCTTGGGAACTTGAAGCATAAGAAACAAACAATTGCTCTGATTTCCTGTTGTCCTTGGTTCTGTCCAGGTAAACGTAGTTGTCTGTGTACATCCAGGGAATGCAAGATCCTTTCCCCCTTATTTTGAGGACTGGGGAAAAAGGTTGGCAAGTGAATAGTTTGATTTAAAGCCAATTTGGAAACCACCTTAGGCATGAAAGTAGGATTAGTCCTTAAAGACACCCTGTCTTGATGAAAAATAATACAAGGTTCCACAGCCATGAGAGCTTGCAACTCCGAAACTCTCCTGGCAGAGGTAAGAGCTAACAGGATGGCTGTCTTCCAAGATAAAAACTTGATGTCAGATGTGGCAGCAGGCTCAAAAGGATGCAAGGTGAGTTTTTCCAAAACATAGTTGAGATCCCAGG
Organism: Protopterus annectens; assembly: GCF_019279795.1. Lineage (NCBI taxonomy): Eukaryota > Metazoa > Chordata > Ceratodontiformes > Protopteridae > Protopterus > Protopterus annectens. Next base: position 1,730,133,606 of record NC_056739.1, on the reverse strand, counting down.
CAGGAATGGGTGGAGATCTAGGGGGCCTTAAGTTCTTGGCTCCTCTGAGAAACTGTCTCATGAGCTGATGGGAAAAGATTGGAGGGTCTGGAATATAATGAGCAGAAATAGCAGAGGCATGGAGCTTTATGGAAGAGAAAGAGAGACCCTTATGTAAGAGGTCTGTCAGGTAAAGTAAAATCAGAGGAATGTTAGGAATAAGAGGATCTGAATCCTAAGCCTGCATCCAGGAGCAAAATCTTTTCCATTTTCCTGCATAAGATTTTCTAGTGCTAGGATGTCTAGCTTCTAAAATGACATCCATAACCTGCTTGGGTAGGAGAGAATGAATCAAAGACCCTGGATTAACCAGGCCGCCAGGCTGAGAGTTTTGACATGGGAGTGCAGAACCTGACCCTGGTGTTGGGACAGAAAGTTCGGAGTCTGTGGTAATACCCAAGGGGGCTCCAGACAAAGGTTTTTCAGTGTTTGGTACCAAAACTGTCGAGGCCAATTTGGGGCCAGCAAAATTATCATCTTGGGCTTGTCCTGTTTAATCTTTAATAACACCCGTGGAAGAAGAGGTAGAGGCGGGAAGGCATACCCCGAGAGGTTTCTCCAACTGAATGATAGTGCATCCACTTTCCAAACTAGTTTGTGGAATGTCCTGGTGCAAAAAATCTGTAGTTGAAGATTGAGGTGGGATGCAAAGAGGTCTATGTGAGGACATCCCCAGACTGCTGTAATCATCCTGAATATTTCGGTGTCCAGCATCCATTCGTGTGGGTCCGACAGGTTTCTGCTCAGACTGTCTGCCAGGCAGTTTTGCTTCCCTGGTAGAAACTGAGCTTGAAGGTCCAGTTTGCAAGCTAGAGCTGTGTTCCATAGATTCATGGCTAGTCTGCAAAGGGGATAGGAATGAGATCCCCCTTGCTTGTTTATGTACCACATAACTGTGGTGTTGTCTGTCCGTATCAGTAGCTGTCCTGGTTGTAGAAGATTCCTGAAAGCCCAAAGAGCGTTCTGAACGGCTAACATTTCCTTTAAATTGATATGCAGGTGCTTCTGATCCTTTGTCCAAAGGCCCTGCAGACAGTTGCCCTGAAAATGGGCTCCCCATGCATAATCTGAAGCGTCCGTGGTTAGTATCTGAGTGGCTGGAGGCAGACTGAAAGGTTTTCCTATGTTTAGAGTACATGCCTTGGACCACCAAAGGAATTCCTTTTGAAGACAAGGCAGGACGGTGATCTGTATGTCTAAACTGTGACAATGCTGAGACCATACATTTTTTAGGTACCACTGTATTTTCCTCATATGTAGTCTTGCATATGGTACGAGAAGGATGCAGGAGGCCATGTAACCCAAAGCCTGCAGGAATTTCCTTGCAGATAGCTGAGTTAAAGTTGCCAAGGTTTTGAAAGTTGAAGCCAGCTGTAATTGTTTTTCGAATGTCAGAAATGCCATCTGGGTTGTTGTGTTTAGAAGAGCACCCAGAATGGTTATCTGTTGTGAGGGTATCAAATTTGACTTTTTTATGTTTACAGTGAATCCCAGGAACTTGAGAAGATTTTGAACAAATTCTAGATGCTGGAGTAAGACATCCTTGCTGTCTGTCTGAATAAGACAGTCGTCCAGATAAGGGTAAATTTGAATTCCCTTGAGTCTGCAATAAGCTACTACTGGAGCCAGGCATTTGGTGAAGACCCTGGGCAGTAGACAATCCAAAGGGCAGTGCAGAGAACTGATAGTGCCTCGATCCGCCTTGAACCTGAGGTATTTTCTGCATTCCTGCCTGATGGGAATGTGTAAATATGCCTCCTTTAAATCCAGAGTTACCATCCATGCATTTTTGGTCAGCATTGGAAGTAGCTGCTGTAGAGTAAGCATCTTGAATTTTGGTATTTCGAGAAAAGTGTTCAAGACTGACAGATCCAGAATGGGTCTTCATGAATTTTGCTTTCTGGGGACTAGAAAGAGCCTTGAGTAAAAACCTTGTCCCAGCTCTGAAAGTGGAACCAGTTCTATGGCTTTCATAGCCAAGAGAGTTTCCACCTGGTTTTAGGCCTCTAACCATTGATGTTTTGGAAGATCCGGCTATCCGCTTGGTCTTGGTAGGGTATGAAAATGGAATTTGTAACCTCTTGAAACCACATCCAGAACCCACTTGTCTTGGGTTATATGAGTCCAATTTAGGTGAAAAAGAGAAGGTTTTCCTCCGAGAGGGGCTTCCAGGCAAGAAGCTCCTGCAGCCCAACAGAGGGAGTCATTGAGCCTGTTTTCTATGAGCTTGCGACCTGTCCTCTCCTCCCCTAGGGGTGGAAGCAGTCCACTGTCTTGGTCTATAAGAGGCTTGCGTTTGAGGCCTTCCTCGGGAGCGTCCATATCTACCCCTCGGAGGCCTGTCTGAATTGGGAAAGGACCAATTTTTTGTAGTCCAATTCCAACTAAATCTGGGTGGCTGTACTTGCAAGAAATCTTTAACCGTTTGCATGGATTTTGCCTTGTCCTCCATCTTCTTTATCACCTCTTCAGCCTTAGGTCCAAACAAAACATTATGCTCAACAGGAGCATCCAATAACTTAGCTTTTACTTGATCTGGCAAGTTTTGTTCCTTTAACCAAGCATGCCTTCTAATGACTGTACCAGAGGCAGCAGCCCTACAAGAAGCCTCCAAGGCATCAAATCCACAGTGTAAACCATGCTTCTCAACTTGTTCAGTGGCATGCATTAAATCATGTAATTCCTTATCATCTGCACAGGCGGAAATGGAAGTTAGCTTTTGTTTCAAAACAGACGGAAGAAATTGCTGGTATTTCAGCATATGAAATTGACAGTTTAAAGCCCTAATAGATAAAGTAGCAGAAGTGCACACTTTTTTGCCCCATCTTTCTAAAGATCTGGAATCCTTCTCAGTGGGAATGGGGTTTTTAGCAGAAGCGGCCTTAACCCCCTTAGGACCCTGAGAAATGGTTTCAGGATCAGCAGTAGGATTCTTGTATAAAAACTGGTGAGAATCAGGAACCCTATAATATCTGTCTGGCTTAACAGGAGCTGGAAGAAAAGAGTCAGGAGTTAAGTTAGCATCCGAAAAAGCATCATCCACAATATCCAAAATAGGGGGGATAGCCAGGGGTCTATGTTGGGGAAGAAGAAGAAAATCCCTAAGTCTTTTCTTAGATTCCGAGTACTCCTGTCCTTCCCAGTGAAAATGTTCCCTCATTTCATGTAAAGTTTCCCCAAAAGAGAAATCCTCAGGGGGAGAAGCTGAAGGAATGGATTCCTCAGCATCAGAATCCTCATAGGGAAAGAATATTCCTGGTCAGTAGAAGAAACTGAAGAAACAGAAGCCTGATCAGGGGAGTCATAATACACTTCCTGCCTTGGCCTTTTATCTGGAGGGTATGTGAACCCCTAATCATAGTAAGTAAGTCCTCCGCCATCTTAAGTAATTGTTTCTGAGATTTGGGTGCCGGATCAGAAGAGGCCTGGGCTGTAGTCTTTGATTTGGAAGGAGTCTTTGCCTTTGGCTTTGCCTTTATTAGACGATGAGTAGGCCTGAAAACCCCTTCGAAAGCCGGTACCTGCACAGCGGCTCCGGACCCATCCGAAGGAGCGTTGTCCGAAGGTCCTGCAACAGAAATATTCAAAGGCCTAGTTGGCTCCTCGTGGGAGTCCGTTTCGGCCATCGGTTCCGAAATGGGTGACGACAGGGGCTGCAAAAGCGCCTCACTGACGACGGCTGAACCTGAAGCTGACTCTGCTTGTACAATATCATCCGATTTGGATCTCGGAGGCCTGTCTTTATCCTTGCATCGTTTGTGAACTTCGGTAGCCGGAACCGAATCCGACGACATTTTGTAATTAAAACACCTACCGAAGTAATGAAATGCAAAATCATACCTTTGTTTAATCGTACGTTGATTGAATCTAGCACAAAACCGACAACTAGCTACGTCGTGGTCAGGGCCTAAGCAAGGAATACAGTAAGAATGAAAATCCTTATGAGGTATTTGCTTCCCACAAGAAATACAATTATTAACTTTTTCTGACATCGGACTGGAGCAAGAAAAAAGTTTCCCCAACGGGGTACTTATCTTTGAGTAGGAGAAGAAAGTCTTCGGACTGAAGTCGTTTAGAAAAAATTGTCAGGAGTCAGCCGACCGGCAAATGCGAACTGCTATCACCGCACGGCAAGAAAGACTGGAGAACATGGCGTCGGCTGTCAGCTTTGTACTCCTGGCGCTCTGACGTCAGGGAGCATGTCTGAGCAGCCGACGCCGGACCCAGACTTTGAGATTCTGGCCAACCGAGGACTGCCTGCCGGCAGGAGAGAACCCTACAGTCATGACTGCTACAGTGAAACACGATGAGCATCTGGAGATGAAGCTGCTACTGGAACTGAGACAGTCAGAGCCAGAAGAGTCAGGATCAGGGGCTCCAAATGCTCAGCAAGAATTGGAGGAGGAGGGTATGGGGGTGTCATAGGATGAACGGTTCTGACCCTGGTGTGGCTCGGACCTGAGGGTAATCTTCTCACCACCAGCAGCTGATCCACCAGTCTCATGATGTCTGTCTTTGACAGACTCTTAGTAGACCAAACAGATACTGTAAAAGCAGATTTAGGGGGTCTCACTTCTACAAAAGGAGTGCCTTTAAATGGGTTCAGAGATGAGGAATAGGATGTTCTTGGGAGTGAAGGCAGCCCCAATTGCTTCAGTACCAATATATCAGTACATGCCAAAGAAGACGTTGTCGGCTTCGAAGCCAATTTAGTGGTAGTAGTAATAGTCGATGCAGTCAGATACTTTGCTGCTGATGAACTCTTCGGTTTAGCTATTTTCCTTAAGGATTCTGAGGACTTTGGATCCACGGAAGGCCTTTTCTTTGAGGTTGGTGAAGAAGAAGATGAAGTTCCAGCTTTCTCTCTGGACTCAGAAATGGCCTCATCAAATCCAGTTTTAATTAGTCCTTTCGAGATTAATTTATTTTTCCTTTCTGTAATGGCAAATCGCACAGTTCTCCTGTAAATGTATCTTACCAAGGCAATATACACACAGGGTATGCCCGTCTGAATTGGGCATTTTGCCATCTCATTTCTTACACCTTTTGAATCCGGAGGTGCCCTTAGAAGGTTTAGAAGGAGAAAGTTTCTCCTGTTGTTCTGTCATAACAGACTGAAGGCAGTCACACTAAAGAAAGGAGTACAGGTAAAGAAAGATTTTTTTTTTTAGAAAATAGAAAGTAGAAAATAGAAAAATACCAGCAATGGTATGAAAGACTACCTTTAAAGGTATTTAAAGGGAGTACCAACAATGGTACTAGACAGTCTACCAATGGTAGAAGGAAAGAGGAAAATTTAGAAAGAAGTGTAAAAAAATTAGAAAATACTCACAAAAACTAAGCCAAGGCTCAAGAGAATAAACATACACATCTGGTCTGCAAAGCAGCAAACAAGATCTGAGGTAATCTCTGTGAGAAGTATTAAAGGTAGAGCCTGGCTCGGGTGTTTGGAGAGCATGAGCTGAAGGAAACGGCCGTCTCGGTTCCAAGGTTCGGAACCGAACCCACTGTAAAGCATTGAGTGAAGATTGACAACATCAGATCTAATGTTAAATTCCAAAGTTCAATGGGTTTTTAATGGGTGGTTTCAAATGCATAATGCCTTTCAGGAAGGTTTTGCAAAGGCAATGAGACATTAAGGAAAGGTTACCAAATCCATTATGAAAATTTGAAATAGTAGCTAAATGAACTCTAATAAAAGAAGCTGAGGCTCCTGATTTGAATATATTTGATAAATATTCTAATACCTTATTAATTGCAGCTGAAAAAGGGTCAATTCTTTCTGCAAGAGACCAAAGTACAAATCTGTTCCATTTACTAGGATAAAGTCTTCTGATGGATAGTTTATGGGAAGCCAGAAATATTTTCTGTACTGGGAAAGATAGATTATTCTGCCTGGCAATTACTGGAAGTGGATGTACTAAGCCATCAGGGTGAGACTGTGTAGGTTGGGATGGACCAAACCCTGCAGATGAGACAACAGGTCTGGGATTGGGTCCAGAGTCCATGGACGGTGAACTAGGTGAGGCCAGAGAAAGGGGGACCAGACTTGTCAGAGCAAATAAGGTGCAATGAGGATTACTTTGCTTCTCAGCTGTTGGGCTTTCTTCAAAAACTGGGGGATCAGGGGGAAAAGGAGGAAAGGCATAAAGCAGTTCCAGGGGCCAATCGTGTAGAACAGCATCTCTCTGGGTCTCCCCCTGAGGGGAGGGACAGGGCAAAATAACTGCTGCACTTGTGGTTTATGGGAGATGCAAACAGGGTCGCAGCAATACTGAACCCATCGACAAAATATCTTCGTCGCTACATTGGGATTGAGAGACCAGTCATGAGGCAGACACTACATCTGCTCAGTTTGTTCGCAATCACGTTAGGATTTCCCGGAATGTGTGTTGCTATCAGAAAATGGTTGGATGCTATCGCCCATTGCCACACTCTTAGGGCTTCCAGACATAATGGGTAGGATCTGGTTCCTCCCTGTTTGTTAATGTACCAGACCACCGACATGTTGTCTGATTGGAAAGCAACTGAAATGTCTGCAACACTAAAAGCATGGCCCTCAGTTCTAAGACATTGATATGCAAACTGGCCTCTGAGGGGGACCAAGTGCCTTGGACTGTCTTTCTCTGAAAATGCCCCCCACACCATCAGGGATGCATCCGTGGTCACTATGGCCTTGGGGTGAAAGGGCGACTCCATAATTCCTCTTCTGACTTCATCCACCAATTTAGATCCTGCTTTCATCGATTGGTTATGTGGATTAGGTAAGACAGTGGGTGTGTTAACAGAGACCACTGTGATGCCAGAAGCCACTGAAGCAGCCTCATGTGGTACCTTGCCAAGGGAACTAGAGTGATCATTGCAGCCACTGGCCGTAGGAGTTGTAAGACTAAGTGAGCTGGGATTTTGGCTAGACAGAGTATCACTTGAAGCTGTGATCTTAACCTTTGCAGCCTGTGATGAGGTAGAGCAACCATACAGGAGTTTATGTTGAATGTTGTTCCACTGAATTCTCTCTCTCTCTTCCATGGGTGACAGTTTTGACTTTATCCTGTTTACTGAAATGCCTAAGTACTCGCAAGGTGTAGGATGAAGTCCAACGCATGAAGCAGTAGATGCCTGGTGGGCAGGTGAGGAGCCAGTTGTCTAGATACGGAAACACACAGAATCCTTGTAGTCCTAAGTCAGCTGCTACCACTGCCATACATTTGGTGAACACCCACGGGGCTGTGATGAGACCAAAGGGCAGTGCTTGAAATTGGTAGCGACTGGCTCCCAGCCAGAAGTGTCAGTATCTTCTGGAGCACTTGTCCATCTTTATGTGGTAATATGCATCCTGAAGATCTATACAGCACATCCAATCGTCTTTCTCCAGAAACAGAAGCTCAGACTGTAGTGTGACCATCCAGAATTTTGTCTGTCGAAGAAACTTGTTCAAGACACTGAGGTCTAGAATTGGCCTCCAGTCCCCTGTTTTTTTTTTTCAGCACTAAAAAGAATCTCGAGTAAAAACAGGATCCTATTTGGTCTGGTGGGACTGTTTGGATGACTCTCTTTTGAAGCAGCTTTTGAATTTCTTGTGCTGCTGTATCCCTCTGACTGAGTGGAATGTCGGGGATTCGCCTTTGCGGTCTTGGATAAAGACTGAAGGGGGATATAGTAACCTCAGGTAACTATCGTTTGCACACAGGAATCTGATGCTATTGAGTGCCAGGCTAAGTGGTGCAGAGAGAATCTTCCCCTGACTGTCTCCAGAGGTAGGCAATCGGGCCACCACTCAGGAGTGCTGGTAGTGTTGTCCAGAGAAAGAATCCCTGGAACCCTGGTTACAAGGGCCCCCTATGCCACAGGACGGACATCTTCCTGATGAGTTCCCCCCTCTGCCCCAGGGGGAAAACTCACCAAGTGTGTCCCGAAAGGGCCCTTAGGACTTCCTGAACCACATATTTCCACTTCTCTGATTCCTGGAATAAGGTAATTGAGGAGCAGAAAAATGCACGCCCACCGCAGAAGGGGGTTTTCCATCCTTCTCACACCTGGCTAATGTGTCTCTGACTTTTGGGCCAAAAAGTGAGGTAGCATCAACTGGAGTGCTGGCAAAGAAAGACTTGAAAAGGTCCGTGAAATTACATAAGCACATCCAGGGGTGGCTCCTGATGGCAACTCCTGTATCTACTCCCCTGGCCATCCCTTCGGCTGTGTGAGCATAAAGCTGCATGGATGAGTTGGATATTGATTCTAAGGTCGGAAGCTGGGAGGTAACTTTATTGCATACCTCATCAGACACTGCCCCCCTACCAAGGTGCCTGAGAGCTCAGTGATCAGGTCCCTTTGATGACAGGTAAAATGTGCCAAGAAATTCAATGATCATATGGAAAAGGTCATTGAAGTGTAGACCGGTTTCCCAAATCTGTCTACTGTCTGAGACTCTCGGTTTGGAGGATGGACAGTTGGACTCTCCTCTATGAGCTTCTTCTTTGTGGCAGCCACCACTACCATAGCATCTACCACTAAGCCTTCAGACCAGTGGGGTTGGTCTTCTGGTGCATTACGAATTTTGTCCAGTCTCCGGGGAATTGGCTCTATAGTGTCAGGGGCCTTCCAAGCATGCTGCACGATGAGTTTGACCAATTCATCTGCAGGTGGGGTCACCCAAGAAGTAGAAGGGCGGGCACAAAAAGCCCGCAAGAAGACAGATTCCTCAGAGGAAGGGTTGGTGGGCTTCCAATCAACCATCTGTTTCAACATTTCCAGGATGTCTCCAAAGGAGACATCTTCAGGGGGTGACCGTGGGGACCCTTCCAATTCATCTTAGTCTGTATCCTCAGTGAGAGATTCTTCTGGAGAATCTAAGTGCTTCCTCTTGCATGATCTTTTAAGGGGCAGCTCCTATGGGGGAGGGTCTGAGGAGGACTCTGAAGAGAGGGTACCCTGCAGCAAGATGTCTTGCTGCTCTTATGCCCGCTGCCCCTATGTAGCAGGTTGTGACAGTTGCTAGCAAGAGGATATGTAGATGTGACACTCCGACAGAGATGGTGCCAACTGAGCACCTGCTAAGGCAAGCACCCTCTCCATAATTTGGAAGGCAAGCCCGCCTGAAGAGGGATGGGAACCAGGAACCGAGAAAGATGACCTCAGAACCAGGATCACACCCCTGCTCCGATGAACCCACCTCCAGAATAGGATCCTCGAGAGGGCCTGGAACTGTCACAGCACCCAGAACCATAGAAGGCACCATGGAAAAAATCTGAGCTGAACTAGGGATGCTGGAGACGGCCGCCAAGTCACAGTCCCAAGGGTGGGTCAGCTATGACTGAGCCGAGGACCACAGAGTCAGCTCCGGAGCCAAGGTGAGGTCCACCATCAGCACTGAAGTAGGTGGCACTGGGAGCAGTGTCGAACTTGAGGGCTCCAAGACCTGCAGAGAGGTTGAAGGAGGAAGATAGGATGGAGTCCTTGGAGAGTAAACCTCGGCTCCGGATGGGAGGGTGCTCTTAGAGGGGGGCTGAAAGACCTCTGGCTAAGAGAGCTGATCCACTAACCTAACTACATCAAGCTCTGAAAGGCTCCTGGTGAAACAAACAGACATGCCCGAGGGAGATTCTGGATGTTCTATGAAAGGACTTAACTGCTGACCATAAAAAGGGTCAATAGATGGGGTGTATCTAGTCCTGGGCAGGGATTCAACCTTAGGCATCATGGTCGGCTGACCATTTGTCTGTGTTGGAGGGGAAGTGACTAGTATGGGTGAAACATTGTTGGTGCCGAGAGGGCCATAGGTACCAATGAAGGGGATGTTACCATGGTAACCTTAGCCAGTTCCATAGGAGTTGTTGTCGACACAGTGGAAGGAGTTGTAGGATTCGGTGGAGATGGTTGTCAGTGTTGATTTTGATTGTTTAGGCTTCAGTTCTGAAGTAGAAACCTAGCCTTTGGATGATTTCGAGTCATAAGATTGAGGAGACACTGGAACAGAGTGGCTCCTCTTTTTTGCTTCTTTCTTTGGAGACTTTGATATCTCTGCCTCAAAGCCTCTGAGAAAGGGCATTTTAACAGCCACTTCGGGGTCCGAGCAATAAAGCTCTTGCAGAGCTCACACGGCAATTGGACTTCCAAATGTGGCACCCCCAGGCAATATAAACAAGAAAGATGCCCATCTGATTTGGTCATCTGTCTACCACATTCCTTGCATTACTTAAAACCAGTAGTACCCTTCTTTTTCTCTGCCATAATCAACTATAGAAAAAACAATCAACAAAACATTCACACACACACAACAGCAGAAAAAAACAACAGAAAACCAGAAATAGATTTTTTTTAACGTACCAACAACAGTAATAAAGAAAAATACCTAGAAGGGGCAAAAAGAGGGAAAGGGGAAATACCAACGATGGTATTCAAGATTTACCAAAGGTAAGAGGGAAGGGAGGGGCCTATACCAGTGATGGTAATGAAGAAATACCAACAGGTAAGAATGGGGGAAAGCACTCACACACACAAAATATCAATTTAGGCAAGAAGATAGGTCAACAACAAAATTTTATAGGTAGAAGAAAGCTTTAAAGAAGATATTATATCAAAAAATAAGCACTTAGCTTGAGAGCACAGCTGACACGTCCTAAAACTCTATGTGGCAAATGAGATCTGAGGAGAAGGGAAGAGAGGCACTATGGGTAGCCTTAGCGTGAGAGTTTCTGGCTGGCGGGAGCTTGTTACAATGGCCGAGTCCGTTCCGAGGACAGAACAGAGACCCAACAGTCAAGAATGAATGAAAACTGACATCATCAGATGATTGGATTGCACCATAACCATCCGTAACTTTGTCTTCTTTAGAAATGTGTTTAACTTGGGCGAGATCCAAAATGGATCTGAGGTCTTTGTTCTCCTTCAGAATTAAAAAAAATCTTATGTAAACTACAGATCCTTTGAGGTGTGATGGGACCTCCTGGATGACTGTTTTTTCTAATAGCTGGGAAATTTCTTGGGCCGTGACTCTTATTTCCAAAGTGGATCATTTGAGGGGACCTTGTAGGAAAGGTCTGGTTTAGACTGAAAAGGAATTCCTGTGTGACTGCCGTCCAAGGCAGGCAATCCTTCAAGAATGCTGAAAGGGTTTGTAGGAATAGGGACCTCTAAACACTCTTTTGTGAAGACCCCCTTTCTGCCCCTTGGGTGACTTCCAGTGGCCTGTGGTATGCCCCACTCTGCCTCAGGGGGTTCTGTCACAGAAGGAATCAGAAGCTAGATGGTAGGACTTTTTGAATCAAAGATGCTTTAATCAACTTCCCCTCTGATTTCTGAAGAAAAGTATTTGAGGATTAGATAAATGAACTCGCTCTGCAGGCAGCTTCTTGACTTCTTTTCACTCTTACACAATGTCTCTTTAACCTTGGGTCCAAAAAGAGATGACCTATTATAGGGAACACTAAAGAAGGATGCTTAGAATTGGTCTGTGAAATCACATAGGTGCAGTCATACTTGGTGACCTATAGCAATGCAGGACCTGATGATCTCAATGCACCATCTTCTAAGTTAGAAATCAGTTGCATGGTAACATTAGTAAAAGACAATATCTTGACTAGTTGTGATTCCATGAACTTCCTAGTCTCTATTGTCTGGGGCCTCCTTAGGGAGTTTAGCCATCCACCAGCTAATTCTCTCTGAAACCAGGTTATGTATGAAATGCAGTTCAATACCCAAAGGAAAAACTTCCCCGAAACATAAACACACTTCCCAAAATGCTCCACCACTCTAGACTTTCATATGAGTGGATGGAAAGTGGAGCTCTCCTCAGACCGTTCTTTCTTGGTGACTGCTGCAATACAATAGAATTCATAAGAGGACCTTTGCTCTGAGGTGAACAGTCCTTGATAGAGACAATTACTTTGTCTGGTTTGCATAGGATCAGTTCCACAATCAGGCACCCACCAAGTCCTCTGAGAAGCCTTGTCAATAAGTCAGTCGGCAGATGAAATCACTCAGGAGGTAGACAGTCCCACTCTGAAAGCCTAAAACTTCACTTCCTCATCCAAAGAAGTTTTATTAAGTAGCGGCCCATTTCCTCCTTTGACTTAAGAATTACATTAACTCACCAAAAACGGTGACCTCAAGAGAAGAGATCTAAGGGACCTGTCTTCTTCATCGAAGTCAGTGTCACCAGTGAGTGACTCCTAAGAGGAGTCCAAGTGCCGCTTTTTACATTTACACTTTCTGATCCCATAAGACAGAGAAGGAGTTGAAGAGTAAGAAGTGATGCATTTAAGCTGTCTGAAAAAGGCTGCCCCTTGGGAAAAATGATGAATAACAGCCACAGATATACTGGGAGGTCTGAGTAAAGCTGAAACGAGAGAAATATCCCCTTCCTGAGTGGACTGTCAGGTTAGGATCTTCTCAAAAGCCTTGAACACAAAGGACGGAGCTAATGGCGCCGAGGGAACCAATCTCCGATCTGGCCGTGAATCTAAGATCAGAAGATCAACTCCCCCCAGATCTGATAACCTAATATGGTCTGAGGCCGAGACTGGAGTTGAACTGTCGAAGGCCAAATCACCTAGGGATAAGAAAAAAACCTAAACAAGTTGGGAGCCAAACTTGCCCCAGGATGAATGGCGTCAACCTCTCAGCTCCAGGATGCAACTGGCTCCAAGGATTTCAGAGTTGAGTGGGTCACAGAAACTGCTGACATCAAAGTCTCTAAAGCTACACCAAAAGAGGAACAACTGGAAAAGCAGCAATGCTAAGGGGAGTAAGTAAACCAACTCTCTTTGCCCTGTGAGTTGAAGGGCAGTGAATGACTTCCAAATCTGAGCCTTCACAAAGGCTCTCATCATCTTGTCCCAATCTATGTCCGTAACACTTCTGGAGAATCTAACAGGCCTAATGGACACTGCGAAGAGTGGCCTCAATTTCAAAATCCTACACAGCTCCCCTCTCTGATCAAGACCACAGAGAGTGAATTCTTTTCAGGGAACAATCAGAGACAACAATAGTCTCGGAGTTGCATGAGGAAGGAATAGGAAGATAGGACCTCAGTGGATCCAAAACAGATGACACCAAGGAAGGAGAATGCCGCAGAGATCTTGCGATCTTTGGAGATGGAGCAGTAGAAGACAGTGACTCAGAGGGTCTTTTCCTTTTTTCTTTCTCCTTTTCATGACCTCTATATCTACCAATATCTCTCTCCTTGCTCTTAGATTTATCCCTGGCCTTCCCCTTTTCCTCAAACTTGTCCTTTTCTTTATCAGAAGACTTATCTACCTACTTCTTAACACCTTCGAAACATTGAGGGGATAGTGCAATACTGAAGGATCCAGTCAGCTCTCCTGCTGAACCATGAAGAAGGCCTTAAAATATCAACTTGTTTTTTTTCTGTCTAAAAGACCCATCGCCCAAAGGACAAGTAAATATCATAATTAGTGTTCAAATTATCAGGACCTAAACAGTCTATGTACTACAAGTGCAGATCCTTAGATGCTATTTTATATCTGCACTTAAGGCATTTTTTAAACCTTGAAGCTTTCTCCATAATAAATTGAACCCCAATGGACAGCATCTGTACACAGAAAAAAATAACTAATATGCTTAGGAAGGCTCCTGTAAAAGAGAAGGAGGAGATTTTTTTTTCAATATGAAGTTCTGACAAAAACAAAAGAACATGACAACCCCACCCCAGGTTGGGGGGATGGTGTAATGGTTAAGGTGGTCACCTCATAGACACAGAGTGCAGGGGTTTTATTCTCACCTTTGGAATGGAAACTGGCAAGGCTCAAAATGGCCCACAAGGTCAGCTAGCCTAGTACTTACCTATAAACAGGAAGGAAATAAAGCAACAGCTCCAAGAAAAGAGTGATAAAGAGAAATACTTCACTTATCTGGCTAGAAAAACTGCTTGGAGTGTTGAAGAGAATATATCTGATCAGAAAGGCAGAGAAGGAGATCTAAGGGGTGCTGCTAATGCAGTGCATTGCAGGAGAGACAAGCTTGTGCACTGGAGGATCTCTGAAAAATATTGCCAGCTTGGATCCACCACAAGGTGAATAACCCAATTGTTGAGATGGATGGAGGGCACAACATACGATCTGGAGATAAACTGGGAAGTTTATCTTGCTGCACAACTGCATAAAGCAGAGGTGTATTTGAGGGAAAAGACAAATTAAATCAAGGGATTTCTTAAGCAAGCTCCCACCAAAATGCTTGGAACACAGTCAGTGGAACCACCTAATGCAAAATGTTACACAAGATGAGATGGAAACAATATTAAGGAAGCAAAAGAGAGGTAAAACACCCAAAGCCAGATGGTCTACCATTAGAAATATATGTAATGTTAAATTTATTAATAGTTTTACTTAACTAGCTAATAATGTGTTGGTAAGTGGAAAGACCATGAATATGTGGAAACATGCTATCATAACAGTTATTTACAAACCAGGAAGAGATCACTGACAAGCTAAGCCATACAGACCAATACTGGTACTTAACTATGATTATAAGCTATATGCTGCACTGCATTGCCAAAAGATTAGCTTGCATCCAGAACTTTGTCAATATAGTTGAAATGCTGGATCCAAGATAAACACACAAAAGCCTAAAGCTACAAGGATTATTTGTTCATTTAGTGATAGGTTGGACAATAGTAAAATCTTCTTTCCTTTGATTTTTTTTTTGTGCTGTCTTATCACAAGAATTATTGTTTGCTAACTCACTACAGTTAAGTAAGCTATACAACAAGAGTAGTTTTCTCCACTAAAAACGGACAGACATCTGTCAAACAATGCACAACTAATAACATCCATTCCTTCCTTGGATATGCCTGTTCATTAAGTAAGCCTGCATGACTGTTCTGTGCCACATGAAGAAAGGAAAGCATAAATACCAAAACTCTTCTTATTGTTAGGTACTACAACTGCACATCCAGCCTGAACTGACAAAAGGAGTGAGATCCTCTCCTTTTGTTGCTGTACCCACCTTCCGAGATGTCAGGATGTTTAACACCATGCAACTGCACCATCTCAAAAGTCATTCTGCGATCAGCATCTGTCATCTGGACTTAGGAAAAAGGAGGTGAGACAAAGGGGACTCCAAGATAAGATGCAGCACCCCGGTCCACTACGGGCATTCTGCTTGACAGCTGGAACAAGACAGATGTGACACTCTAAAGGGTCTTTCTCCAGTGTCTACAGATTCCTAAGAAATAAGTTTTGCTCAAATGGGGGCTGGCACTGGAAAACTGTCAGGATGAAAGCTGCAATGAATCACTAAAACTTCAGTTTGTCTCAAGTTGGTATTGAAAGCATCTGCACATTTCTTCTGAGCACCTCTAGTATTATCTAGGCCTTGTTTTCTGACAAGTAGCCCATCTGAGTACTGGAAACTACTATAATCCTTCTGTTTCCTGGAAGGAATGACATAGAATGGTCTTACGTTTACAACATTCCCTGTGACTAGAATATATTCCATAGATGTGTGGTGGTAGTACACATTTCTGAATGGTAGGAGGACAGCATCAAGCAACAGTTTATGAAATGGTAGATATGGATGTTCTGGGCATACAATTTGTAAAAAATCAGGTCAGGCACTTGGTAAAAGTCCTGAAAGCAGATAATGAACAAAACGGTAAGCAGGGAAAAATAGTACTATATCTGTCTCACCCTGAACCTAAGAACAGTAGAAATGTGTAAGACAGCTGCTATACATAATGAAAAACCATGATGATGGTAATAAATCAATAAATAAATAAACAAGACATTAAACAGAAAGTTTTAATACATGATAAAACACTACTAGTATCTCTGCTACACAAAGCCTTTAAGGACATGAGCAAACAATGAAGAAACCTATTTAAATAAAAAAATCAATAAAATGATGTATTAAATTAATTATTTCCAATTAACTTCCTTGTTCAATACATTAGATTTCAGACTATTAAACTTCAAACTATGCATACTACCTTTTTGCATCAATACAAAAAAAACAAATTTATGAAAATATTTGGTGTGAAAGATGTGAATTATTCACTAGTAGCAACTCAGACAGAATTTACATATTACTCCTCAAGGTACAATAATTGGGCTGGACTAGATAGAAATTATATTTAACACATCCAATGACTTTCTGTTTTTAAAACTTCTTTATTTCATTTTTATTGTAGATACAAACCTTCTAAAGAACAACATCTTAATTCTTGTGTTATTGGTATACAATGTGGTTTCCGGCATCATTAAAACTATACAATACAAAGCACATCCAATGACTATTTCTGATCATGCACAAATAAACACGAAGATAAAAATGCAAGGTAATGAAGTAAAAATAAGACACTGGCACTTCCACACCTACTTGTTAAAAAGAGAGGAATTTAAGGAATGGGAAGTTGAAATGATTTCAGAGATATTAGGGAAGACAAAATATCTTCAAGTGACTGTAATAAAATGAAAATAGGGTTTAACTCATTACAGACGAGTGCGCCTCCAAGTTTTCTGCAGTTACATCCTACTGACACCTCTAGGCATCAGATATTGCTTGTTCATATTTGCATTAAGAATTACAAAACCATGCTACATACAAGGTATCAGAAGATTTAATCTTAAAGCATACATGATGGCATACACAATTGCATTCATACTTGATATCTAATGCAGCTAAAGAGATATTGAATATTATTTGCATGCTGTTTATTTTTATTGTAATAATTTTCATATTTCTCTAAATATCTCAACATTCAGGTAACTCAGACAGAACTGCAAAGCTTCATATGAAAGCTCACAGCTTTATGAAGAAAACCCTGCTGGCAGTATGTGTCTTGCTTGAATGGTTACTGAAATATCATAACCTGTTTACACAACATTACAAAATTAATATTCACTGGCTTTATTTTGGCTTATAAAATCCTGTTTAAAGCATCAAACTGAATGAATGCCACTATTGCAAAGATTAATTTATTCTGAATAGTTTGCCATTTACAGTTTTCTAGTAACGCATACGTATAAAGAGATATGAATATTTGCTTGAACTGTAATGTAATAATTTCATTTTTTACAGGCTGAAGCCACACCCACTGGGAGTTAAAAGTAGGGTCTATATTACAAGATCGAATGCTTAGGTGACTGAACACCTAAACATCAAACTTGTAATATCGAAAGCAAAAAACAGCAAATGGCCGATTTAACGCAGGGAAAGATTTCCCTTGGTTGTAAGCCGGATTTTGCAGTTTTGTCTACTGTAGAGCAATCTCAGAGTTGGTATATTTAGTTAGGGGGATGTGGAGGGGTGAACCCCCCCCCCCCCACTTAGTTTGGGTGTAAAGTTTTTTTTTTTCCGTGGCCGACCGACGTGTTTTCCTGCACCGTTTGACATTTCTGGATTCAATATTACAAGTTCGATGTTTATGTTTTCAATCATCTAAGCATTCGATCTTGTAATATAGATGCTAAAAGTACACACTCAAAAAAAGCTGCACTGGGGGGAATAAGTTAAAAATAGGGTCAAAATAAAAGAACTGGAGATATGGTTAAGATATAATAGAAATTAGTTAGAGGAGCTGACAAAGGTTAAAGTACTGCAGAATAAGGAGAATCTCACAGACCCATACAAGGAGTAAATGCAGAGTGCTAAACAGGAAACAAGGGAGTATCTGGATAATATGGATGAGTTTAGAAAGATTGCGATTAAGCAACTATTTTTTGATAACTCCAGAGCACAAGAAGTTTTAGCACAACAACTTGGCCAACAAAATGCTAAAACGGTTGTCGCCAAACTTAGGGAACCTATAAAAAGAAAAATAACTAGAGATCCTGTAGAGGTTTTAGAGATATTCCAGAAATATTATGAGAATTTGTAAAAAGCAGAGACATGTGGAAATCAAGAAACAGTATAACTGGAAATATTTATGGAAGACTTAATTATGCTAAGGTTAGAGGTAGACAAAGCTCAACAACTAACAAGATAGGAGATGATGAGATAAAAACAGTGATGTATATCAATTTTCAGGAAAGTCTCCAGGAACAGATGGTATTCTTGTGGAAGTTTGGAAATTAGGACGGAAGAAACCGATAAAGAGCTGAAAGATTTTAACAGTATTTTAAAAGAAGAGGAAGCAACATCTTGGAAGAAAGCTGTGGTGGCTGTGTTACCTAAAGATGGCAAAGACACTTCAGATTCAGCTTCATATAGACCCATTTCAATTTTAAACCATGATTATAAAGTGTTTATGTGTGTACTAGCTAAAAGAATGGCAAATGTGTTGTCAAAATTGATAGTTATGGACCAGTGTGCCTTTGTGGAGGGGAAGCAAACATTTGACAACATTAATAGAACAATGATGATCTAGAGAGAAGCAGAATGTAAGAAAATACCACTGTCATTGGTAGGTCTTGAGGAAGCTACAATTTTTCAGTAGGGCATTAGAAGCATTTGCATTCCTTGATACAATAATAAGGTTAATTAGAAGGACGTACGAAGGATCAGAGGCAAGAATTACTATGGGAGGGTTCCTCTCAAATAAACTGTGTTTGAACAAAGGAACCGGGCAGGGGTATCCTCTTTCCCCTTTTTTATTTCCTTTATATTTAGAACCACTGACAAAGAAAATAAGGAACTCAGAAAAACAAGGATATAATTGGTATGGTAATTGAAAACAGTTGGCTTTATCTGCAGATGATATTATTTTTTACCTGATAAATACAAAAAAGGTCATCTCCATAATGTGGAACATTTTGAGACAGTTTCAGGTCTTTTCAGGATATAAAATTAATGAAGAAAAAACAAAGGCTATAGCTGTAAATTATGTACCCACACATGATTTGGCTCAGTGGTACCCATATTTATGGGGACATGATAAGATTAAGTATTTAGAAGTATGGATTAAAAAGACTTCAGTTATGGCAGCTTAGAGTATGTGGGAAGAGACTAAAAAGACAATACATAAAATGAGAAAGTGAAAGCTCTTACTTATGGATATGGATAGTAAGATGCAAGCAGTGAAAATGTGTTTAGTCCCTTTAGTCTTGTATATGGGTCAGGCATACTTTTATCAACTCAAGGAGAAGTTGTAGACAATAATTAATAAAGAACTGAAGGAATTTACCTGGGAGGGAATGAGAGCAAGAGATAAATGGGATAAGCTGATCCTTTCAATTGAACAAGGTGGTTTAGGATTACCTGATTTGAAGGGATATTTTCTGTGGCATGGCTGGGGTTTGTGCCACCTGAGGCTGTCTTGGAGTTTGCTGCCCATCCCTCCCCACAAAATGTGCCACCTGGGGCTGTCTTGGAGTTTGCTGCCCATCCCTCCCTACAAAATTACGGTCAAATGGGACCCCCCATACAAGCCCACCTCCCTTCAGCCATTCCAGTGTTCCATTACTTGGCTATTTCTCCCCATTTACCATAAACACTGTAATGTGCATACTATATTATGCTTTACTTCTGCAGTTATTTGGGTTTAATTAAAAAAAAATATTTTAAATTTTTTTTTTAAAAAACACCGTTTTATTTATTCATATCAAAATCAGGCAACATATACAAGAAAATATACAACATTTGAATGTAAAAATCCCACAGAGAAAATATAGGAGGTACAAATGCAACTAAACTAATATACAATGTGCCAAACTTTCGAGAGTCAGATAAATCATGTCCATAAAGAAACCAAATAAAAAGAAGAAAAAGTACTTGATATACTACAGATTCACCTACACTGTTCATAACTTCATATTTATGGGTATTAGGGGGATAAAGTGAGTAATTAGTGCAGAGAGATTATTAGTCATCTGATAAGAGTAAAAAGATAAAGTCCCACAATTTCTGAAAGTAGATCCGCTTGTGAGGATTAATTATTAGCAATTTATGGGATCTTATGTACTGGATAGCTATTACCTTAAAATCTTTCCACCTAAGTTTAGTACGATCCAGCCAATGTTTAGTTATATAGAATTTAATCAGGAGACAGATAATAATCAGAGCATGCAGTTTAATTTTGGGCAAGTGAGTATCAGTAATGTGTAGAAGGGCCATTTCCCAAGAGAGTGTGGATTTATGGAATCCCATTTTCTCTAGGCGGACTTTAAGTGAACACCAGATGTTGTAGGCGTATTTACAAAACCACATAATATGTATAATATCAGCATGTGGGTAAGAGCAACAGGCACAAGCGGTAGAATGATTAGGATCAAATTTGTTTAAATGGACAGGGGTAAGGTATAAGTTATTTACGATCATGAATTGTGTATACAGGAGTTTAGTGAGAACATAAGAGTATGTTTAATGGCCTGGTACTTCTGATTCCTCATGAGGTCAATACCCTGGAAATCCCAGTATTCCGCAAAAACTATTTTCCCTTGATTGATGAAGTTAGAAAAAGCTTTATAGGCTAATGAGGTCATGTTTTTTTTGTATGATAAAACTTGAAGTAAGGAGTTTACTCAATTCTGTTCCTCATCTGTACTTGGGAATTTATTAATAATGGACTGGGTTATTTCTCTAATTTGTCTCAAAATAGAGACATATTTTTTAGGAAGACCTAAGGCCATTCGTAGATCAGTTAGGGATAGAGGGGTATGTTTCTGTATATCCCATAAGGTAAGGCTTTTGATTAAAGGAAGATTATCCAGATTAATCATTTTATTGCACAAGGTTAATATTAGGATTAGGATGGAACGGCTGAAATAGGAGAAGGGCATTCCCTAGTTTAATGTCTCGGAACAGATCTTGAAAGGTTTTTATTAGTCCCTTCAGGATAGGGTGTAGTTTTAATTTTTTAAGATAAGATTTATCCACAAAAGGTAATGCTTTAGGGTTAAGAGTATTGGCGTAGGAGTAGTTATACCATAGTTTAACCCATAAAGGAGACCAATTAGAGGGATTTGGTTGATAATTAGCAATTGTGTAAATTCTGTTTGCTTGAATGATTTTATAATATAAGAGAAGGTTGGGCATAGCCAAACCCCCCATTTTTTTCGGTAAAGTAAGCCTTTGATAGGAGACTCTAACAGATTTAGGATGCCATATAAATTTGGCAAAAGCTTTATGAATTTTGTTAAAAAACGAGGAGGGGGAGGAAGATAGCGAGGAATTTAATAGGTAAAGAAGTTTAGGAAAGACGTTCATTTTGATGATAGAAGTTTTAGCAAGCATAGGAAGGTTCAGTTTTTGCCATCTTAAGATATCCCAGGAGACAGAGGAGGACCATAAACGAAATAAATTGGATTGAAGAATAGACGTAGAAGTGTGGTCATAGCGAATTCCTAAATATTTAATGGAGTACTCTACACGGCAGGTCGTATCAAGGAATAGATAGTTTCTATGAGTGCGGGGGTTGATCGGGAAGATAAAGGATTTATTTTTGTTAATTTGATATCCTGCTATATTAGCAAAGGAGTTCAAGGATCTTTCTAGTTTTCCCATGTCAGACATTGGGTGTTCAAAGTAAAGATTCAAGTCATCGGCAAAAGCAGTCAGGCTAATCTTGGTTTTATAAAATATAGGGATAGAGTGATGTGTTTGTTGGGATAGAAGTAAAAAGAGGGGTTCAAGATATAGGTTAAATAAAAGAGGAGAGAGAGGACACCCCTGCCTGGTGCCATTTGCAATTTTTATGGGTTGAGAGTATTGACCATTAATATATAGCCTTGTGTATGCGCTGTGATATAGAGTTTTAATAGTCTTGATAAAATCAGAGGGAATGTTAAAAAATGATAATACCAAGAATAGGAAGTCCCAATTTACCCTATCAAAGGCTTTGCTAGCGTCTATTACCCAGGCATAGATAGGGTTTCCTTTCCTTCTAGTAATATTTAACACAGACTCAAGAGTTAGAGAGTTATCCCAAGTATGTCTGTCAGGTGTGAATCCTGACTGTTCTGGGGAGATTAGAGTTTTCATCTTCTGTTTAAGTCTATTTGCCATAAATTAAATTTTATAGACATCTGCTAAACAAAGCCATACAGTCTTCACAATGAAAACAGACTTTAGCATTAAAACATCTCTGCCCTTGAAACTCACATTCACTGAAACCCATATTCAAAGGAAAATGCATCAGGCCTGTGGCGGATAAAGTTTACCTTTGGGCTGTTTTCAAATCATGGCCCCCTTGCACACTTATTTAGGACCATGCAAACATACATGTGTTCTTTGATTCACCTTCCTAATTGTGTTAAATTATATTCCTTGCATAATGCAGGTAAGCACACTTGTTAGAACATGTTTTAAATGTATTGTTTTGAACATTTCTCCTATAAGCAATGAAACAAAATGTATGAACCAATAATGACAAAACCGCCCAATTCAGAATATTTCCATCATAAATGTATACTCAAACTTTTGTCATTACAATCCACCAATATCAGTAAATATGCACAGTCTCTGCAGAAGTAAAAGTCATCTAAATAATTCCACAATAAAAAGATCTGTAACTAATGAAGATGTTGCTGCTAGCAAACCACTAAATATTTCATTGTTTCATCTACAAATAAAGTGCCTGTTGCCCTTGAGAATAGACTGCCTATGTTACATTTAAGTCTGCTCTTCAATTTTTCCCTTAGAACTGTTATACTTTCAATCTAAACAGTCTATTCTCTATCTGAAAAGCCCAGCACTTGCTCCTAAAAGCATTTTATACAAGTAAAGCACAAAAAGAAAGCACTACATCCACCTACAATCCCCTTGAGTACCTATTTCGCTATAGGCCCTTTCTGACTCAGTTACACAGCAATCCTTTACACTATTCTAGCATGTCAAAGGGTCAATTACTGGCGTCCTCTCCAGTTCAGCTGGTGAATCTGGGAATCCTGAGGCAATGTTTCAACTGCCTCATGTACACAGACAACCCTCTCCTCCTCCCAACAAATACAAATATATGTGAGAGATGCAACTATATAGCCAAACTGGAGGCTGAGCTCTTTCGACTCAGTACTGGCAAAACCAGTCAGGAGGAGAAGGTTACCACACACACCACAAACCCAGTCTCACATAGACCTATCACAACTGCAAACCAAACACATAAACACACAAAAACATACCCAGAGGCACTAAATAAAAATCTACCAAAACAACAGAGGCCTCCAAAGCAGACATCCAAGCAACCACTACCTCAAAACATAACACATGCAACACATAGTTCACAAAGTCAGTGTGCCAAACAGTCACAGCCCTTAAGGCCAAACAACATGTCTGACACACTTGTAATAGGTGACTCCATAGTCAGATACACAGACGTCTCGCTCACCAGACTGAACAAGGAAAAGGTAACAGTAAGCTACTTGTCGGGCGCTAGAATCCGCCACGTAACACAAGCACTCAGGTCACTCCAAAGCAAGTACAAATATGACTCCGTCATTGTCCATGCCGGTGTGAATGACCTGAGATGTACCGACCTGGACTACATGAAAAGAGACATAGAGGAGCTCCCTGATTATGTAGCCCAGGCCGGTATGACCCTGACCCTGAGCAGCATCTTACCCTCACCAAGAATGGTGCCACAGTACAAAGACAAAATGATCAGCTTTAACAATTGGCTTAATTACTGGTGTCATTCTAAGGGGATCCAATGTCTGTCTGCTTGGGATGACATGCTTGACAAGCCACGCTGCTTCGCAAGGGACAGCTTGCACCTGTCACTACTGGGCTTCCGGATATTGGCCAAGGCTCTTGCCACCCCCATAGTGCCTTTTTTAGGCAAGGCTCAAAAGACAAACACACCTCCCTAGAAAACACAAGTGGAAAAAAACTAAGGGTAATGCTGCTCAACGCCAGAAGTCTAAACCTCAAAATGCACGTACTCGAAGCCCTCCTCAGTATGGAGAACATCGATGTCTGTGCAGTGACTCAAACCTGGTTCAAGGCTCCCGAGAGCACCCCAGCACTACCAGGTTATACCTCATATCATGCTTTTCAGCCCCAAAACTTGGACCAAACCACAAAAGGAGGGGGAGTCTCCATATTCATCGAGGATACCCACACCTCCAGGTTAGTGGCAACGCACGAAGCATCGGAGACCATCCATGTGCAACTAACCGTAGGCAAAACTGCCCTACAGTTTGTAGCATGCTACAGACCACCCTCTCAAACTCAGGAACCCCACTCAGCCTTCCTGAAGACACTGGAGAGTATGAATGTCTCTCCAAATACCATCATATTGGGAGACTTCAACTACCCAAACATAGACTGGGAGCATTACTCAAGCCCCAACACCCTAGCCCAAAGGTTCCTAGAATTCATAAACTCAAATGCGATGGAACAACTAGTCACTACTCCCACAAGAAGAGATAATATATTAGACCTGATCATCACAAACATGGGGACACAATGCTCCACACCGGAAGTATGCCCCTCATTGGTGAGATCAGACCATAAATTAATCTCACTGGAAATTCACATCCCGCCCCCACCCCCAGCACAGAAGACCACAGTGAAGAATTTCTCAAAAGCTGACTTCACACTTCTTAAGACTGAAGTTGTATCCTTCAAGGCCCCTGGGCCAGTGGAAACCACAGCCCACACCGCTGAATCCTTTATAAACGCTTTCTACGGACACCTTCAAGAATGCATGGATCATGCAATCCCAAATAAAACCAAGACCCATTCCCCCAAAGGCAGGCATGCTGTCTGGTGGACCCCAGCCATTAATAAGCTTTACAACAGGAGGAGGAAGCTACTACATGACAGAGCAAAATCCCTAAAAGGGAAGGCATCTCTGATCAGTACTAGCAAAAAACTACAATCACTCATAAAATCATCCAAGGCCAACTTTGAGAGAAAAATCACAAAAGACACTAAAGACAACCACAAGGCCTTCTTTAGTTATGTTAGAAACCTGGGTGGAAACTCCCAAATATGCTCAGAGTTAGTCCAAAATGACAAAAAAATACACTGAACCCACAGACATTGCCAACATACTGGCAGACAGGTTCAGTGCAAATTTCTCCCCCCCCAAAATGACAAATATCTATCCCAGCAGAGTGTAGCCTCCCTGACATCTCAGATGCCCAGGTGAGAGCCGCCCTCTCCAAAGCTAAAAACACTGCATCAATGGGACCAGACGGTGTCCCGGTTTGCGTGCTACATGAACTCCAAGAGGAACTAAACCCGCACATAAGGCTGCTGTTTAATCTTAGCCTTACTACCGGATACGTGCCCAAAGAATGGCGTACAGCAACAGTGGTCCCACTCCACAAAGGAGGTGCTTCTACAGACCCTGGAAATTACCGCCCCATAAGCTTGACTAGCCTGGTCTGCAAAGCTATGGAGAGGATCATTATGGAACTCATAAACAAAGACATTGGGGACCTACAGACACTGAATCCTACCCAATTCGGCTTTGTCAAGGGCAGATCCTGCCTTTTGAACCTGGTCGACTTTTTTGAAACAGTCACTAAGGCCATTGATGAGGGTAAGACAGTTCACACAGCCTACCTTGACCTTGCAAAAGCCTTCGACACAATACCCTACTCAGGCATCATAGACAAGCACACCAGCTTAAATGTAAACCCATATGTCATAAGATGAGTTGCAAACTGGCTCAAGGACAGAACCCACAAGGTCAGAATTGCTGGAGCCATGTCAGACTCTAAGCCAGTCACAAGCGGTGTCCCACAGGGCTCGGTTCTGGGATCCCTCTTGTTCGGCATTTATTTCTCCGAGGTGCAAGCTAACATAGGAGGATTGTGGCTGACAAAGTTCGTAGACGACTGCAAACTGGGCACCATAATTGATACTCCAGCGGACACAAGCATCCTTCAGAAAGGCCTCATAGAAACGGATAACTGGTGCCAGAGCCATGGCCTTAAAGTGAACGCCAAAAAATGTATAGTTATACCCTTTGGGAAAAACAAAGTACCCACAAATTACCACATAGGTGGTAATCCATTAAGTACGGAAGAAGTAATCAGGGACCTAGGGACCCAAGTTGACAGTAACCTCTCATTTGACACTCACATTGCCAAAGTGGTTAGGAAGACCTTCTATATTGCCCACCTTATCATGAAAGGATTCAAATTTTGATCAAGAGAGGTCATTGTGCCCCTATACTCTTCCCTTATCAGGCCCATAATTGATTACAATGCCCCATTTGGGATGTACCTTACCCGACACCTGCAGCAGTTAGAAAGACCCCAAAAGTACCTCACCAAGAGGATCAAGGGTCTCAAACATATGTCATATGCTGCCCGGCTGAAGAAACTCCAGCTCTATTCAGTCGCATACCGCCTACTCAGAGGCGATATATGCCTGATGTACAAGGCCATGTCCAATACGGAATTAATGGACATGCTCCACCTCAGGAAATCCAAATCCACCAGAGCCACGAGAGCGAGAGATTTGAACCTCAACACAGAAATAAATAGGACGTGCTGGAGGGACAGATTCATAACCCAGAGGCTCCCTACACTCTGGAACAGAATCCCAGTCCATGTTAGGCCGAGCCCCTCACTGACTCTCTTCAAGAGAAATCTTGACGAGTGGATGGGAGATCGTAGATTTACCCCGGGGGTCGTCTCTGTGTCACTACTAGACAGAGGCACAGTAAACTAAACCCTAAATGGGCACAGTATTCTCATTCCAAGGGGTGGCAAAAGCCACACACACTCTGGCTAGGCTTATAAATGCCCTAGGGCAGATAGCCTAGTATGAACCTATAAAAAGGTACTGTAAGCTGGTAATATTGCAATAAGGAATGGATGGGCAAACTGACAACAGGTTCATAGTTACCAGGTATCTCCTCCAGAGAAGGACATTGTTAGGACTGCAGCATCCAACCCCTTTAAAGTACAGTACAGTATCAGCAATCCATCTACATACTGTGGGAGCAGAACCCAAAGACTTCTGCATCAAAAGCAATTATACTACCTCTTCTGCTACGAACAATTATTTTACATACTTTAGTATAATAGTGATATAATTTGCCAAACAACAGTTGCACATTGCAAACGGACTTGGCATAAGCAGCACTAAACTCTTTCCTTGAAGCTCTCAGCTCCTTATAAAATGCACTTGACACTCAACTGTATCTCTCAACTTTGTGTACAAGAAATCCGGAAAAAGCCAAAATTCATATGGGGGGACAATGGTCCAAAATCGAGGACACATTTTAAACATTGCTTGTATAATCTTAGAAAATTTCTAGAATAAAACATTTTGTGTTACCATGCATTTCCTGAAAGAAAGAAAGAAAGACCGAAACGCAAATAGCTGTCATTATTTAGTAAATTCATTCCTCACTGGCTTGCCAGAAAACCATAAATTTTAAGAGGAACAGACCAAAAGTATGAGCCAAGCTAAACTTTCCAGATATTCTGTAGACTCAACTCCTTGAGTCACAAGTGGTGGTAAGGGTAGAGAATTCAGGTTCTTTTGTTTTGTACCCAAGATACAGGGTTTGAGCTTGAGTAACACTAACCATCAGATATCCCTAACTGGGGCATTTTACACACACACACACACACACACACACACACGCACGCACGCACGCACGCACACACACACACACACACACACACACACACACACACACACTAAAAAAGCAAAGCAGATTGAATACACAGTAAAGCAAATCTGTGAAAAGCAAAGCAGATATTCCGTGAATGTTAGAACGCTTACAAATTCTGTGCTGTGAACGTTAGACGCAGCCTTAAAATTTTACACAAACTCATTTAAAATTGCACACAGGCAAAAAGTAAAGAACAGGACATCTGTCTGACAATGCACGCACAGACATGTGCAACTGGACCGTTCTTAAAGAACAGCCTTAAAAAAACTATTTTTTTTTTTTTTTTAATTAAATGTGACAAAAGTACCACCTGAGGCGAACAGCCCCTCTGCCCCCTCCACAGCTACAATACTGAATATTTTAGAACTACACAGTTAAGGTGTATATATATATATATATATATATATATATATATATATATATAAATAACACAAGCAGAAGGTTATAATTCAAAGTGGAAAGGGATGACGATGAAGCAAGGGGAAATTTTAAGAAATAGAGACAGTATGGGATTTTGGATACAGAGCCTTACGAAGGATAATAGATGTGATCATAGGAGGTACTGCCAGCCATACCAGGAAAAGTAGGGCAGTGGATGTGTAACATATGCCAGCAGAGCTAGTTGGAATTTTGTGAAGAATTATATGTCATTTGTATATCAAACTTTTGTAGAGATGCTTGCGTTGAAAATGTATTTGTAAAGTTGTTTGTGTTAAAAATGTACCAACAATGGGTCCTGACTGTATTGTGACTGAATTAAATGTGTATCTTTTAACAGAGGGTTCTGGAAGAGAAGAGATTAAGCTCAGTCCTAGCTAACGTTGAAAAACAGTTGAAATTAAATTACGTCATAAAGATTCTATCTTACAGTTCTGGTTGCAGCCAGAGACAAAATGACTAGGAAACCAAGTATTAGGAACCATTCTTTATTGTCTCTAGCAGGCAGCTAATTGCTACTCTGGAAGCATAGAGGTCTGAAATTGTTTTATGACTTCCAGGAGCTGCAGCAGATCTCAGCAAAGCTCTATGTGTGTGTATGGTAACACATAGGTGCTAAACTCCTGGCAGCTTCTAGTGTTGGTGATAGTGTGGGAAACAAGAGCCAGATGACCAGACGTGATGTCATTCTGTAAACTATCTCAGAAATAATATTTAGATATTATATTGAGAAACATCAATATTATACTAAAAAGGACACCAGAAGTGCTTTGTTCAAACACACTTTAAAGTGCTCCAATTACAAAAAATGTCTACTTTTTTCAGTTATAGAACAGGGGTGATAGGATTTAAGGGGAGGGGATTTTAAAACTTATTTAGAATGAAAGGAAGCCTTATGGCAAATTAAGTTATGTTCAGATAAAGCCCCTGGAATTAACTCTATGGTGAATATTAAATGTTTTTTAAGAAATAGAAGAGTATTTGTTGATAAACTTTAAAATAGTATTTTTATTTGAGGAAATGTTTTAAATTGATGTTTTAAATTGTTTAATTCATTTACTGAATGTTAATTAGGATGCTAAGTATTTAAATTGTTTTTTTTTTGTATTCTGATGGAAGTCTTTCTGACAAAAGTGGCTAATAAACTGAGCAGATGCTAGTACTGTGTTGTTATTCTACCTGCTACCTTTTACCTTGCTGACTTTGGCTATTCGAGGTTTTATCATTGCTTGAGTTTTTTATTCCTTGGATTGGTGGTTTTTTTTGGTTTTATGTTGAAAAATTTCTCAGTCAGACTGAGCAGTCTGTTTCTTGGAACATGACATAGAAGGATCTCCCACCTATTTCATTTTGCCTTGTTCTTGTCAGTGAATTACGGAATAGCAACTCTTTAGATTAGTCAGAAAAATATAGTGAGATTAGTTAAGTACTGTTTTTCTATATCTGTGTGAATCTATTCATCTGTGTTATTTTTAATATTTTTCTGTGATTAAAACTGTGGTGTTTACTGGAAACAGATATTTAGTATTTTCAAGTTATTTTATTATTTGTTATTAAATATATTTAAACATTTCATTGTGGCTGGCCCTTTTAGAAAATACTTAAGCTTCAAGAGTATTTGCACATATTTATTTGGTGATAACTCTGGCCCCTCCTAAAAGTCTTGCTGTTGGTTAAACTACCATTTGTATTAATATTAATTTCACTCAGTATAATTGGATACCCTTTTAAGAGCCTTATAGTAAATGACTGGTGGCAGTGAATCTACCTTATAGTCTGGGCAAAGTTGGTAGAGTGTGTGTGTGTGAAAATTAAATCTCAAAGAGTGTGTGTGTGTGTGTGTGTGTGTGTGTGTGTGTGTGTGTGTGTGTGTGTGTGTGTGTGTGTGTGTGTGTGTGTGTGTGTGTGTGTGTGTGTGTGTGTGTGTGTGTGTCAGCTACTTGAAGCAGGGACAAAAAGCACTGGTTTCACAGACAGGGTACCTAAGGACTTGGCTTGGACACTTGGCTGAGGACTTAACCCTATAGCTGTGCCAGTGGGGAGTGTTACTGGGGACCGGATGGGAGACAGATAGAGAAACCCAGATCCCAGGCTGAGTGTGATCCCTGTGTGTTCTTACGGGAAACTGAGCTTGAAGCAGAGAGGTCTGCATCTGGAAATACTGAGTGTATCCATTTGTTGCCAAGTGAACATCCCCTCTCCAGTGTCAGTGGTGAGGAATCAGGCTCCTTGATTACTGGCCCAGAGTGGGGATGTCACAATAACAACCAAAACAAATGTTATATTCTAAGCCAATATATGAATGGAGAAAGGAGATTTTGCCAATAGGGATGACTGCAAGTAGGGGTACAGAAAATAGGCAAGAGGGGGCATGAATTTACTGGAGAAACCTGGCAAAAGAACAAAGATATTGATAGCAAATAACTCAAGCAGGAAAGGAAACAAAATGGTATGAGACCAAGAAGATATCTGGATTGCAGGCTACAGACTGCCTTCCCCACCAGGGCTTGATCTAAGAGTACAGACAAATGGAAAAGGATATGAGAATTTTAAGTGAAAGACCTGCTCTGGTAGAGTTTTTAGTTTAATCTAGAACAGATGCAGCTGCTAAAAAAGGGATACTTAGTAGTGCATATGAAATATTGTATGATTACTAAAAGAATCAATCAGGAGGTTAGAAAAGACTGGGAAGACAGACTGGAAAAGCAATTTACAAGAAAACAATGGGAAGACATATGTAGATTTAGGATCTTTGCTTGGAAGGGTTTGCATAGGTATTTTTATACCTCAAACAGACTGCAATGATTTTTTTTCCCCTCAGGTAGATAGCAAATGTTGGAGGTGTGAGGAATAAGAAACTGGTAACTGGGAACATATGATTTGTGAGTGTGATGAGTTAGAAAAATTTAAAAATTACCTTCAAAGTACTCTATCAGAAATATTGGGTGAGCAAATGGCTATAAGTATGGAAATTATTCTTTTGATCTGGGATACAGGATCTGAACTGCCTAGACATATTAAGGCCTTATTAAGTTTAACTGTGTTGGCTGCCAAAAATTACTAGAAAATGAAAATCAAAGTCTACACCAACTGTATATATTTAGGTATTGAATATTATAAAAGAGATGAACTGGAATAGGCTCATTAAAAAGGGAAAGGGAAGGAACACATTACATATAAGTAAATGGAAATCACAGGAACAATGCATGGGAGGAGTGAGGTTTATGGGAAGACAGGAATTCAGCATTTTTTTTGTAATGATGGACTGATGACAGCAGCAAAGAAAATACATGTGATGTATATTTTACTTAAACGGAAACAATGTTAAAATGGTTTGTTTTCTTTTTTTGTTAATGTATGTTTGCCTATGTCTTAAGTGACAATTTAATAAAGGTGTTTATAAAATACAAATGAAAAGGTTTAACTGTAACCTGTAATAAAACTGTCACTGGTAATTGTTTGCTACCTTGATTATGCAATGTCAAAAATGTTCTCCTAAAGGGTTATCAATTCTGCTCAATTTCATGTCCCTTAAATGTTCCTGCAATCTAATGCTAAAATTTCCTCCTAGTCTCCCAAATGTGGAATAAACTGTATAACAACTCTCCCTGAATAACAAGAAAAATACCTCAACTATCAAATGGTACTGCATTAATAAAATCAAAACCAGGATCCTCTACTTAACAAGAACAGACACCACATGTCTTGTGAACTCAACTGAGCTTGATGAAAATACACAAAATGACTGATGTTAATAAGTCAGAAAGATTGCAAACAGGCCTAAAAGGAAAAGCAGGGAAATGAGATAAAACGGATTGGAAAAAATCATCCTCAGTTTTAACCAAACCTTTCTAACCACTTGTACAATCTTATCTGAAATCACACTGTATTCAGAAACAAAACAGATTTATTTGCTTACTTATTGTAAGTAACAAACAAGTTCTTACTGAACAAGTTGATATGCAATGGGTGTATGAATTGAGATTATACTTCCTTCATTTCTGATTTGGCTCTTTTTCAATTAAACTCCCAGATCAGCATACTAGTGGCAATTCTTCTTCTTCTTTCGGCTTTTTCCCAGTTAGGGGTCACCACAGCGGATCACCTGTCCACTCATGATTGGCAGTAGAGTTTTTAGTGTCGAGTTGCCAGCCTGGCGGCCAATCTGCCGCAGAAGGCACATACTAGTGGCAATAATAATTATAAAAAAAAAAAAAAAAAAGAGAGGGCACACGTCTTACAATTCCCTTTTCTGAACCGAAAATAAATGACTGTGTGGTAGAATTGTGTGACACAGTTCATTAAAGTCTACAGATTTTACATTGTCGCTATTATAACTTGTTTATATTTTTCTATCGTTTTTGTCACTATGTGTTTTTAAATGCATTTTTGAGTAGTAGTCCACATTCTGACTAGAAGCAAACAGAGTTATGTGCTACCTGCTATTCAATTTAATTTTATGCTAATTAGATGTTCAGGTTTTCAGCTCTTCTGTTCCTACGTTTTAAGTGCCTTTGTTCCTGTTGGGAGGTATGGGATCAGGATTCAAACTGTGCAAGTGGTAAAAAAGAATGTGTGGGATAATAACATTTCTAAGTTTCCTACTGGCTATAAATCCTCCTCCCACCACTGCAATGCCCTACACAAACTAAATTGGCTCGATCTTCCCAATCATCTTACCTACATTCAACTTACTCATGCCCATAAACTCTTTAATCCCTCCATCTGCCCCTTCCTTGCCTCCTCCTTCAAAATGCACCTACCCAACAGACTTCTAAGATCCAATAACCAGAATTTGCTTGAAATGCACAAGCCTGCTCTCCAGGCAAACACCTACTATCCTTTTCCCTAGCTTGCCTCTAGAACTCTCTGCCACTTCTTATTCGTACTGCAGACGACCACTCTACCTTTGAGACCCTACATCATTCCCATCTCAAAACCCTCTGGGAATGTTCCTGCTCTCATCCCACATGACTAACCTCTTTTTTCCCCATTTCTCACACTCCTTTACTTCTCTCTATCATACTGAGCTTCTCTGACTACTACCATCTTCATTTTTCTCATTTACTCCTACTCTTGCTCTACTTTTTTTCCTATTGTCCCACCCTTCTTACATTCAACAATTAACACCTCTTACCCCCTATCCTACTTTAACTCTGCTAACATTTCATGTAAAACTGTAATATCAACCCTGTGTTATTTCACATTGTAACTAATCTAACAGGAATATGCACCAATGGATTTTCTTATTTTAATTGACTTATTTGTGTGTGTGTCTGTGTGTGTGTGTGTGTGTGTGTGTGTGTGTGTGTGTGTGTGATTTTACCTTTGGCTTTTTTGACTGTATGTTCAATGCAATCGTGGCTTTTTTGTCATTTTGTGTAATACCATCATTCAATAGTAGTATTACATAAATGTAAATGCATTGTCTTCATATTATATTGTTGTTCATGGAGCTTTTCTCCCAAGGACTCCATTGAAAATGGGCTCTTCTTGGCCGACTGGACTATCCCAGTAAACAAACTGTAAAATAAAATAAATAAATAAATGGTGAGATAGCTACTGTTATATCACTGTATGCATTAATACGAGAGTGCATTTGTCCTTGAACATGATGAACAGACAACACTAGTACAGAGCAGAGAACCAGCCATAGAGCAACCTTGATGTTAGATCTTCAGTTTTGTTACATAACAGTTAATGCAATATGCTCTATAATATATCTGATTACAAAAGAGTAAAAGTGTTCATCTCTATTTGCTGTTATGTTTTCCCTTTATTTTTAATGCAACTGGCTGATGTACATATTAATTAAAAGTCTGGGCCTTACCTATATTCTTTTCCAACCACTGATGCCCCTCAATCAGTTGGTCAAGCATGGCAAAGTAGTGAGCGTTAGCCTCATCTGTCATCACCCAGCCACCAGTAACAATTTCCAGTTGACCATTTCCCACCAGCCTGTAAAAGAGGCCAAACCAACTATTCAGTTAAAATAATACTAGCATTTAGTCTACTACTACACCTATACAACTGCATTAGACTTTCACTAGCATCACAAAATAACAGCAGCAAATAAAACTGATTTAATTTAGTTAAAAGCACAACAGTGAAATACATTTGCAGCACTGCTTATAAGTGTTAAGATTACATGGACAGCATAAGCTCGTTCACAAGATTTACACTGCACTACCCAAACCAAAATTAACTAGATAGGCTTGACATAACAACCACACAGCTCCAAGCAGAGTTCGTACTAACCTAGGTCGGCTCCCTATTACGTGACTGAAACCTTAGGTTATCGAACACCTAAAGGTCGATTAGAAAATGTCGAAGTCTGAAAATTGTGAATGGCCGTTTTCACACAGGGAAACAAGTCATTTGGTCATTACGTGTATTTTGTTCTTTCTCCGCTGTAGAGCGATTTTGGAGTTGGTACATTTAGTTAGGGGCGGTGGGGGGGGGGGGGGTGAAGCCCCCCACTTTATTTCTGTTTATAATTTTTTTTTTTAATTTGGCCAACGGCATTGTTATCCCTGACAGGGGAATGGATTTTACTGTTTTAGACAGCCCTTGGTCGAGAAAAAGCACAATCGTGTAAGATCATTTCCATGTCAGTAGGTCTTTATGATGAGGTCGCTATATCAGTAAATCATAACATCTGAGTGTACCCAATTTCTGAATTATAGGTCCCAGCTGGATTTTTCTCAGCTGCTCCTTTTCCTGGGAGAACCACTGTTAGTCTCTTGCAAGTAATGATGCTGATGCTTGTGGTGAGAAGACTGAAGTTTGCCTGCTTTTTGTTCTTCCAAGTCTGATGTCCCTGCAATGGACACTGTGCTTCTAGAAGGTAAATAATGTTAAAATCTGAAGTGTATTGTAAATTATGCAAATAAACATGGAAACATTTTGCTTGGCATGCGCACACACATACACAAGAAAACATAACCGAGTACATACCACATGCACAAAGGAAGGACAGAAAGAACCTTTACTGTTATGGTGATATCACCTCAATGCCCTAGTGTAAAAACAATAAACTTATCTAACTGTACTATCTTCTTAAGTCACTGTAACAGTAGATCATAATGTGGGGAAAATCCCATTAACTAATTTGTTTTCCCTGGGAGGTGGACAATTATAGAATTTCCCTGTTGTAAACCTGTGCCAAAAACCTGTCCCACTAAAGGACTGTGTTCCCAACTTGTAGTGTTTTGTGAAGTTATGGACACTACTATATAAACAGTTTACAAAACATCCTGTGAAGACAATTCTAGAGTAAGCTACTGATGTTCCTGCTGCCTAGTGGAGTGAGCTCTGCTAGTGCTTTACAAGAGTTTGTTAAAAGTATCATAACAAAGTCAATATAATGGGCCAGCTACTCTGACAATGATTGTTTGGCTACAAGCAGACCTTTTCCCTTCTTGACAGAACAAAGAGCAGACATCATTTCTAGAGAAAGTGTACTTCCAAGTCATGTACATCAAGCATATAAAATAGAGGTTTCCCTTTGCTCTGATACTCTGGATAGAAAATTGGAAGACAAATGGCTCAGTGGAGAAATAATGCTGAAACCCCTAGGCATGAATCAGGGATTTGTTTTTAAGAATACCCACTTGGTGTAGAAGGCTGTGAAGGAGGTATTACCATAAGAAAGTACAGTTGTTAGGAACTTACCATAAAATTAAGAAATTTGAGTAGATTTACTGCTGCAGGACGTTTGAACAGCCAGACCAATTTCTAGAAAGTACAGTTGTGTTTACACACCATAAATGTAGATGTCTGAGTGTCCTCACTGTTGTAGTAATTACTATACAAGTTATTCTTGCAGTGGTAGCTCTTGGCCAGCATGAGTACCAGAGAGTTAACTCCCTCCTTTTGGGCTGGTGGATGCCCTGCACCAGATGTCAGGACGTCTGGGTATAAGGGTTGCCAACCAATGCCATCTTACAAGCTTTTCTTGCTCCCACAAAAAAAGGAGGACCCCCCCCAAAAAAAAAAGATGAAGATCCAGACTCAGAGCACAAGGAACCCAAAGTTTCTTAGTGTGCTTATGAAGTAACCTGAAAAATGTAATGGAACAGAAGAGAGCAAGAGGGCAGGGGAAAGGGATGCCCACCCCAAACTTACAGAATGACAGTGGGGATGCTGGGAGAGAGGGAAGATGTACTGATACAGTGAAGACACTCTAACATCTACATTTATGTTGAGTAGACAAAACTGTACTATGTTCATTATGTTTCACTGTTACAGTAATAACTACTTGGGAGGATTCCCAAAGCTGAGAAAGGGTGAGGCTGGAAGAAGAAAAGGCTTAAGCAGAAGTCAGGCTGCCCTGCAAGACTGCAGAAGCAAATCCAGCCCTGGAGTTGGAGAAAATAGTAAGGTTGAAATGAATGGCAAAGGGGTGGACAGAGGATGAAGTGGCATTTTCTAAAATTTCCTTGGTGGGGATAATTCCAAAAAATGCACAGCAGAAGCAGTAGTACTGTTAGAATGAGATCTAATCTATAGTGGAATTTGCTTTACAAGGTGTTGGTAACAAAAAGCAATACCACTTGAAATCCACTTAGAATTTATTTTATTTTACATTTGTTAAATGGGGAAATTCCGACTGGACCAGGTCCATTTTCAGTGGTGGCCAGGGGAGAAAAGCTCCGGCATCAAGTTATACAAATACAGTACATCCAGCATAATACACAAAACGGGTTACATCATGTATGCTGAGCATAGTAATATAACACGAAATTAATAAAACACTCCAGGTAAAAGAAGATATAGAACATAGGTAAAAGACAATGTCAGTTACAGTACATCCAGCATTCTACACAAAGCAGGTTTCATTATGTATGCTGAGCATAGTAATATAACAAGAAATTAATAAAACACTCCAGGTAAAAGAAAATATAGAATATAGGTAAAAAGACAATGTCAGTTATACATTGGTAAGAGAAGAAAATATATCAAGTATGAGTCTACAGTTAAAGGTACCCTTTCAGATGACCAAGCCTACAGGGGATCAGAGATCCAGCATGTGATCAGAGAGGAGTTTGGAGAGTTAATAGCAGTGTGGGTAGGGTTATGTGATACAAGGACATAACCAGGTACTAAGACGACGCGATTTGAGGGGGTTTTTGAATATGGATGTGGAGGGGGCAGTGGACACGGATAGGATTTCATAGTTTACTAGCAAAAGTTACAGAGCATTGGGCAGACTTTCTAACTAACTTGGCCCTGTCCAGATAGTATCAGAGTTGTCTATGAACATCAAGTGAATGCAGGAAATTTTCTCTTCATTTCTGAGAGTGAGGGAAGAAGACAGGGAGATGAATGGAGTGATTTACAGAAAGTTATGCGACCAGGTTTGGCATGAAAAAGGGATTACTCCTGAGGGAAACTCTTTCCTGGTGAAAAATATGAAAAGATTCAGCACACATGAGGGCTTGCAGTTCTGAAACCCACATAGCAGAAGTGATAGCCACTAAAAATGCTATTTTCCAAGAGAGAAATCTAACATCAGCTTTAGCTACAGGTTCAAATGCCGGTAAACTAAGCTTTAGAAAACAAAATTGGGATTCCAAGGAGGAGGGGGAATTTTTTGGGAGGTCTCCGATGGATAATGCATTAGGAACATTAGGAACTGTTTCATAAGGGGCTGAGTGAAAAGAAGAGACTGCATGTGCAGCCAGGCAGATATGGCTGACAAATGTATTTTAAAGGACAAGTAAGGCAAACCATAACTGAATAAATGTGCAAGGTAGGTGAGAACATGGTTGATCTTTGCTGAACTTGGAGAGATATTGCGTTGCTGGCACCAAACTGAAAACCTCTTCCATTTTGAAATATATGGCTCTCTGGTACTAGATTTTCGGACTTCTTTTAAGATGTCTAGCACTTCCTTGTCTAAGGAGCCGCTGGGAAGCAATTGGTGAATTAATCAAGCTGTCGAACTCAAGGTGCTGAGATTGGGGTGTTATGATGGAACCCTTGTTTTGAGTTAGAAGGGTCACCTGTTGACCTCAGGTTGTGTAGGAGAAGGAACCAATGCTGCCTCGGTCAAAAGGGTACTATCAAATATCACTCTTGGCCTCTCCTCCCTGATTTCAGCAGTACACTGGAGATATGAGGAACAGGAAGGAATGCATATAGAAACCGACCTGTCCATGAAAAGAAGATGATATATCTCTTCCATGCCTTGGGATGCCTGGCCATTGAGCAGAATTTTGTCAGCTGACTGTTTTGCTCTAAAGCAAGCAGGTCTATTTTTGGCACATCTCAAGATGGGCAGATGAGACTGAATGCATTCTTGTTCAAGATCCAGCTAAGAGGGTTCACTTCTGACTTGCTGAGGTGACCTGCAAGAGACTTGTTTTCTCCTAGCAGGTATTGGGTTAGAAGATATAGCCCTAATGCTTGAGCTGTGTCCCACAAAGACATAGTCAGGGAACACAAAGTCTAGGTGTGAGTGCCCCCTTGCTTATGTACCACATCATCGTGGTGTCCTCTGTCTTTACCAGTAAAGTCTCTGGTTTCCATAGTCTCTTAAAGATTAGGATGCTCTTGAGAACAACCATCATTTCCTTTAGATTTATGTTTTCAGAAAACCATGCTCCCATTTTCCTTGAATTTGTAGGCTGTTGAAATGTGCTCCCTAAGTTAGGTCTGAGGCATCCATGGCCCAGGTCTGATTTGGTTGAGTGACCCTGAATGGTACCCCTAGGTTTTGGTTGCAAGAAGAGATCCACCATTGGAGTTCTCTTTTCAAACATGGGAGAAGAGGAATTTTTTGACTAAGAGAATGTCTGTGTTGGTTCCAAATATATTGTAGAAACCAGTGGATCTTTCTCATATGAAGCCTGGCTAAAGGGAACATGATACATGAGGCCATCTACCCCAGGTGACTGAGTACCTCACATGCTGGAAACGCTGGCAGGAGGAGAAGAAATTGGAAGTAGTTTGTCAGGAAAGTAACCTTTTCTTCTGGAAGGAAAACTCTTTGAATGAGTGTGTCCAGCAAGAACTCAAGAAACACAAGCTTTCTGCATGAAGAGAGATTTAATTTCTTTATGTCTACTGTGTAATCCAGGGAGGGGAAAATGTGATACACTTGGGCATAGGGCAGAAAGGAGCTCATCTCCATTACCTCTTTGGAAGTCATCCAGGTAAGGATACAGCTGAATGCCCTTGGTCCTGAAGTGACTTATCACTGGAGCCAGGCATTTGGTACATATTCTGGGAGCAGTAAATAAGTCAAAGGGCAGATCAGAGAACTGATGATAATTTCCACCTGCTTTGAAATGTAAATGTTTCCTGAGAGATTATGCAATGGGAATATGAAGGTAGGCATCTTTAACATCCAAGGTGACCGTGTAGCCAGAGGAGAAACCATAGGCCAGTGATTTTGTAATCTAAGCACTTTGAACTTGGATACCAGAAGAAATGTATTTAATCTTGATAGGTCTAGTGTAGGTCTTCAAGTACCCTCCTTTTTGGTACAAGGAAGAGTCTTGAATAATACCCCTTTCCCAGTTAGGTACTTTTTCTATACAGCCTTGCTGCAAAAGAAGACCTAGTTGATCAGAGGTTCTTTAATTTAGTTTGGAGGGACAGTAGAAAAGCCTGCAGGCTTTAGGATAGAAGCAAAAGAAAGTCTGTAATCTGTTTTGATAATGCTTAGCACCCATTTGTCTTGGGTAATCTTAGTCCAAATCCTTATAAAAGAGAGAGATACCCTCCCCCATTCCACCAGCTTTGTAGGAACTGGTGGGTTTGGAGAAAAGACGTGGATGTTGATGAGGTGGTACATGAGGCAGAGGGAACAGGTTCAGTCATGGTTGGTCCCTGCTGGGCACCTGTCGCCGAGGTCCACTAGGCCTAACAGTAGTTTCTGGTTGCCATCTTTATTGTTGCCTCGGAGTTCCATCCTTCCGACCCTTTTCCCTCTTCTTGTGTGGTGAGAGGTTGGAAAAGACCAGGACTTAGTAATATAGTTTTTACTAAACCCGGATGGCTGAACCTGCAGAAAGTCCTGGACAGTCTGAATAAATTTAGCTTTCTTATACAGTTTTTTGAAAACAGCCTTGGCCTTGGGTCCAGACAAAAAGTCTCTGTCTACAGGAGCATCCAGAATCTCAGACTTATGATCTGGAAGTGATTCTTCCTTTAACCAGGCATGTCAGCAGATAACAGATGCTTAGGCAGCCACCCTGTTTAATGTTTCTAAAGCATCACAGCCACAATGCAAAGAATGCTTTGTAACATGAGAAAGACAGTTGCAGATGATCAGCAATTCTTTGCAGCAAGTTCTGTCTCCAGATGTCCAGCAGTTCTTTGGAGAAAACTCTGTCTTCCATCTCCTTCAATTTTTCTTTTATATTGTCCAGAAGAGTTTCCTGGTATTTCACCACATGGAACTGGCAAATTAGAGCTGTCATAATCAGGGTGGCAGAAGTATAAGCTTTTTTGCCAAATCGATCCAGACCTTTTGTTCCCTTAGAACCCTGAGTCACCACTTCAAAGTCAATAGTGGGATTCCTAAAAAGGTGTTTATTGGAAAACAGGAGCCCAAAGAAATGATCTGGCTTCACAGGAGCAAGTGGTTAGGAGTCGGGATACAGGGAAAAGTACAAAATAACATCATCCACTACTTCTAGAACAGGAGGAATAGCCAAAGGTTTATTCTCAGGGAGCTTAAGGAATTCTCTTACCCTCTTCTTAAACAAAGGGTAATCCTGAGCTTCAAACTGGAAATACTTCCTCATTTTGTGAAATGTTTCCCCTTAGGTGAAGTCTTCAGGTGATGAAGCTGAGGATAGGATATCCCGAGTCAGAATTAGCGAATGAATCTATGCATAAGTCAACTCATCTTCATTTGAATAATAAAAATCCAAGGATTCCTGAGGGGGGCATTCTTTTTTTTTCCCCAGAAACAGATTCTGAAGGGGCAGGCTGCCTAGTAGGACTACTCTGTCTGGAAGCTACAATCTGAAGCAAATCTTCAGCCAGTTTTGTAAGTCCTGTTAGTAAGCCTGTGGGGGCTGAGCCTGAAGGCCTAGGATGAGACATACCAGGAAGAATCCTTTTTGGTTTGGCCTTAGGCTTGGTCTTGGGTGTCGCTTCAGAGATAGTGGGACCAGGCCATGGGCAGGCAGTCAGGACATGTTCAAGTGACAATCCCTCTGAGGTTTTTGGGATTCTGCCCTCCCTATCTGAAAGCTCTAGAAAGGGAGTTTGAAGCTGGGACCTGCAAAACAGCCTCAGACACAACCGACAACTCTAGCCCTTTGGCTTGTATGGATATGAGGGACCAGGAGACATGTTGGACTCCAAAAGGTACTCAACAGTGGTCTCCAACTCTCTCTCTTAGTCATTGCAGGAGACAAACAAAGGCATCTCCTGTCCTTCAACAATCACAAGTCTGGGTGGACTGGCAAAGTCATCTGTCACCCTTGTGAGTTTTGGATGCTTTTCCCTGCATTTGCGAGACAGGTTGAAAACAGAAAAAACGGTGGATGCCATAGCAACTGAAGATCCCTGATGCCCTTTTTCCTTTTCCAGATACAGTGCAAGAGATTTGGCCCTACAACAAATAGTGCGCTAGTTAAAATGAGCACAATGGGGACAATTAGGAACATTGTGCTCTCGGCCTAAGCAAAAGAGACAAAGGGAATGAAAGTCACGATGTGGAATCTGTTTTCTAAAATCAAGACAAATATTTGTCCTAGAACTCATCTAATGGAGCATAACAATGAATAAAAAAGAAAATTTCCACAACAATGCACTTAGCTTTTAGAAGCACTCTGCTATTCAGACTGACCGATGAAGTCTATAAATGTGGGTACTTCAGGCTCTGACTGCAAGAATGAGTTGTAAGATGGCACTGGCTGTCATCCCTTATACACAGAAGCAATGATGTCAAGTGCAGGGCATTCACCAGCTCAGGAGGAGGGAGTTTTATCTCTAGTACTTGGGTCAGTCAAGAGCTACCACAGTGAGAATAACCTATTTAGTAATTAATGCAACAGTGAAAAATAAAGAGCATCTACATTCACCCCAGGGTTTCAGCCAAAGCGATCTCACCAGGATGCAAGGATATAAGTGATATCATCTGATGCCACCGTCTGATGTTTCCTGCCCTAGCAACAGGCAGAAAACTTTGCCACCAAAGCTAAAGTAAACCAGATGAAACAACCCCTTATGCCCAAGTCCTCTCCAGAGGTCCCCAACCTTCCTCTCCAGGAAATGCACACAGATAAAGGGAGGCAGCCTGGTAGGAAAGAAAGAGACAAGGTGCAGAAAGGGCTGAGTAAGCCACCCAAACCTAACTGTACAACAAACAGCAACTTGTCAGAACAGGGTGGAAGGAGGGAGGGTGTTTGAGTAGATTCATTGTTACAACCCAAACAACTAAATTTATGGTAAATTCCTCTCATAACTTGAATTTACTATATTCATATTATTTACTGCTGCAGTCCTCACATTTGGGAAGATCCCTAAAGCATAAAGAGGGATGTGGATACAAATTATTAGGAGATCAGATCTTGCAGGACAAGAGAGGCAAATCCTGCCCTGGTCCTTGAAACCATTCCAAAACTGTAGTGTTTAGAGAATGCGTGGACAAAATCCAGGCTGCTACTTCAAAAACAATCTGTGTGGTAATGCCACTAAGGAAGGCTATAGAGGCTACAGAAGCTCTAGAGGTGTGGGCATCGATATGACCTGTAGAAACTTAACCAAAAGATGAATAACAAAAAAGAAATGCAGTCAGTAGGCTACTTGGAAATAGTCTGTTTACTAGTTTCCATCTTTCTTTACTGCAAAGGCGATAAATATCTAATCAGACTTTATGAATTCCTTGGTTCTGTGCAAATAAAATCTCAGCTGTCTATACATATTGGGACAGTGAAGGGCCCTTTATCTGCTGTACTGCAGATTAGGGAAGAAAACTGGTAAATGAATGGCTTAGTTATGGGAGAGCCCATAAACCATCTTAGGCATTAAGGAAGAATTATCATAGGTGTATAGGTGTTTACTAGGCTAATGACACAAGGGCCTTTTTAAGCCTAGCCATGCAACGCAAATCTCTGACAAGTTCTGATATCCTTGATAAGTGTAAGCTTGGGCTGGGAGATGAACCATTTACAGGTTATCTCTGTCCATTAGACACACAGGTGCCACTCCAGGGATGAATTTTTGTTTTCCCATCCAATTGTCCAAGTTGCATTTGAATTGGGTTAGGAAGGAACTCTGCTTCACATAGATGGGGAGCCTGTTTCATACACAGGGTAGTCTCTGGGATACATACTCATCTCTCCAGCAGGTCCTATTTATATCACAGGCAAGGTTTAAGTCTTTAGAACAGGTAATTCTGGTGCTGT
Source organism: Protopterus annectens (assembly GCF_019279795.1). Classification (NCBI taxonomy): domain Eukaryota; kingdom Metazoa; phylum Chordata; order Ceratodontiformes; family Protopteridae; genus Protopterus; species Protopterus annectens. The sequence continues at coordinate 1,730,090,280 of NC_056739.1, read as the reverse complement.
TTGTTTTGTGCATATGCCGGAGGTCCATCAGAGTGGGGTCTGACAATGCCCTGTATGACAGGCATAGATTTCCCCTCAAAAACCTGCAGGAGAGAGAACACAGGGATAGGGCCTTGAGGCAGTCTGCATAGGACATATTTATGCCCTGTATTGTTTTAGTAGGCAATCTCTGTGGGCAGTCCAATTGTTGGATATGCTTGGTTAGGTACATACCAAAGGGGGCACTGTACTCAATGACAGGTCTGATGAATGCTGAATAAAGTGGAATACTGACTTCCTTGGACTTAGATGCCATACCTTTGTTTATAAGTTGTGCAACAGAGAATGATTTCCCCACCACTGTGCACATGTGATGTTCAAAGGCTAGATTACCATCTATGTGTGTCCCTAAGTCCCTGACTACTGGGTCAACTCTAAGGTATGTGTTGTCAATATGATAGTTACCAGGGATGGATATGGATGACTTCACAAAGGATACTATTATGCATATCTTGGCATTTAGTTTTAGTCCATGGCTCTGACACCAGTTGTTTTTCTGTGTCAGACCCTGCTGGAGAACAACTGTGTCAGTGTGAGATTCAATGACAGCTCCTAATTTGCAATCATCTGCATATTTAGTCAGCCAAAGACCACTGACATTGGCCTTGACTTCTGAGAAGTAAATGCCAAAAAGAAGTCGTCCAAGGACTGATCCCTGAGGGACTCCACTTGTGACTGACCTATTTGTAGAGGTGGACTCCCCAATTCTAACTTCATGAGTCTTGTCTACGAGCCAGTTGGCTATTCACCAGGTGACATATGAGTTTGTACCTAACCTCTTGAGTTTGTCAACACTTCTCGAGTCGGGTATTGTGTCAAATGTCTTGGCCAGGTCAAGGTAGACAGTGTAAATGACTTTGCCCTCATCCATTGCTTTGGTGACCTTCTCGAAGAAGTCCACCAGGTTGAATAGGCATGATCTGCCCTTGACAAAAACCAAACTGTGTTGGACCCAGCGTTTGGAGGTTTACTATATCTCTATTGATCATCTACATGATCATTCTTTGCAAGGCTTTACATACAGAACTAGTGAGACTTACGGGTATGTAGTTTCCAGGGTCTGTAGATGTTTCAACTTTGTGCAAAGGGATGACTGTTGCCTTTCTCCATTCATGAGGCACAAAGCCTGTTTGGAGGCTACAGTTAAACAGTACTTCCAGAGGCCCTGATAGGTCATGTTTTATGCTATTTAGAAGACAAGGTCTTAGAGAGAGCATTAAGGACCTGTTCCTTATTGATAGTGGGGGGGTTATATTTGATATTTCCTGAGGGAAGGTTGAGGGAGAGAGAGGGGTAAAGTTGGAGCTGAATTTATCAGCCAGGAGGTTTGCTATATCTTCTGGCACAGTATAGGTGGCTCCACTTACAATGAGTTCGGTACACAATTGTGTATTGCCTTTGAGGTTGCGGACATAGCTGAGGAATGTTTTGTGGTTGCCCTTGGCCTGGGAGACCAAATTTACCTTATGTTTGGCTTTGGTAGACTTTATCTTCTGAGTTGTCTGTTTAGTTTGATAAGAGTGCTTTTATCATACTGGGTGCTGCACCTCCTAATTTTTGCCATGATTTTCTTCCTCCTGTTATACAACCGATTGAGTTTGTGATTCCACCAGGGTGTTTTTTTTTTTCACTTGGTTCTGTACTTCTTCCAGGTGGGTACAGCTGCCGCTATGCAGCTATTAACATACTTGTACAGCATTTCCCTGAACAGTTCAGCATAGGCAAAAGTGTTCTCAGGGTTTATGAGGGCTTGAAATTTTGTCAGGTTCTCACTTAATAGCAGGAGGTTAGTCCTAGAATAGTTTCTGAATATTCCAGGTTTAGCTGGGAGTCCAGGTTTTATTTTTATTTTTATTTTGAAGGAGACCATTTTGTGTTCTGACCTCACCAAAGAAGGCATTACAGTAGGGGGTGTGCAGCAGTCTCCCATATTAGTGAGGAACAGATCTAGTATGGTTGCACCCCTGGTTGGTGTACTGAATACCTGGTCCAGGGAGTCTGTGTTTACAAAATCCAGGAATCTCTGTGCATGTACGTTTGGTGTCATATAGGATTCCCAGTTAATAGTGGGGTAATTAAAGTCACCCATGAATAAGGTATTGGGTTGGATGGTTAGTGTTTCTAATAAGTTTGAATACATGGTATAGGTTTCCTGGGTCACAAAAGGGGACCTATAGCTTGCAAGGAAGTGGTATTGTAATTTACTTATGGTGATTGATTTTAACATGGATCAGCTCAAGTGCATTGTCCTGTTTCACCAGCTTTGAAGTATATTTATTTTTGATGTAAATAGAGAGACTTCCAACTTTAGTCATAAAGGGATATCTCATCCAGGTGAAATACTCTGATTGGTTATTTGCAAATTTAAGTCTGGAAACTTAGAAATTCTGCTAGAAGAGGTAATAGCCACCAGAAGCAGCTTCTTCCAAGAAAGAAATCAGACAACAGTTGAAGCAGCTGGTTCAAAAGTTGTTAAGATTAATTTTGGAAATGCACAGTTAAGATCCTATGGGGGAGCAATCTCCTTTCTTAGTGGTATAAGATGGAGCACCTTTTTTAGAAACTGCTTAACAGAAAAAAAAAAAGGTGGGTACATGGAAAGACATGATAAAATTGCAGGAACAATATATATATGGGTCTACTTTACATAACTGACGTTTCAGAATGTCGAACACCATATGGCCGAGACTATATGATTGACTTTCAAAATGTCGACCATGTAAAAACAAAATAAAAAACACAACAATCATTTACCTTCACACTGCTAGCTCCACCCCCCCCACACCCCCAGAACTTAAAAATACCAACTCCGAGATCGCAATACAGTATGGAAGATGGAAATCTTTCCATTCCGCACTGTACAGAGATGCCGGTTCTGCATGGTCAACATTTCAAAAGTCAATGATATGGTTTCGGCCATATGGTCTTCGACATTCTGAAATGTCGACCATGTGAAGGCGACCCATATATATATATATATATATATATATATATATATATATATATATATATATATATATATATATATATACACATATACACACACACACACACACACATTTAAGATTCAAATAAACTTTATTGTCGTTTAGGAAACACAAGTGCTACCTAAACGAAATTTCGAGTGTCAACTCTTTTACAGGAAAAAAAAAGAGACATGATAGGTATTAAAGAATAAACTTTAGTACAAAAGTAAATATCTCGGTAGCTGCCACACTTGCTTGTACACTATTTATATACACTGGACAATACTGACTACTAAATGACTGACACATGAAAAGAAAAGTACACTATGCACAGAGGTGAGACTCGGTGATATTGCACATAAGGAAGTGATTGGAACTGCACTTGCATGAGAATATATTAATTTTAGTAAGCAATAAATAAACATAATTACTGTATGGAAAAAAAGAAAAAGAATGACAAAGTAACGATCTATTATAGTTTTGATACAGACAGATGTATGCCAACATTAATGAGTCTTACTGCAACTGGATAAAAAATGTTCATGAATCTGGAGGTCCTGCAGCAGATACTCAGTTACCTTCTAACAGATGCAAGTTTAGCGAACCAACCACATGCTGGATAAGAAGTGTCACTCAGTATTTTGCAAGGCCTCTTTTTACATCTCATTTCAAAGAGCTCCTGGTAAGGTAGGAAGACTAGTGCCAACAATCTTTTCTGCTGTTCTTATTAATCTTTGCAGCTTCTTTCTTTCAGCAATTGTGCTGTTACCAAACCATACAGTGCAGCTGCTGGTGATAATGCTCTCGATGGCTCCACTATAGAAAGTGTTTAGAGCATTCATAGAGAGCTTTGCTTTTCTCAGCCTTCTTAGGAAGTGTAGTCGCTGGTGGGCTTTTTTAATTAGCTCGCCTGTGTTTGTACACCAAGAAAGATCCTCTGATATATGTACCCCCAGGAACTTTGTTGTTTGGACTCTCTCCACTTCTTTACCATTGATCTTGAGGGGCAGGTGCATGGCACAGCTCTTTTTGAAGTCAATAATAATTTCTTTTCTTTTACTGACATTCAGGTCCAAATTGTTGTTATTGCACCATTCAGTCAGGGAGTTGCCCTCATTCTTATACCCACTCTCATCATCAACACTTATCAGTCCCACCACTGTGGTGTCAACTGCAAATTTGATGATGTAGTTGATAGCTTTCGCAGAGCAGTCATGGGTAAGGATTGCGAACAGTAGAGGGCTCAGCACACAACCCTGGGGTATTCCGGTGTTGATTGTAAAGTGTTGTTACCAGCAAAGGTCCTTTGTGGTCTTCCAGTCAGGAAACTGAGGATAGGGTTGCACACCTGTTTATTTATGCCAAGGTTGATTAGCTTTTCTATAAGTTGCATTGGAATCACAGTACTGAATGCCGAGCTGCAATCTATGAACAGCCTAGCATAGTTCTTCTCGTCAAGATGCTCCAACGTAAGGTGAAGTGCCACTGAAATGACATCAGCAGTTGGTCTGTTTGCCCAGTAGGCAAACTTCACTGGGTCAAAGAATTGGGGTAGTACTGTAGTCAAAATGCCTTTTAACCAGTCTTTCGAAGCATTTCATTACATATGATGTAAGGGCCACCAGCCTGTAATCATTTAAGCAGGTGGTGGGGTTGGCTTTCTTGGACAGTGGGATTAAGATGGTAACTTTGAAGCATGCTGGTACTTTTTCCTGGACAAGCGAGGTATTGAAGATGTCTGGCAGGACTATGCTGAGTTGGTCTGCACAACCTTTCGTAATTTCCCCAGAATGTTATCAGGGCCAGCAGCCTTCCTGGGGTTCACTTTCCTCAGTTGGTTCTTTACATTCACAGCACTAAAGTTGAGTACTGCCTCCTTTTGGTCATTGAAAAGCTTTACAGCTTCCAGGTTGTTTTTCTCTTCAAACCAGCTATAACATGTGTTTAGATTGTCCAGAAATTCAGTGCCATCATCGCACTGAGCTGACTTGGTCTTGTAGTTAGTTAGCTGTTGAACATCATGCCACAGGCTTCTTGCGTCTTTCCCATCCTCAAAGCATCCTTGTATCCTCTTTCCATACTCCCTCTTAGCCTCCTTGATGCCCTTTTTTAGATTAGCCCTTGCCACATTTAGACGGTTCTTATCCTTTGTCCCGAAAGCAGTGTTTCTTGCCCTCAGCAACTTCTAACACCTTGCTGTTTAGCCATGGTTTTTGGTTGGTTCTTTCTTTAATATTTTTGATGTCCATTACATCCTCCACGCATTTGGATATATAAGCCATAGTTGTCCCAATATATTAATCTATGTTCACCAGATTGTTCACACACACACACACACATATATATATATATATATATATATAAATGTGTGTGTGTATGTGTATATATATATATATATATATATATATATATATATATATATATACATATATATATATATATATAGAAATTAAGCAAGTTTTGTAAAGGTCTGACTGATATTCCAGAACTTTAGCCACATTTCCCTTGACTGGATCAAGATTCATCGATTGATGCTACATAGGTAGGTACTAGGCTATTGGCCCAAGGGCCTACGTAAGCCTAGCCAGCAAGGTACCATAGCTTACGCCACCAAAGAAAGTTATTTTCCTGTGCCACTGTCCAGCAGAGACACAGAAGTGATCCCCGGGGTGTATTTCCTATTTCCCATCCACTCAAGATTTTTCTTGAAGAGTGCTAATGAAGAACTTTGCTTGACATAGATGGATAGCTTGTTCCAGAGTATCGGAAGTCTCTGGGACAGGAATCTATCCATCCAGCATGTCCTGTTTATTGTGGTGACAAGGTTTAGGTCCCTAGAGCATGTAGCTTACAGGGATTGGGATTTCTTTAGGTGTAGCATGTCCAACAGCTCTGGGTTTGACATAGCTTGATATGTTAGACAGAGATCACCTCGGAGTAGGCGATATGCTACGGACTAAAGCTGGAGTTTTTTGAGGAGGTCAGTGTAGGGCATTTGTTTGAGGCCAGTAAGGAAGAATCTTTTCCATTTAGCTAGGTAAAATCTCCTTGTGTTTGGTTTCCTAGGCTCCCTCATAATTTTTAGCACGTCCTCAGAGTACATCATAGCTGCTTTATGTTTTTAACTGGGAAAGTTTCTGTAAATTCTAAATTATAGCACTAAACCTTTGCTTAACTGGATCCTCTAAGTTTGGAGTTTTTTGTTTTATTTATTCTTTTAGATCAATGGTCATCTTACTAATCAGTTGCGGGTATTTTTTTTTTTTACTCTGAGAAGATTTAAGAAGCACTGGACAAGACTAAAATATTCAATAATCATTTGATGAAAAAGTAGTTAAATGCAGTATCTGAGGTAGGAACGTAGTCCACTGGTCTCCAGTTTATTGATTGCAAGTATTGATCCAGGTTTTATGCACTGATTCTTTTGACATTGCCAGAGAGTGAGGTATTTATAGATTTTAGTAAGTTTACCATACTTCTAAATTAAGCATATTGCACTGTGATCACTTATGGAATCTGCAGACATGCTACAGTGACCATGTTTTATTTTATTAACTAGTATCCAGTCTAGAGCACAAGCACCTTTGCTTACGATTCTGGTGGGAAGGTTCATGATTTAGTATGGGCCACTTAGATTGTGTTGTCCATGTAGATAAGGTGATGTTGGCCAATCAATATTTATGCCACCTGCACAAATGACTTCAGAGTTAGCATTAACAGAAGCCTTGTTTATCATGACCGAGCAGTTTCAAAGGATTTACATGGACCAACTGGTACAGCAATAATGATGAATTCTTTGTTTTGGTCTTGTGGACAGCGTTTCTCAAAGACAATATCAAGGACTGTGAGACCAACATCCACATCTAGAAGTGTGCAGTAAAGGTAGGACTATGACTAAACCAAGGTTCTGAGTTTGGACAAATCCTCTACCTTCAGACCTCAGTGTGGCTGTCAGGCTCATAGTGGCTGGTTGCTAGTTCACTCGAAAGCACAATGGCAGATGTTCCTGCTAAGACATTCAAACTCACAATGCCTAAAAAGGCCTTATGATTCTTAGCTCTCTGAAGCAGCTTTTTTTTAATGTTTTATAGTGCTTACAGTTTAATGCATGATGATTTTCTCACAAAAGAAAATAAACAATGCAGGTGATGA